>NC_084638.1:28320388-28370388 GCF_033978795.1 Nerophis ophidion | reverse complement strand
TTTAAACTTCAGCCCAGACTGACTGGTCTGCATCTTCTGCCGTTCCGCCTGGATCCACCTTCCAGAGACCCTCAGGAGGAGACGGGGCAAGTGGACTGAAAGGGCAGGTGGACTGAAAGGGCAAGTAGATTGGGAGGGCAAGTGGACTGGGAGGGCAAGTGGACTGAGAGGGAAAGTGGACTGGGAGGGCAAGTGGACTGAAAGGGCAAGTGGACTGAAAGGGCAAGTGGACTGGGAGGGCAAGTGGACTGGGAGGGCAAGTAGATTGGGAGGGCAAGTGGACTGGGAGGGAAAGTGGACTGGGAGGGCAAGTGGACTGAAAGGGCAAGTGGACTGGGAGGGCAAGTGGACTGGGAGGGCAAGTGGACTGGGGGGGGGATGTGCACTGAAAGGGCAAGGGGGTTGGGAGGGCAAGTGGACTGAAAGGGCAAGTGGATTGGGAGGGCAAGTGGACTGGGGGGGGGGGGGGTGTGCACTGAAAGGGCAAGGGGGTTGGGAGGGCAAGTGGACTGAAAGGGCAAGTGGATTGGGAGGGCAAGTGGACTGAAAGGGCAAGTAGATTGGGAGGGCAAGCGGACTGTGAGGGAAAGTGGACTGGGAGGGCAAGTGGACTGGGAGGGCAAGTGGACTGAAAGGGCAAGTGGATTGGGAGGGCAAGTGGACTGAAAGGGCAAGTGGATTGGGAGGGCAAGTGGACTGGGGGGGGGATGTGCACTGAAAGGGCAAGGGGGTTGGGAGGGCAAGTGGACTGAAAGGGCAAGTGGATTGGGAGGGCAAGTGGACTGAAAGGGCAAGTAGATTGGGAGGGCAAGTGGACTGTGAGGGAAAGTGGACTGGGAGGGCAAGTGGACTGGGAGGGCAAGTGGACTGAAAGGGCAAATGGACTGGGAGGGCAAGAGGACTGAAAGGGCAAGTGGACTGGGAGGGCAAGTGGACAGAAAGGGCAAGTGGACTGAAAGGGCAAGTGGACTGTGAGGGCAAGTGGACAGAAAGGGCAAGTGGACTGGGAGGGCAAGTGGACTGAAAGGGCAAGTGGACTGGGAGGGCAAGTGGACAGAAAGGGCAAGTGGACTGGGAGGGCAAGTGGACTGAAAAGGCAAGTGGACTGGGAGGGCAAGTGGACTGAAAGGGCAAGTGGACTGGGAGGGCAAGTGGACCGGGAGGGCAAGTGGACAGGGAGGGCAAGTGGACCGGGAGGGCAAGTGGACTGGGAGGGCAAGTGGACTGAAAGGGCAAGTAGATTGGGAGGGCAAGTGGACTGTGAGGGAAAGTGGACTGGGAGGGCAAGTGGACTGGGAGAGCAAGTGGACTGAAAGGGCAAGTGGACTGAAAGGGCAAGTAGATTGGGAGGGCAAGTGGACTGTGAGGGAAAGTGGACTGGGAGGGCAAGTGGACTGGGAGAGCAAGTGGACTGAAAGGGCAAGTGGACTGGGAGGGGAAGTGGACAGAAAGGGCAAATGGACTGGGAGGGCAAGAGGACTGAAAGGGCAAGTGGACTTGGAGGGCAAGTGGACAGAAAGGGAAAGTGGACTGAAAGGGCAAGTGGACTGGGAGGGCAAGTGGACAGAAAGGGCAAGTGGACTGGGAGGGCAAGTGGACTGAAAGGGCAGGTGGACTGGGAGGGCAAGTGGACAGAAAGGGCAAGTGGACTGGGAGGGCAAGTGGACTGAAAAGGCAAGTGGACTGGGAGGGCAAGTGGACTGAAAGGGCAAGTGGACTGGGAGGGCAAGTGGACTGGGGGGGCAAGTGGACTGAAAGGGCAAGTGGACTGGGAGGGCAAGTGGACTGGGAGGGCAAGTGGACTGGGGGGGCAAGTGGACCGGGAGGGCAAGTGGACTGGGAGGGCAAGTGGACTGGGGGGGCAAATGGACAGAAAGGGCAAGTGGACTGGGAGGGCAAGTGGACCGGGAGGGCAAGTGGACTGGGAGGGCAAATGGACAGAAAGGGCAAGTGGACTGTGAGGGAAAGTGTACTGGGAGGGCAAGTGGACTGGGAGGGCAAGTGGACTGGGAGGGCAAGTGGACTGAAAGGGCAGGTGGACTGGGAGGGCAAGTGGACAGAAAGGGCAAGTGGACTGGGAGGGCAAGTGGACTGAAAAGGCAAGTGGACTGGGAGGGCAAGTGGACTGAAAGGGCAAGTGGACTGGGAGGGCAAGTGGACTGGGGGGGCAAGTGGACTGAAAGGGCAAGTGGACTGGGAGGGCAAGTGGACTGGGAGGGCAAGTGGACTGGGGGGGCAAGTGGACCGGGAGGGCAAGTGGACTGGGAGGGCAAGTGGACTGGGGGGGCAAATGGACAGAAAGGGCAAGTGGACTGGGAGGGCAAGTGGACCGGGAGGGCAAGTGGACTGGGAGGGCAAATGGACAGAAAGGGCAAGTGGACTGTGAGGGAAAGTGGACTGGGAGGGCAAGTGGACTGGGAGGGCAAGTGGACTGAAAGGGCAAGTGGACTGGGAGGTCAATTGGACTGGGAGGGCAAGTGGACTGGGAGACTGGGAAGGGTACTGCCACAAGAGATGGTCTTTGGAGGAGAGTTTCTGAGCGCCTCTTCTGTTTTTTTCCCTGTGGCTGGTTGTCATGGCAGCAGAGGAAGTCAGCGAGGCCTGAGCACAGCTCGCTGCAATCACTGCTCTGCTGCTTCACCTGATCCTGATCGATTGGACCTCCTCGTTGGTCCTCCATGAGTCAGGACCACGCCAACCTCCCGGGCAACGATTGTGCTGCTTGTTTGATTTCTTCCTGCTTTGTCTTTGTACTTGTGTCTCTGGATCTTGTCCTGGTCTTGTTCTGGTCCGGGAGCCTGCACCGGTTTTTGTTCCATCCCCTCGTTGGCCAGGAATTACTTTCTGTCCCTTTCGGTTTCTTATGACGGAGACAAGACTCGCATAATGAAGGCCGTTCTTTTGCTTTTGAAAGGAGAACTGCACTTCTTCCATTCACAATCCGCATGAACGCAGGCCTTTTTCTTTTTTCATGCATTCTAAATCACAAAATATGGCAAGCAGGAGGTGGCTAACAATGCAGATATGGGCGTACACCATACAGTCCTCTAAAAACATTCAAATAGGCGCCAACAGTACTCCATTGACATGTGGCGACCTGAATAACAAGTCTTAACACAATTATTAGTATAAGCGCTAAAGCCGAGGAACTACCTTTAGCGGCGCCGTGATCACAGAGAGCTAACTAGCTCATGCTGCTGTATTGACATATTGAGCTGCGGCATGGCCTCTGAGTTGGTGAAAAGTAATCGAAGATGATGAATCGTGTCTCTCACCTGGATGGTTGTGGACATAATCTGACAAGTTGGTACACTTTGACAGCCAATTTAGACCCAAGATGGCCAGAAAGACATGTTTTTTTAACCCTTTGTGAGGATGATGATGAATTGTTGATGTAAAGGGGAAGATATAAACATCCCAGTCAGAGCAGACATTGTAGAGTAAGTGATTGTTTTATTTTGTTTGTATATGTTGTTTAGCACTTAGCAATACTGCTACATGATGCTTAGTGTTTGACAAAAGCGGCATCTGTTTAGCTTCTAAAACTTGTACATCATCCTCTTTATGTTCAGGCTCAAAAATAGAAGTTTCTGGATCATCAAAGTAGTCTTTGTTGTCTCTCATCAAGTCTGCATGATTAATAGTCTTGTTGTTGTTGAAGGGGAAGTGAGCGTTGTGTTGTGTCTGTGAAATTAATACTTAACATGACCAAAATTCAGAAATATTACATGTTATTATGAATGTTACTAGATACTACATAAATGCTTACATCATGTATGTATTACATGTTATTATGAATGTTACTACATGACATATATACTTACATCATGTATATATTACATGTTATTATGAATGTTACTAGATACTACATATATACTTACATCATGTATATATTACATGTTATTATGAATGTTACTACATGACATATATACTTACATCATGTGTATATTACATGTTATTATGAATGTTACTAGATACTACATATATACTTACATCATGTATATATTACATGTTATTATGAATGTTACTACATGACATATATACTTACATCATGTATATATTACATGTTATTATGAATGTTACTAGATACTACATATATACTTACATCATGTATATATTACATGTTATCATGAATGTTACTACATGACATATATACTTACATCATGTGTATATTACATGTTATTATGAATGTTACTAGTTACTACATATATACTTACATCATGTATATATTACATGTTATTATGAATGTTACTACATGACATATATACTTACATCATGTGTATATTACATGTTATTATGAATGTTACTAGATACTACATATATACTTACATCATGTGTATATTACATGTTATTATGAATGTTACTAGATACTACATATATACTTACATCATGTGTATATTACATGTTATTATGAATGTTACTACATGACATATATACTTACATCATGTGTATATTACATGTTATTATGAATGTTACTAGATACTACATATATACTTACATCATGTGTATATTACATGTTATTATGAATGTTACTACATGACATATATACTTACATCATGTGTATATTACATGTTATTATGAATGTTACTAGATACTACATATATACTTACATCATGTGTATATTACATGTTATTATGAATGTTACTACATGACATATATACTTACATCATGTGTATATTACATGTTATTATGAATGTTACTAGTTACTACATATATACTTACATCATGTATATATGACATGTTATTATGAATGTTACTAGATACTACATATATGCTTACATCATGTATATATTACATGTTATTATGAATGTTACTACATGACATATATACTTACATCATGTGTATATTACATGTTATTATGAATGTTACTAGATACTACATATATACTTACATCATGTGTATATTACATGTTATTATGAATGTTACTACATGACATATATACTTACATCATGTGTATATTACATGTTATTATGAATGTTACTAGTTACTACATATATACTTACATCATGTGTATATTACATGTTATTATGAATGTTACTACATGACATATATACTTACATCATGTATATATGACATGTTATTATGAATGTTACTAGATACTACATATATGCTTACATCATGTATATATTACATGTTATTATGAATGTTACTACATGACATATATACTTACATCATGTATATATTACATGTTATTATGAATGTTACTAGATACTACATATATACTTACATCATGTATATATTACATGTTATTATGAATGTTACTACATGACATATATACTTACATCATGTGTATATTACATGTTATTATGAATGTTACTAGATACTACATATATACTTACATCATGTATATATTACATGTTATTATGAATGTTACTACATGACATATATACTTACATCATGTGTATATTACATGTTATTATGAATGTTACTAGTTACTACATATATACTTACATCATGTGTATATGACATGTTATTATGAATGTTACTACATGACATATATACTTACATCATGTATATCCATCCATCCATTTTCTACCGCTTATTCCCTTTTTTTGGGGTCGCGGGGGGCGCTGGCGCCTATCTCAGCTACAATCGGGCGGAAGGCGGGGTACACCCTGGACAAGTCGCCACCTCATCGCAGGGCCACATCATGTATATATTACATGTTATTATGAATGTTATTAGATACTACATATATACTTACATCATGTATATATGACATGTTATTATGAATGTTACTAGATACTACATATATACTCACATCATGTATATATGACATGTTATTATGAATGTTACTAGATACTACATATATACTCACATCATGTATATATGACATGTTATTACTAATGTTACTACATGACATATATACTTACATCATGTATATATGACATGTTATTATGAATGTTACTAGATAGTATATACAAATACTTACCTATATGACATGTTATTATGAATGTTACTAGATACTATATACAAATACTTACCTATATGACATGTTATTATGAATGTTACTAGATAGTATATACAAATACTTACCTATATGATATGTTATTATGAATGTTACAACATGACATTAGTACTTAGAGTGTGTATGTAAAACCTGGAAGGAGGTTTTGAGAGAGTAGAGCAACTCTCCCAAGTCCATTGTTAGCTGACTCTTGCTAGTGTTTGTGTGTGATTTAGAATGTGGTGAGGAGTGTGGCAGTGAAGAAGAAGAAGAAGAAGTGCAGGACAACTCCACATGAATAAAATAATATTTTCCCGCCAACATGGGACTTTTCTCCCCCTGAGACGTGGACGTGAGCGACATCATATTTATGCTGATGAGATTTAGGCGGCTGTGATGCTGCCCGAAGGTCCTCGCAGACTTTTTCCTGATGATCTTCTTGCTATGACGCTAGCAGTTGCAGCGCTATCGCCTCAGACACGCTCACACACTCCTCATATCGCTCTCCTTCAGGCCACACACACACACACACACACACACACACACACACACACACACACACACACACACACACACACACACACACACACACACACACACACACACACACACACACGCGCACACACACACGCGCACACACACACACTCTGGGGAGGGTAAGAGTGTGTGATAAAAGGTAAGGAGTGTAAAGGGCGAAGAATACAGAGCAGATGTTTCTGCACACAAAGATCCATCTCAGGAAATAGGAAATAGATTGGAAACATCTAGAAGGAAGGTTTTTTACCTCTGCAAAACACACACACACACACACACACACACACACACACACACACACACACACACACACACATATATATATTTGGCATTTGGTGTAGGCTGTGATTACACGGCGAGCGCGGGGAGAGAACTTTTATCTCTCCACTTGTTATCAACTCGCCGCCGACCGACCTTCCTTCCTTCTTTCCTTCCTTCCTTCCTTCCTTCCTTCCTTCCTTCCTTCCTAGCACAAAGTGGCAAAGTTGAAATTGAAAAGTGGAAGCGAAACATTCAGAGTTGGCTGCCAAAGGACCCTTTGGATGTGGAGACACCACAACAACAACAACAACAACAACAACAACAACAACAACACACTTTCTGGTTTTGTGCAAAATGTGTTCTACATCATTAATACTACATCATACATCGTACATACTTCATCAGAAATACTACATCATCAATACTAAATCAGAAATACTTCAACTGTGACGCTTGTGTGGCATTGTAATGCCGGATTGGTTCTTCCGGGGATGCGTCGAAGCGATGAACACAACAAGGTAAGTTATAAATGGATTTATTAAATAAACAAATGGCTTAGCGTAAAAGCTAGCGAGAATATACATACAAAAATGAAGGTCGAGAGTCGTCACTGTTGCGCGTGGGCAAATTAGGATCCGAGACTGAACAAAGAAAAGAGGAAAGCTTATATAGGGAGAAATCAAGGAGAACCAGGTGTGTAGAAAACGAGGAGCAGGTGAAATCAATGTGTAACCATGGTAACGGACTAAACAGGAAGTAAGTGGGTCAGAAGAGAATGAAACAAAGATGGAAAAATAAACATGTGAAGATCTGAGTCACAGATCGCAACAGTATTCCCCCCCCCAAAAAGACAGATTCCAGATGTCTCAAAGAAAACAAAAACAAATAAGAAACAACTTGAACCCCCTCCCCAAAAACAGAGTCCACAAACGAAGGGAGGGCGGAGGGAGGCCACGGTGGAGGGTCGCCAAGTCGTGTGTCCCCGAATCCACCGAGGACAAGTCAAGTGGCGGCGGCGGATGGAACGCCGCTGCCGAAAAAGTTTTGGCGGGCGACCTCGAAAAGGCCACATTAGTGGCCGCATCGCAGGATGAGGTGCCCGGCGAGGCGGACGACCCGGGCACGGCCACATCCGTGGCCGACATGGAGGAGGGAGTGTCTGGCGAGGAGGATGACCTCGCAGAGGCCACGCCCGTGATCGACGTGGTGGACGACGCCTCAGCACCGAAATCCCAGCAGGCTTGGAAGCAGCAGACGAGGGTGCGGGGACTGCAGCCAAAGCAGGCCCGAGTGCAGCTGGCGAGGATGATGCGGGTGCTGCAGCTGGCGAGGATGATGCGGGTGCTGCAGCCGCAGGAGTCGTCGGAGGCGGCCTGGGAGCCGCAGGAGTCGTCGGAGGCGGCCTGGGAGCCGCAGGAGTCGTCGGAGGCGGCCTGGGAGCCGCAGGAGTCGTCGGAGGCGGCCTGGGAGCCGCAGGAGTCGTGACTGGTGTGAGCTCCAGCCTCATCGTCGGCGCCGGTGTGGGCTCCAGCTTCTTCGTCGGCAGTGCTTGGCGGCGTGGAGCTGGTACCGGCGCTTGTCGAGGAGCTGGCACTGGAGTGGGCTCCAGCCCTGTCGACATAGGTGAAGGTTCCAGCCCCGTCGTCGACGCTGGTGTGGGCTCCAGCCCCGTCGTCGACGCTGGTGTGGGCTCCAGCCCCGTCGTCGGCGGTGCTTGGCGGCGCGGAGCTGGTACCGGTGCTTGGCGGCACGGAGCTGGCACCGGTACCTGTCGTGGTGCTGGTACCGGAGTGGGCTCCAGCCTAAAGTCTGTAACTGGTATGAGAACCAGTTCTGGGTCGGAGGCTGGTGTGAGAACCAGGTGGGAGTCTAGTGCTGGCTTGAGAACCAGGCTAGAAACATTTTCTGGTGTGAAAACCAGGCGAGAGTCTAATTCTGGCTTGAAAACCAGGCGAGAGTCATGTGCTGGTGTGAGAACCAGACTGGGAGCAGTGCAGAACACCGGTGGTGGAGGATGTGCTGGAGGTAATGACCTCGCGAGTCCGAACACCGGTGGAGGAGGTCTACAAGGCCGTTGAGACTTGGCCGGGGGAAAAACAGGTGGAGGAGGTCTACAAGGCCGTTGAGACTTGGCCAGGGGAAAAACAGGTGGAGGAGGTCTACAAGGCCGTTGAGACTTGGCCGGGGGAAACACAGGTGGAGGAGGTCTAGGAGGAGCTAGCGGTTTAACGGGCCGAAAAACAGGTAAGGGTGGCCTCATAGGAGGTTGCGGTTTGACAGTTTTAAGAAATGGTAGCGTCTGCGCTACCTCCGCAACACAGCTATAGGCCATAGCCCCCCCCTCCAGACGGGAATCCCAGACCCGTTCCCTGTGGTCAGGGACTGACCATAAGGGAGGGTGGTGGGAGGTTTGGAGGCGGGCAGACTCCTCCCCTCTAACTTGTACACAATTATTAGAAGGCGAAAAAACACTATACTTGGGCGGTGAAAGAGGTTTAAATGGTGGGGTAGAAGAAAAACTAGGTGACTGAGGTTGACTAGAATAATGAGAAAAAATATCCTGATAATTACGTATCTTGTCATGAATGTTATTGATATTCAAAAAAGGTTGGGAATGAGAATTACTGTCCACAATATAAAAATCTTCTGAAAAAATGTCATCAACAGAGGCCGGTGTTGCGTCACCGGTGGGCGTTCCCCAATTGACGTCATCGCTTGTGTCAGAAAAAGTGTCATGGCAGCTTAAGGAATGATTTGAAAAAAAACAAGCAGGATTACCGGTAATGACGGGTGAATCCTGGACGGGGTGAAACTTGCTGTGTCCATGGGGAGGAATAAGTGGTGCTGGAACATTACTGCCGTGCGGGGGGCCTCTCCACTGGACCCCCCGCCTCTTCGGGGCAGCGCGAACGGCTTCGGAGGGGACTTCAGGCCCACAGTCAAGTCTTTCCTGCTCCCAAGCCACGAGCTCCAACCACAAACCCAAGTCGAAGGGTTCCTCCCGTGGTTTCGACGCGGAAAAACATTTTGATGCTCGGATCCTACTGTGACGCTTGTGTGGCATTGTAATGCCGGATTGGTTCTTCCGGGGATGCGTCGAAGCGATGAACACAACAAGGTAAGTTATAAATGGATTTATTAAATAAACAAATGGCTTAGCGTAAAAGCTAGCGAGAATATACATACAAAAATGAAGGTCGAGAGTCGTCACTGTTGCGCGTGGGCAAATTAGGATCCGAGACTGAACAAAGAAAAGAGGAAAGCTTATATAGGGAGAAATCAAGGAGAACCAGGTGTGTAGAAAACGAGGAGCAGGTGAAATCAATGTGTAACCATGGTAACGGACTAAACAGGAAGTAAGTGGGTCAGAAGAGAATGAAACAAAGATGGAAAAATAAACATGTGAAGATCTGAGTCACAGATCGCAACATCAACACCAAGACTACATTGTAAATACATAATCAATACTACATCATCAATATCACATCATAAATACTACATCAGAAATACTACATCATCAAGACTAAATCATTAATATTACATAATAAATACTTCAACATAAATACTACATCAGAAATATTACATCATCAATACTACATGATCAATGCTACATCACTAATACTTCAACATAAATACTACATTGTGAATACTACATCAGAAATATTACATCATCAATACTACATGATCAATGCTACATCATTAATACTTCAACATAAATACTCCATCAGAAATACTACATCATCAATACCACATTATAAAAACTACAACATAAATACTACATCAGAAATACTACATCACCACTTCAACATAAATACTAAATCAGGAAGGATGAGATCACTACCTAGGTTCCATTCTAGAGGCTAATCTTTCCTGTGATAAAATGGCAACCAAGGTGATCAAAAAGGTCAACCAAAGAACGAGATTCCTCTACAGAATCTCCTCTCTGGTCAACAAAAACACCTTGAGGATTCTAGCGGGAACTCTCATTCAACCCTTCTTTGATTACGCTTGCACCTCCTGGTACTCCAGCACCTCCAAAACCCTCAAATCTAGACTCCAAACATCCCAGAATAAGCTAATCCGGTTACTTTTAGACCTCCACCCCAGATCACACCTCAATCCAACCCACTTCTCCAAAGTGGGCTGGCTCAGGGTGGAGGACAGAGTAAAACAACTTGCACTGAGCCTAGTCTATAAAATCCGCTACACCTCCTTGATACCGAAGTACATGTCAAATCACTTCCTTAACGTAAATGACCGCCATAACCACAACACCAGGGGGAGCTCCACAAACCACGTTAAACCCAGATTCAGATCTAACAAAGGTCTTAACTCATTCTCAGTAGAAGCATTTAAGTCTCACCTTAAAACTCATTTGTATACTCTAGCCTTTAAATAGACTCCCTTTTTAGACCAGTTGATCTGCCGTTTCTTTTCTTTTTCTTCTATGTCCCACTCTCCCTTGTGGAGGGGGTCCGGTCCGATCCGGTGGCCATGTACTGCTTGCCTGTGTATCGGCTGGGGACATCTCTGCGCTGCTGATCCGCCTCCGCTTGGGATGGTTTCCTGCTGGCTCCGCTGTGAACGGGACTCTCGCTGCTGTGTTGGATCCGCTTTGGACTGGACTCTCGCGACTGTGTTGGATCCATTATGGATTGAACTTTCACAGTATCATGTTAGACCCGCTCGACATCCATTGCTTTCCTCCTCTCTAAGGTTCTCATAGTCATTATTGTCACCGACGTCCCACTGGGTGTGAGTTTTCCTTGCCCTTATGTCGGCCTACCGAGGATGTCGTGGTGGTTTGTGCAGCCCTTTGAGACACTAGTGATTTAGGGCTATATAAGTAAACCTTGATTGATTGATTCTCTTTCTATGCCACATCAATGTGGAATGCACTCCCAACAGGTGTAAAAGTAAGTGCATCTCTATATTCCTTCAAAAGCGCTCTAAAACAACACCTCCAGGCAACTTCAACACTTTACTAATACCCTCCTCCATTCACATCCCATCTCCCCGGATTATAAACAACTCAAATGTACTTCTAATGTATATACTTGTTCTTATGCTATGTGAACTCACTATGTTCTCTGCTGGCTGTACATATCCTACTAAATGAGACCTACACTGTTTCAATGTCCACATTTCTCTGTTGATGCAATTGTTGATGACTGAAGTACTGATATCAACCAAAGCTCCTCATCCCACCCCCCAGATTGTAAATAATGTAAATAATTCAATGTACATACTATGATGATTAACTTGTGTGATGACTGTATTATGTTGATAGTATATATTTGTACCATGAATTGATTAACGTGGACCCCGACTTAAAGAAGTTGAAAAACTTATTGGGGTGTTACCATTTAGTGGTCAATTGTACGGAATATGTACTGAACTGTGCAATCTACTAAAAAAAGTATCAATCAATCAATCAATCAATCAATCAAAGTACTTCAACATAAATACTACATCACAAATTCTACATCATAAATACTACATAATGATACCTCAACATAAATACCACATCAGAAATACTTCAACATAAATACCACATCTGAAATACTTCAACATAAATACCACATCTGAAATACTACATCAGAAATACTTCAACATCAATATTACATCAGAAATACTACATCACAAATACTACATAATCAATACCTCAACACAAATACCACATCAGAAATGCTATATCAGAAATACTACATTAGAAATACTTCAACATAAGTCATAATTAGTGTTTTTACACTACTTATATAATGTCATACTTGTCAATGTTTACTACTATGATCAATAATATAGCATGTCATGTTTACTACTATGATCAATAATATAGCATGTCATGTTTACTACTATGATCAATAATATAGCATGTCATGTTTACTACTATGATCAATAATATAGCATGTCATGTTTACTACTATGATCAATAATATAGCATGTCATGTTTACTACTATGATCAATAATATAGCATGTCATGTTTACTACTATGATCAATAATATAGCATGTCATGTTTACTACTATGATCAATAATATATCATGTCATGTTTACTACTATGATCAATAATATAGCATGTCATGTTTACTACTATGATCAATAATATAGCATGTCATGTTTACTACTATGATCAATAATATAGCATGTCATGTTTACTACTATGATCAATAATATATCATGTCATGTTTACTACTATGATCAATAATATAGCATGTCATGTTTACTACTATGATCAATAATATAGCATGTCATGTTTACTACTATGATCAATAATATAGCATGTCATGTTTACTACTATGATCAATAATATAGCATGTCATGTTTACTACTATGATCAATAATATAGCATGTCATGTAATATAGGAGATGAATAATTGTGAGTAAGTATTAGTGTACAAAGTGAAGTAGATGTTAATAATGGTAGTCAGAAGTGTGAAGGACTTTGTTAAAGTGTGCCGAGGACTTAGTGTAAGTGTGGAAAGGACTTAGTTTAAGTGTGGAAAGGACTTAGTTTAAGTGTGGAGAGGACTTGGTTAAAGCGTGGAGAGGACTTTGTTAAAGTGTGGCGAGGACTTAGTTTAAGTTTGGAGAGGACATAGTTAAAGTGTGGAGAGGACTTAGTTTAAGTGTGGAAAGGACTTAGTTTAAGTGTGGAAAGGACTTTGTTAAAGTGTGAAGAGGACTTTGTTAAAGTGTGGCGAGGACTTGGTTTAAGTGTGGAGAGGACATAGTTAAAGTGTGGAGATGACTTAGTTTAAGTGTGGAAATGACTTAGTTTAAGCGTGGAAAGGACTTAGTTTAAGTGTGAAGAGGAATTTGTTAAAGTGTGACGAGGACTTAGTGTAAGTGTGGAGAGGACTTAGTTTAAGTGTGGAAAGGACTTACTTTAAGTGTGGAGAGGACATGGTTAAAGCGTGGAGAGGACTTAGTTAAAGTGTGGAAATGACTTAGTTTAAGTGTGGAGAGGACATAGATAAAGTGTGGAGAGGACTTAGTTTAAGTGTGGAGATGACTTGGTTTAAGTGGGGAAAGGACTTAGTTTAAGTGTGAAGAGGACATAGTTAATGTGTGGAGTGGACTTGGTTAAAGTGTGGAGAGGTCTTAGTTAAAGTGTGGAAAGGACTCAGTTTAAGTGTGGAGAGGACATAGTTAAAGTGTAGAGACGACTTAGTTTAAGTGTGGAGATGACTCAGTTAAAGTGTGGAGACGACTTAGTTTAAGTGTGGAGAGGACATAGTTAAAGTGTGGAGATGACTTAGTTTAGGTGTGGAGAGGACTTAGTTAGTAGGTGAGTGATGATGCAACATGGCAGCAGTGTGTGGGAGAGGACTTAGTTAAAGTGTGGAGATGACTTAGTTTAAGTGTGGAGAGGACTTAGTTAAAATGTGGAGATGACTTAGTTTAAGTGTGGAGAGGACATAGTTAAAGTGGCGAGATGACTTAGTTTAAGTGTGGAGAGGACATGGTTAAAGTGTGGAGATGACTTAGTTTAAGTGTGGAGAGGACTTAGTTAGTAGGTGAGTGATGATGCAACATGGCAGCAGTGTGTGGGAGAGGACTTAGTTAGTAGGTGAGTGATGACGCAACATGGCAGCAGTGTGTGGGAGAGGACTTAGTTAGTAGGTGAGTGATGATGCAACATGGCAGCAGTGTGTGGGAGAGGACTTAGTTAGTAGGTGAGTGATGATGCAACATGGCAGCAGTGTGTGGGAGAGGACTTAGTTAGTAGGTGAGTGATGATGCAACATGGCAGCAGTGTGTGGGAGAGGACTTAGTTAGTGGGTGAGTGATGATGCAACATGGCAGCAGTGTGTGGGAGAGGACTTAGTTAGTGGGTGAGTGATGATGCAACATGGCAGCAGTGTGTGGGAGAGGACTTAGTTAGTGGGTGAGTGATGATGCAACATGGCAGCTGTGTGCGGGAGAGGACTTAGTTAGTGGGTGAGTGATGATGCAACATGGCAGCAGTGTGCGGGAGAGGACTTAGTTAGTGGGTGAGTGATGATGCAACATGGCAGCAGTGTGTGGGAGAGGACTTAGTTAGTGGGTGAGTGATGATGCAACATGGCAGCAGTGTGTGGGAGAGGACTTAGTTAGTGGGTGAGTGATGATGCAACATGGCAGCAGTGTGTGGGAGAGGACTTAGTTAGTGGGTGAGTGATGATGCAACATGGCAGCAGTGTGTGGGAGATGACTTAGTTAGTGGGTGAGTGATGATGCAACATGGCAGCAGTGTGTGGGAGAGGACTTAGTTAGTAGGTGAGTGATGATGCAACATGGCAGCAGTGTGTGGGAGATGACTTAGTTAGTAGGTGAGTGATGATGCAACATGGCAGCAGTGTGCGGGAGAGGACTTAGTTAGTAGGTGAGTGATGATGCAACATGGCAGCAGTGTGCGGGAGAGGACTTAGTTAGTAGGTGAGTGATGATGCAACATGGCAGCAGTGTGCGGGAGAGGACTTAGTTAGTAGGTGAGTGATGATGCAACATGGCAGCAGTGTGCGGGAGAGGACTTAGTTAGTAGGTGAGTGATGATGCAACATGGCAGCAGTGTGCGGGAGAGGACTTAGTTAGTAGGTGAGTGATGATGCAACATGGCAGCAGTGTGCGGGAGAGGACTTAGTTAGTAGGTGAGTGATGATGCAACACGGCGGCAGTGTGCGGGAGAGGACTTAGTTAGTAGGTGAGTGATGATGCAACACGGCGGCAGTGTGCGGGAGAGGACTTAGTTAGTAGGTGAGTGATGATGCAACACGACGGCAGTGTGCGGGAGAGGACTTAGTTAGTAGGTGAGTGATGATGCAACACGGCGGCAGTGTGCGGGAGAGGACTTAGTTAGTAGGTGAGTGATGATGCAACACGGCGGCAGTGTGCGGGAGAGGACTTAGTTAGTAGGTGAGTGATGATGCAACACGGCGGCAGTGTGCGGGAGAGGACTTAGTTAGTAGGTGAGTGATGATGCAACACGGCGGCAGTGTGCGGGAGAGGACTTAGTTAGTAGGTGAGTGATGATGCAACACGGCGGCAGTGTGCGGGAGAGGACTTAGTTAGTAGGTGAGTGATGATGCAACACGGCGGCAGTGTGCGGGAGAGGACTTAGTTAGGAGGTGAGTGATGATGCAACACGGCGGCAGTGTGCGGGAGAGGACTTAGTTAGTAGGTGAGTGATGATGCAACACGGCGGCAGTGTGCGGGAGAGGACTTAGTTAGTAGGTGAGTGATGATGCAACACGGCGGCAGTGTGCGGGAGAGGACTTAGTTAGTAGGTGAGTGATGATGCAACACGGCGGCAGTGTGCGGGAGAGGACTTAGTTAGTAGGTGAGTGATGATGCAACACGGCGGCAGTGTGCGGGAGAGGACTTAGTTAGTAGGTGAGTGATGATGCAACACGGCGGCAGTGTGCGGGAGAGGACTTAGTTAGTAGGTGAGTGATGATGCAACACGGCGGCAGTGTGCGGGAGAGGACTTAGTTAGTAGGTGAGTGATGATGCAACACGGCGGCAGTGTGCGGGAGAGGACTTAGTTAGTAGGTGAGTGATGATGCAACACGGCGGCAGTGTGCGGGAGAGGACTTAGTTAGTAGGTGAGTGATGATGCAACATGGCAGCAGTGTGCGGGAGAGGACTTAGTTAGTAGGTGAGTGATGATGCAACATGGCAGCAGTGTGCGGGAGAGGACTTAGTTAGTAGGTGAGTGATGATGCAACATGGCAGCAGTGTGCGGGAGAGGACTTAGTTAGTAGGTGAGTGATGATGCAACATGGCAGCAGTGTGCGGGAGAGGACTTAGTTAGTAGGTGAGTGATGATGCAACATGGCAGCTGTGTGCGGGAGAGGACTTAGTTAGTAGGTGAGTGATGCTGCAACATGGCAGCAGTGTGCGGGAGAGGACTTAGTTAGTAGGTGAGTGATGCTGCAACATGGCAGCAGTATGTGGGAGAGGACTTAGTTAGTAGGTGAGTGATGATGCAACATGGCAGCAGTGTGTGGGAGAGGACTTAGTTAGTAGGTGAGTGATGATGCAACATGGCAGCAGTGTGTGGGAGAGGACTTAGTTAGTAGGTGAGTGATGCTGCAACATGGCAGCAGTATGTGGGAGAGGACTTAGTTAGTAGGTGAGTGATGATGCAACATGGCAGCAGTGTGCGGGAGAGGACTTAGTTAGTAGGTGAGTGATGATGCAACATGGCAGCTGTGTGCGGGAGAGGACTTAGTTAGTAGGTGAGTGATGATGCAACATGGCAGCAGTGTGCGGGAGAGGACTTAGTTAGTGGGTGAGTGATGATGCAACATGGCAGCAGTGTGCGGGAGAGGACTTAGTTAGTGGGTGAGTGATGATGCAACATGGCAGCAGTGTGCGGGAGAGGACTTAGTTAGTGGGTGAGTGATGATGCAACATGGCAGCAGTGTGCGGGAGAGGACTTAGTTAGTAGGTGAGTGATGATGCAACATGGCAGCAGTGTGTGGGAGAGGACTTAGTTAGTAGGTGAGTGATGATGCAACATGGCAGCAGTGTGTGGGAGAGGACTTAGTTAGTAGGTGAGTGATGATGCAACATGGCAGCAGTGTGTGGGAGAGGACTTAGTTAGTAGGTGAGTGATGATGCAACATGGCAGCAGTGTGTGGGAGAGGACTTAGTTAGTAGGTGAGTGATGATGCAACATGGCAGCAGTGTGTGGGAGAGGACTTAGTTAGTAGGTGAGTGATGATGCAACATGGCAGCAGTGTGTGGGAGAGGACTTAGTTAGTAGGTGAGTGATGCTGCAACATGGCAGCAGTGTGTGGGAGAGGACTTAGTTAGTAGGTGAGTGATGCTGCAACATGGCAGCAGTGTGTCGGAGAGGACTTAGTTAGTAGGTGAGTGATGATGCAACATGGCAGCAGTGTGTGGGAGACGACTTAGTTAGTAGGTGAGTGGTGCTGCAACATGGCAGCAGTGTGTGGGAGAGGACTTAGTTAGTAGGTGAGTGATGATGCAACATGGCAGCAGTGTGTGGCAGAGGACTTAGTTAGTAGGTGAGTGGTGCTGCAACATGGCAGCAGTGTGTGGGAGAGGACTTAGTTAGTAGGTGAGTGATGATGCAACATGGCAGCAGTGTGTGGCAGAGGACTTAGTTAGTAGGTGAGTGATGATGCAACATGGCCGCAGTGTGTGGGAGAGGACTTAGTTAGTAGGTGAGTGATGATGCAACACGGCGGCAGTGTGCGGGAGAGGACTTAGTTAGTAGGTGAGTGATGATGCAACACGGCGGCAGTGTGCGGGAGAGGACTTAGTTAGTAGGTGAGTGATGATGCAACACGGCGGCAGTGTGCGGGAGAGGACTTAGTTAGTAGGTGAGTGATGATGCAACACGGCGGCAGTGTGCGGGAGAGGACTTAGTTAGTAGGTGAGTGATGATGCAACACGGCGGCAGTGTGCGGGAGAGGACTTAGTTAGTAGGTGAGTGATGATGCAACACGGCGGCAGTGTGCGGGAGAGGACTTAGTTAGTAGGTGAGTGATGATGCAACACGGCGGCAGTGTGCGGGAGAGGACTTAGTTAGTAGGTGAGTGATGATGCAACATGGCGGCAGTGTGCGGGAGAGGACTTAGTTAGTAGGTGAGTGATGATGCAACATGGCGGCAGTGTGCGGGAGAGGACTTAGTTAGTAGGTGAGTGATGATGCAACATGGCGGCAGTGTGCGGGAGAGGACTTAGTTAGTAGGTGAGTGATGATGCAACATGGCGGCAGTGTGCGGGAGAGGACTTAGTTAGTAGGTGAGTGATGATGCAACATGGCAGCAGTGTGCGGGAGAGGACTTAGTTAGTAGGTGAGTGATGATGCACCATGGCAGCAGTGTGCGGGAGAGGACTTAGTTAGTAGGTGAGTGATGATGCAACATGGCAGCAGTGTGCGGGAGAGGACTTAGTTAGTAGGTGAGTGATGATGCAACATGGCAGCTGTGTGCGGGAGAGGACTTAGTTAGTAGGTGAGTGATGCTGCAACATGGCAGCAGTGTGCGGGAGAGGACTTAGTTAGTAGGTGAGTGATGATGCAACATGGCAGCAGTGTGCGGGAGAGGACTTAGTTAGTAGGTGAGTGATGATGCAACATGGCAGCAGTGTGCGGGAGAGGACTTAGTTAGTAGGTGAGTGATGCTGCAACATGGCAGCAGTGTGTGGGAGAGGACTTAGTTAGTAGGTGAGTGATGCTGCAACATGGCAGCAGTGTGTGGGAGAGGACTTAGTTAGTAGGTGAGTGATGCTGCAACATGGCAGCAGTGTGTGGGAGAGGACTTAGTTAGTAGGTGAGTGATGCTGCAACATGGCAGCAGTGTGTGGGAGAGGACTTAGTTAGTAGGTGAGTGATGATGCAACATGGCAGCAGTGTGTGGGAGAGGACTTAGTTAGTAGGTGAGTGATGATGCAACATGGCAGCAGTGTGTGGGAGAGGACTTAGTTAGTAGGTGAGTGATGCTGCAACATGGCAGCAGTATGTGGGAGAGGACTTAGTTAGTAGGTGAGTGATGATGCAACATGGCAGCAGTGTGCGGGAGAGGACTTAGTTAGTAGGTGAGTGATGATGCAACATGGCAGCTGTGTGCGGGAGAGGACTTAGTTAGTAGGTGAGTGATGATGCAACATGGCAGCAGTGTGCGGGAGAGGACTTAGTTAGTAGGTGAGTGATGATGCAACATGGCAGCAGTGTGTGGGAGACGACTTAGTTAGTAGGTGAGTGGTGCTGCAACATGGCAGCAGTGTGTGGGAGAGGACTTAGTTAGTAGGTGAGTGATGATGCAACATGGCAGCAGTGTGTGGCAGAGGACTTAGTTAGTAGGTGAGTGGTGCTGCAACATGGCAGCAGTGTGTGGGAGAGGACTTAGTTAGTAGGTGAGTGATGATGCAACATGGCAGCAGTGTGTGGCAGAGGACTTAGTTAGTAGGTGAGTGATGATGCAACATGGCCGCAGTGTGTGGGAGAGGACTTAGTTAGTAGGTGAGTGATGATGCAACATGGCAGCAGTGTGTGGGAGACGACTTAGTTAGTAGGTGAGTGGTGCTGCAACATGGCAGCAGTGTGTGGGAGAGGACTTAGTTAGTAGGTGAGTGATGATGCAACATGGCAGCAGTGTGTGGCAGAGGACTTAGTTAGTAGGTGAGTGATGATGCAACATGGCCGCAGTGTGTGGGAGAGGACTTAGTTAGTAGGTGAGTGATGATGCAACATGGCAGCAGTGTGTGGGAGAGGACTTAGTTAGTAGGTGAGTGATGATGCAACATGGCAGCAGTGTGTGGGAGAGGACTTAGTTAGTAGGTGAGTGATGATGCAACATGGCAGCTGTGCGATTGAGTGTATTTTAGTAGTCACTTGACAGAAGGACAGCTGACATCATTCATCCCTTTTAGGATCAAACTTCATTCACTTGTTCCATCTTTCACTTGGCTTGTTGGTCCAGGTGCAACACAGCAAAGTACAAAGTACACAAGCAGTGAAGTTACCACACAACACTTTGCATCAGTCCATCTTAGATGAGCTCTGGGTGTTGTTGATCGCATAGTAGAGTTTTTACTTGCACTCACAGACGTGGCGACCAACTGTAGTTACTGACAGTGGTTTTCTGAAGTGTCCCTGAGCCCATGTGGTGATATCCTTTACACACAGATGCATTCTCTTTGTACTTGCCATTTACACAAGGTGACAACTTCACTGCTTTTGGGGTTTTTACTTGGACTCCCAACCAATTAGAGTCAACTCATGCTCTATTTTCCGACACACACACACACACACACACAGAAGAAGAATATTTGAGTGTTGGAGTTTGACAGAAACTTTCCACTTTGTATTAAAAGTAGGAGAGTGTGAGTAATGAATGTGTGTGCATGAACCCACTCACTCACTCACTCATTATCTCCACACTTTGGCACACGCTCGCTCACGCACGCACACACACACACACACACACACACACACGTTTTATATTGTATTAATGATGATAAAACTGTCCTGCAGCGTTTAAGTGACCTACTTGACGACTTCACTGGCACCAGCTGTGTGTGTATAGATCCACTTATTTAAATATCCACATACACACACACACACACACACGTGCACAGACACACACACACACCATACACGCAATAAAAGTCCTGTGGAAACTTCTCTGGCCGAGCAGGTAAGAACCAGGCGAGAGAAAACCCGAGCCGATTCGGAATCGCAGGACCGTGTCCGTGTCTGCCGTCAGCACAAAGGTTGCACTCGTGCACACTCGCCGTCCTTTCACATCCCAAGATCCTTTGCGTGCTCAACTGTGAAAATGATTTCCGACATGGCGACGCTAAGCAGAGCGTAAAGAGCGACTTTAAAATGTGACTGGAGCTTTATTTATTCATTTCAAACAGCTGAAATATATATATCTTGCATATATATTATATTACATATAGTACATTTGTGTTCAAATATGAGACCTCCACTATCGTAATGTTGACTGACCTCCATGCGCTTCACCCCTGTCTTTACCCCCAAAAAACAGCCACACATCTGGCCATTGCAGACGGCTGGGTGCCTGGAGCTTTTTTCAACATTGGAAGTAAAGCTTTACATCTTTGAATTTACTTTTTTGACTTAATTGCGTTTTATTAAGGTGTGGCCAGAGTTGTGAAGTATTGTTATCGTGTGCGTCCATCTACCGATATTAGTTATTGCTGTTTTTTGTGTACATTTGCAATTAAGTACATTAAATGTGAAAGACATGTTAATTAAGTAAAGTGTTGCTTCTGGGACATCTTAAAGGTACAGGTGCCACAACAACTAGCATACACATAAATCCATCACTAACTAATTATTCCAAGCCTTAGATCGCTTGTCAACACGTGACACGTCTCCATGGCAACAATCTCCCATGATGAGTCAGTACTAACCTATATGAGTATATATATATATATAAATGTATATATATATATAGTGGAGGTTACTGTGCTTTATCCGTAATACAGTGCTCAATACCAGGGATAGAGAGGAGTATACGTTAGGTCAGGGAAAAACACAGAGGCTATATCATCCCTACAAGCCTGTTTTGCAGGTTTCCCTGCTCTTCAGGGGACTTTATTTAATTATCTGTGGTTGCTACATATATATATATAGGGTACATTACATGGGGCCATTTTTGCACAGTAGCGATTGCTTGTCTGTGAGTGCTCGGAATCTTTTAGTTGTGTGAGACAACGGCTTGTTTTGATATTCATCATGCAGCTGGTCCAATTGGACCTTCAATACGACCTACCAGCAACTAAAAAAGAAGAAATACCAGGAAACGAGAAAACCTAGTGTGTGTGTGTGTGTGTGTGTGTGTGTGTGTGTGTGTGTGACAATCAGTGGTACTTTCACTTTAACATACTCTGGTCCAACCCTCATTCAGTAAAAACGTTATCACAGACATTGGACACAAATTTCTTGCAGTCATTGACAAGTGCTTCCCCAAAAAACATGTACTCAGGAAGATATTGAACAGGAACACATTGAAACTTAGCTACAGCTGCATGATGAATATCAAACAAGCCACTGACTCACTGTGGTAGAAAAGTCATCCTGTTCGTGACGCCAATAATATGTGGTGGAAAAGTCCGAATCTTAAACAGGAATAATTGAGAGTTTGTTACAACAGTTTTATTTACTCAAAATCAGATTGTACAAAGTTGGATTGAATGGATATGATTACAGACAGTGTCTCATGAGACGAAAGAAGGTGGGCCCTCTGGAAAGGAAGTAAAAAGAGCGCACATCAGGCTTGGCCCTCCCTTCTTATTTATACGCTCCCTGATGGCCAGATTGTAGCATAACAACTTATGTAACTGTCCAATGTTCAAATATCACCCCACAACAGAACTAGCACTTGGTCAGGGTGACTTGACCTCTTATGTCGTGTTCCTCCCAACGCATTCAGTTTAGAGGTAACCCTAGGACAGACATTTTTCCACTACACACACAACCAAAAGATTCTGAGCACTCACAGACAAGCAATCGCTAACGACTCTAACACCACAGATAGCTGCCATTGCAGACAAAGTATTAACATCCCACTCAATGGAAACTTTAAAAGCATCAGTTGTGTATATATATATACTGTGTGTGTATATATATATATATATATATATATATATATATATTAGGGCTGCAACTAATGATTAATTTGATAATCGATTAATCTGTTGATTATTACTTCAATTAATTAATTAATTAATAATCAAATAAAAAAGACAAACTACATTTCTATCCTTTCCAATACTTTATTTTAAAAAAACGCATACTGGCACCATGTCCTTTCCACTTGCCAAACATAACAATAACAAGGCAAGTGTTAGAAACATGTTTTTTTTCTACAAAGTGCACCATTGTCATGCAGAATAGCAATCATTTTGCTTCGGGGAATTTCAGAGCTGGCTACTACCTATTCCAACCATTCTGCAATGTTGGATGCTGGATGTCTTTCCTCTAGTGGCATGGTGGTAAGGGAGATTGACTTCATATTAGAGTCTCCAATTTAGTGGCATGTATTGCCAAGGTAGGCTACACTTGTCCACACATCAGTGGTCAGAAGAATTTTGCTCTGGGTGGCTTTATGTCAGTTTACAAAGCTTGAAATGTCTGCTCGTACTTCCTCTCCATCAGTTTTGGTAAAATGGGTCCTCCAGGGACATCCAACGAATCGATGACAACTATCTTTAGAATCGATTAGTTGTTGCAGCCCTAATATATATATATATATATATATATATATATATATGTATATGTATAGTACTCATAGTGTGACTGTAAAAAGGTAAGAATGTGGAGTATTTGCAGAAAGTGTTTGTGGAAGGAAGGCTGCTGGAATAAGTGTCCACTGGAGAGTTGAGTTGTGTAAATATGATGAGGAGATGAGAGTGGAAAAGTGTTTAAAAGCAACCTGAGGGCTTCTTCTAAACATCCACACATCTCCCCTGAGAGGCAATTAAAAAGGAAACAAATCACCCGCAGGTTGTCTGCTAATCACGTTTGTACCTCACAATATTACACTGCAGGACCACAACTGGGACTAGAACTAGAACTATTACCATTAATATAACCATAACTATAACCATAACCATGGCCATAGCCTGCTTGGCACTCAGCATCATGAGTTGACATTGGGGTTTAAATCACCAAAAATGATTCCCGGGCGGGGCCACTGCTGCTGCTCACTGCTCCCCTCACCTACTATGGGGGTGGAACAAAGTTGATGGCTCAAATGCATAGAATAATTTCACAACACCTATATATATATATATATATATATATATATATATATATATATATATATATATGTATATATATATATGACTGCATGTTAGATAAGGATGATGTCATCTAAAGTTGCCTTCTTTCAGTCAGTCAAGACAGAAGTAAAGCCTTTGAAGGAGTTGCTCTTCATCTTCATGTTGTCAAATCAGCAGCATGAATATTTCATGCAGGACTATTTGATCCAGCAGGACTCTGATAATTGTTTTTATTGACTCACTTCTCATATTTAATCAGGCGGCAAGGAATCATACGCAGGGTGGGCCAAACCGGAGGAGAATGCTAAATGTCAACAAAACATCTCCGCTTGTCTTCTTCCAAACACCAAATACCCCTGAAGATGGAAGTTCAACACCTCACATACCAATGTTGGCTTACATTCAGCTCACCAAGAGGTACAACCCCCGTTTCCATATGAGTTGGTAAATTGTGTTAGATGTAAATATAAACAGAATACAATCATTTGCAAATCCTTTTCAAGCCATATTCAGTTGAATATGCTACAAAGACAACATATTTGATGTTCAAACTCATAAACTTCATTTTTTTTCTTTGCAAATAATCATTAACTTAGAATTTCATGGCTGCAACACGTCCCAAAGTAGTTGGGAAAGGGCATGTTCACCACTGTGTTACATCACATTTTCTTTTAACAACACAATAAACGTTTGGGAACTGAGGAAACTAATTGTTGAAGCTTTGAAAGTGGAATTCTTTCTCATTCTTGGTTTATGTAGAGCTTCAGTCCTTCAACAGTCCGGGGTCTCCGCTGTCCTATTTTAGGCTTCATAATGTGCCACACATTTTTCATGGGAGACAGGTCTGGACTGCAGGCGGGCCAGGAAAGTACCCGCACTCTTTTACTACGAAGTCACGCTGTTGTAACACTTGTCTTGCTGAAATAAGCAGGGGCGTCCATGACAACGTTGCTTGGATGACAACATATGTTGCTCCAAAACATGTATTTACCTTTCAGCATTAATGGCGCCTTCACAGATGTGTAAGTTACCCATGCCTTGGGCACTAATACACCCCCATACCATCACACATGCTGGCTTTTACACTTTATGCCTATAACAATCCGAATGGTTGTTTACTTCTTTGTTCCGGAGGACACCACGTCCACCGTTTCCAAATATACTTTGAAATGTGGACTTGTCAGACCACAGAACACTTTTCCACTTTGCATCAGTCCATCTTAGATGAGCTCGGGCCCAGCCAAGCCGGCGGCGTTCTTGGGTGTTGTTGATAAATGGGTTTTGCTTTGCATAGTAGAGTTTTAACTTGCACTTACAGATGTAGCGACCAACTGTAGTTACTGACAGTGGTTTTATGAAGTGTTCCTGAGCCCGTGTGGTGATATCCTTTACACACAGATGTCGGCTTTTGATGCAGTACCGCCTGAGGGATCAAAAGTCCGTAATATCTTCGCTTACGTGTAGTGATTTCTCCAGATTCTCTGAACCTTTTGATGATTTTACGGAGCGTAGATTGTAAAATTCCTAAATTCCTTGCAATAGCTGGTTGAGAAATGTTGTTCTAAAACTGTTTGACTATTTGCTTACAAAGTGGTGACCCTCACCCCATCCTTGTTTGTGAATGACTTAGCATTTCATGGAAGCTGCTTTTATACTCAATCATGGCACCCACCTGTTCCAAATTAGCTTGCACACCTGTGGGATGTTCCAAATAAGTGTTTGATGAGCATTCCTCAACTTTATCAGTATTTATTGCCACCTTTCCCAACTTCTCTGTCACGTGTTGCTGGCATCAAATTCTAAAGTTAATGATTATTTGCCAAAAAATCAAGTTTATGAGTTTGAACATCAAATATGTTGTCTTTGTAGCATATTCAACTGAATATGGGTTGAAAAGGATTTGCAAATCATTGTATTCTGTTTATATTTACATCTAACACAAGTTCCCAACTCATATGGAAACAGGGTTTGTAAATGAGCTGCCAAACATGTAAGGTGCCATCTAAAACCACTTTAAATCAGTATGTTGTCATCCAAAAACACTTTAAATCTGTTTGCTACCATCTAAAAACACACTGAAAATGTATGTTACTATCTAAAAACACTAAAAATGTAAGTTGCCATCTAAAAACACGCTAAAAATGTCTGTTACTATCTTAAAACACACTAAAATGTCTGTTACCATCTTAAAACACACTAAAATGTATGTTACCATATTGAAACACACTAAAATGTCTGTTACCATCTTAAAACACACTAAAATGTATGTTACCATATTGAAACACGCTAAAATGTATGTTACCATATTGAAACACACTAAAATGTCTGTTACCATCTTAAAACACACTAAAATGTCTGTTACCATATTGAAACACACTAAAATGTATGTAACCATATTGAAACACACTAAAATGTCTGTTACCATCTTAAAACACACTAAAATGTATGTTACCATATTGAAATACGCTAAAATGTATGTTACCATATTGAAACACACTAAAATGTCTGTTACCATATTGAAACACACTAAAAATGTCTGTTACCATCTTAAAACACACTAAAATGTATGTTACCATATTGAAACACTAAAATGTATGTTAGAATCTTAAAACACACTAAAAATGTCTGTTACTATCTTAAAACACACTAAAATGTATGTTACATCTTAAAACACACTTATAATGTATGTTACCATCTGAAAACACTTTAAATCTGTATGTTACCATCTAAAAACACTTTTGATATGTATGTTACCATCTAAAAACACTCTAAAAATGTAAGTTACCATCCTAAAACACACTAAAAATGTATGTTACCATCTAAAATCACACTAAAAATGTCTGTTACCATCTTAAAAACACTAAAAATGGATGTTACCATCTTAAACACACTTAAAATGTATCTAAAAACATGCCATATAATGTTATCATCTAAAACCACAATACAAATGTATGTTACCATCTTAAAACACACTAAAGTTGTATTTTACTATCTAAAAACACTGAAAATGTATGACTATCTAAAACCACAAAAAATGTATGTTACCATCTAAAAAGACTTTCAAAATGTATGTTATCGTCCAAAAACACAAACAATGTGTGTTACCATTTAGAAAAAAACACTAAAAAGTGTGTTACCATCTAAAAACATACTAAAAATGCATTTTACTATCTAGAAACACCATTAAAGTAGGTTGCCACCCTAAAACACAGTAAAAATGTATGTTACCATCTTAAAAAACAATCAAAATGTATGTGGCGTGTGGTTGCAAGCCCGATACGGGTGTGAACAAGCAGCATGTCATGAGTGTCAACAACCTTGAACGTGAGAGAGCAGAGTTTCATGCAGCAGACGTGATAGAAGCCGTATCAGCCCAGCAGTCACCTGACCAGCAAGTAACTCCTGGGAGGAAGAAGCCATTAGGCTTGGATTTTCTCCAACTATTCACAGCTTCATTTGGAGACTTTTCTGCAGGCGCTGACAAGAGCCAATATCCCTCTGGGGGGGATAAAGACGTGTCGGTGCATTGCTGCATTCACAATCCTTAAAGGAGCGCTACGTCAATAACAGAGGCTCGCTTTTTTCTGCCAAGCTTTTCAAAATAAACTTTTCCCACTGCTCGAAAACTGTCAATACACCACTTTGTTTTGAAACAATCCTCAAGTGTAAAAACTAGAGTGTAAAAAGACTATAGTGTA
Organism: Nerophis ophidion; assembly: GCF_033978795.1. Lineage (NCBI taxonomy): Eukaryota > Metazoa > Chordata > Actinopteri > Syngnathiformes > Syngnathidae > Nerophis > Nerophis ophidion. Next base: position 28,342,674 of record NC_084638.1, on the reverse strand, counting down.
CAAACTAAACTGTCAAAACTACAGTGTAAAACTAAGGTGTAAAAATTACAGTGTAAAAACTACAGTGTAAAAACTAGAGAGTAAAAATGTTAGTGTGAAAACTAGAGTGTAAAAACTGTAGTGTAAAACTAAAATGTAAAAACAATGTTGTGAAAACGATAATGTAAAAACCATAGTATAAAAACTAGTGGGAAAACTATAGTGTAAAAACTATCATGTAAAAACTATAGTGTACAACTATAGTGTAAAAACTATAGTGTTAAAACTAGTGTTAAAAACTATAGTGTAAAAATTATAGTGGAAAAACTATATTGTAAAAAGTATAGTGTAAAAACTACAGTATATTGTGAAAACAATAGTGGGAAAAGTTGAGAGTAAAAACTATAGTGTAAAAAATATGGCGTAAAACTATAATGTAAAAACTATAGTGTACAAGCTACTATCTCAAAACTACAGTGTAAAATTAAGGTGTAAAAATTATAGTGTAAAAACTATAGTGTAAAACTATAGTGGAAAAACTAAATTGTAAAAAGTATAGTGGAAAAACTACAGTATAGTGTGAAAACAGTGGGAAAATTAGAGAGTAAAAACTATAGTGTAAAAAATATACCGTAAAAACTATAGTGTAAAAACTTTACTGTAAAACTAAAATGTGAAAACCACAGTGTAAAAACGATATTATGAAAACAATAATGTAAAAACCATAGTATAAAAACTAGTGGGAAAACTATAGTGTAAAAACTATCTTGTAAAAACTATAGTGTAAAACTATAGTGGAAAAACTATATTGTAAAAACCAAAGTGTAAATCTATAATAGAAAAACTATAGTGTTAAAACTATATTGGGAAAATTAGAGAGTAAAAACTATAGTGTAAAAATATGGCTTAAAACTATAGTGTAAAAAATATAGTGTAAAACTAAAATGTGAAAACTACAGTGTAAAAACAATATTGTGAAAACTATAATGTAAAAACCATAGTATAAAAATTAGTGGGGAAACTATAGTGTAAAAACTATAGTGTAAAACTAGAGTGTTAAAACTAGTGTTAAAAACTATAGTGTAAAAACTATAGTGTAAAAAACTTTAGTGTGAAAACTATAGTGGAAAAACTATAGTGGAAAAACTATAGTGTGGAAACTATAGTTGTAAAACTATTGTGTAAAAAATATAGTGTCAAAACTATAGTGGAAAAACTATAGTGTGAAAACTATAGTGTGAAAATTATAGTGTAAAAACTATAGTGGAAAAACTATATTGTACAAACTATAGTGGAAAAACTATAGTCTGAAAACCATAGTGTAAAAACTAATGTGAAAACTGTAGTGTAAAACTAAAGTGTAAAAATGATAGTGTAAAAACCATAGTACAAAAACTAATGGGAAAACTATAGTGTAAAAACTATAGTGTGAAAATTATAATGTAAAAACTATAATGTGAAAACTGTAGTGTATAACTACAGTGTAAAAATGACAGTGTAAAAACTGTAGTGTAAAAACTATAGTGTGAAAACTATAGTGAAAACTGTAGTGTAAAAACAATAGTGTAAAAACTACAATGTGAAAACTATAGTGGGAAAACTATAGTGAAAATTGTAGTGTAAAAACTATAGTGTAAAAACCATAGTATAAAAACTAGTGGGAAAACTATAGTGTAAAAACTAGTGTGAAAAATAATGTGAAAACTGTAGTGTAAAACTAAAGTGTAACAATGATAGTGTACAAACCATAGTATAAAAACTAGTGTAAAAACTATAGTGTAAAAACTAGTGTTAAAAACTGTAGTATAAAAACTATAGTGTAAAAAACTATAGTGACAACTATAGTGTAAAACTAAAATGTAAAAACTATATTGTGAAAACTATAATGTAAAAACCATAGTATTAAAACTATAGTAAGAAAACTATAGTGTAAAACTTAAGTGTAAAAATTAGACTAAAAAATATAGTGTAAAAATATGGAGTAAAAACTATAGAGTGAAAACTAGTGTTAAAACCGTAGTGTAAAAACTTAAGTATAAAAATGATAGTGTAAAAATGTAACAACAGTTCAAGACTTAGTTAATGAACACACCTGCCTCTGTCATGAACACACCTGACTCAGTTAATGAACACACCTGTCTCTGTTATGAACACACCTGACTCAGTTAATGAACACACCTGTCTCTGTTATGAAGACACCTGACTCAGTTAATGAACACACCTGTCTCTGTTATGAACACACCTGACTCGGTTAATGAACACACCTGTCTCTGTTATGAACACACCTGACTCAGTTAATGAACACACCTGTCTCTGTTATGAACACACCTGACCCGGTTAATGAACACACCTGTCTCTGTTATGAACACACCTGACTCAGTTAATGAACACACCTGTCTCTGTTATGAACACACCTGACTCAGTTAATGAACACACCTGTCTCTGTTATGAACACACCTGACTCGGTTAATGAACACACCTGCCTCTGTAATGATCACACCTGACTCGGTTAATGAACACACCTGTCTCTGTTAGGAACACACTTCAAAAGTATCCATACACCACCACCATGCTTGACGGTAGGTGTGGTGTTCCTGGGATTTCAGGCCTGTGCACTTTCTGCACGCTAACAAGTATGTTTTGTTGTGGGCAACAACAGAGGAGCTGGTACTAGACTGTCCTGTTACTGGTACTAGTCTGTCCTGTTACTGGTACTAGTCTGTTCTGTTACTGGTACTAGACTGTCCTGTTGGCACATGTTGTGTTTGTGTGTTGCATGTCGCACAACATGACAACAGGTTTTGTTGTGCGATACTGTGTACATACTGTATATAACTCTTAAATGTCACTATTATTATCAGTATTATTGATACTGTACAGTATATTGCTCTTAAATGTCACTATTATTATCATTATTCATGCAACGTAGCAATACTGTGTACATACTGTATATAACTCTTAAATGTCACTATTATTATCATTATTCATGCAACGTAGCAATACTGTGTGCATGGCAACTTTGAATTGAGTGCAAACTTTTAGATGGGAAACAAACAGCTGCTAAAAAGGAGACCATGCAGGGCGGCCCCTGCTGTTGTTATGTGTGGATGTGGAGCAAACACAACTCTGCCTGCATCACTAACATTCTTCTAAGTGCTGGACCAGGTAGGACGGCGTAGGCGGTGGACCAGGACCCTACCTTTGCTGATGTCCTGGTACTCCATCCACAGTTGCCTCTGGACCTGCTTGTTGGGGTACCAGATGGTGCAGGACTCCTGGAAGCCGTACATGGCCTCCTGAACATAGTGGTTGCCAAAGTCCTGCAGGATCTTCTCAAAGTCGCCGCGCTGAGTCGCTCCGTCCAGGGAGTGGATGGCAGCACTGAACCCTGGCACACACACACACACACACACACACACACACACACACACACACACACATATATATACTTATATATATATATATATATATATATATATATATATAAAGTTTCTGTGGTAGAAAATGAAGTTTGGCGACTAAGTGCGAGGCGGAGGGTGTCAGTCCTGCACGGAGCAGAGTGTGGCGGAACATTCCGTCTGTCAAGGTCGTCACACGTTAATCAGCGAGCGCTCGCCTCGGCCCGTTGCCGTGGCAACACCTTGCTCGCCGCGACGGCAGTGAGGAGGAGACTGACTTAGTGTTGCAGGAGAGTGAGAGCACGCCACTTAGTTAGCTTCAGCTAACACCTTTCTGATGTCACTTCCTGCTTTCTCTTCAGTCCTCATTAGTGTTCACAAACACACCTTTCTTCCGTCTTTGTGTAACTCACTTTGATGTCCACAAACACACCTTTCTTCCATCTTTGTGTAACTCACTTTGATGTTCACAAACACACCTTTCTTCCATCTTTGTGTAACTCACTTTGATGTTCACAAACACACCTTTCTTCCATCTTTGTGTAACTCACTTTGATGTTCACAAACACACCTTTCTTCCATCTTTGTGTAACTCACTTTGATGTTCACAAACACACCTTTCTTCCGTCTTTGTGTAACTCACTTTGATGTTCACAAACACACCTTTCTTCCGTCTTTGTGTAACTCACTTTGATGTTCACAAACACACCTTTCTTCCGTATTTGTTTAGCTCACTTTGATGTTCACAAACACACCTTTCTTCCATATTTGTGTAACTCACTTTGATGTTCACAAACACACCTTTCTTCCATATTTGTTTAGCTCACTTTGATGTTCACAAACACACCTTTCTTCCGTCTGTTTAGCTCACTCTGATGTTCACAAACACACCTTTCTTCCATCTTTGTGTAACTCACTTTGATGTTCACAAACACACCTTTCTTCCATCTTTGTGTAACTCACTTTGATGTTCACAAACACACCTTTCTTCCATCTTTGTGTAACTCACTTTGATGTTCACAAACACACCTTTCTTCCATATTTGTTTAGCTCACTCTGATGTTCACAAACACACCTTTCTTCCGTCTTTGTGTAACTCACTTTACTTTGATGTTCACAAACACACCTTTCTTCCATATTTGTTTAGCTCACTTTGATGTTCACAAACACACCTTTCTTCCGTCTTTGTTTAGCTCACTTTGATGTTCACAAACACACCTTTCTTCCATATTTGTTTAGCTCACTTTGATGTTCACAAACACACCTTTCTTCCATCTTTGTGTAACTCACTTTGATGTTCACAAACACACCTTTCTTCCGTCTTTGTTTAGCTCACTTTGATGTTCACAAACACACCTTTCTTCCATATTTGTTTACCTCACTTTGATGTTCACAAACACACCTTTCTTCCATATTTGTGTAACTCACTTTGATGTTCACAAACACACCTTTCTTCCATATTTGTTTAGCTCACTTTGATGTTCACAAACACACCTTTCTTCCGTCTTTGTTTAGCTCACTCTGATGTTGACAAACACACCTTTCTTCCATCTTTGTGTAACTCACTTTGATGTTCACAAACACACCTTTCTTCCATCTTTGTGTAACTCACTTTGATGTTCACAAACACACCTTTCTTCCATCTTTGTGTAACTCACTTTGATGTTCACAAACACACCTTTCTTCCATATTTGTTTAGCTCACTCTGATGTTCACAAACACACCTTTCTTCCGTCTTTGTGTAACTCACTTTACTTTGATGTTCACAAACACACCTTTCTTCCATATTTGTTTAGCTCACTTTGATGTTCACAAACACACCTTTCTTCCATATTTGTTTACCTCACTTTGATGTTCACAAACACACCTTTCTTCCATATTTGTGTAACTCACTTTGATGTTCACAAACACACCTTTCTTCCATATTTGTTTAGCTCACTTTGATGTTCACAAACACACCTTTCTTCCGTCTTTGTTTAGCTCACTCTGATGTTGACAAACACACCTTTCTTCCATCTTTGTGTAACTCACTTTGATGTTCACAAACACACCTTTCTTCCATCTTTGTGTAACTCACTTTGATGTTCACAAACACACCTTTCTTCCATCTTTGTGTAACTCACTTTGATGTTCACAAACACACCTTTCTTCCATATTTGTTTAGCTCACTCTGATGTTCACAAACACACCTTTCTTCCGTCTTTGTGTAACTCACTTTACTTTGATGTTCACAAACACACCTTTCTTCCATATTTGTTTAGCTCACTTTGATGTTCACAAACACACCTTTCTTCCGTCTTTGTTTAGCTCACTTTGATGTTCACAAACACACCTTTCTTCCATATTCGTTTAGCTCACTTTGATGTTCACAAACACACTTTTCTTCCATCTTTGTGTAACTCACTTTGATGTTCACAAACACCTTTCTTCCGTCTTTGTTTAGCTCACTTTGATGTTCACAAACACCTTTCTTCCATCTTCATGTAACTCACTTTGATGTTTTTGCAGGTACTAATACACAATTTGGGGTACAAATACCCAGTTTGGGGATACTAATACACAGTTTGGGGGTACTACTACCCAGTTGTAGTGTGTGTTTACCTTGAGATAAGACCCACTGGTTGAGTTTGACGTGGTAGAGCACCGAGCGAAGACTCCAACGTTGAACAAGTGGGTAACCTGACACCTCGCTGTAGTTCACCAGGCCTGCAAGTACACCAAGTATACTTCAGAACGCAGTACTCACGTTCATATACTTCATAACACAGTACTGACATTCATATACTTTGTATATATAAATATATATATGTATAAATTGGTGATGAGGGGGATGTGGCTCCTCCACACTCAAGGTGACATCTTGTAAGTGAAGGAAGACAAGAGGAATTTTTTTCAAACTCTGTCACTTAGGAAAGGAGAAGAGAGAAAGTTGCTGGTGTGAAAACTTGAATGATGAGGGACTTTGTGTGAACTATGAGTCACTGACTGGGTCCTGGGACTAAGTCTGTGTGAACTATGAGTCACTGACTGGGTCCTGGGACTAAGTCTGTGTGAACTATGAGTCACTGACTGGGTCCTGGGACTAAGTCTGTGTGAACTATGAGTCACTGACTGGGTCCTGGGACTAAGTCTGTGTGAACTATGAGTCACTGACTGGGTCCTGGGACTAAGTCTGTATGAACTATGAGTCACTGACTGGGTCCTGGGACTAAGTCGGTATGAACTATGAGTCACTGACGGGGTCCAGGGACTAAGTCGGTATGAACTATGAGTCACTGACTGGGTCCTGGGACTAAGTCTGTGTGAACCATGAGTCACTGACTGGGTCCTGGGACTAAGTCTGTGTGAACTATGAGTATCTGACTGGGTCCTGGGACTAAGTCGGTATGAACTATGAATCACTGACTGGGTCCTGGGACTAAGTCTGTGTGAACTATGAGTCACTGACTGGGTCCTGGGACTAAGTCTGTATGAACTATGAGCCACTGACTGGGTCCTGGGACTAAGTCTGTGTGAACTATGAGTCACTGACTGGGTCCTGGGACTAAGTCGGTATGAACTATGAGTCACTGACGGGGTCCTGGGACTAAGTCGGTATGAACTATGAGTCACTGACTGGGTCCTGGGACTAAGTCTGTGTGAACTATGAGTCACTGACTGGGACCTGGGACTAAGTTTGTGTGAACTATGAGTATCTGACTGGGTCCTGGGACTAAGTCGGTATGAACTATGAGTCACTGACTGGGTCCTGGGACTAAGTCTCTGTGAACTATGAGTATCTGACTGGGTCCTGGGACTAAGTCGGTATGAACTATGAGTCACTGACTGGGTCCTGGGACTAAGTCTGTGTGAACTATGAGTCACTGACTGGGTCCTGGGACTAAGTCAGTGTGAACTATGAGTCACTGACTGGGTCCTGGGACTAAGTCTGTGTGAACTATGAGTATCTGACTGGGTCCTGGGACTAAGTCGGTATGAACTATGAATCACTGACTGGGTCCTGGGACTAAGTCTGTGTGAACTATGAGTCACTGACTGGGTCCTGGGACTAAGTCTGTATGAACTATGAGTCACTGACTGGGTCCTGGGACTAAGTCTGTGTGAACTATGAGTCACTGACTGGGTCCTGGGACTAAGTCTGTATGAACTATGAGTCACTGACTGGGTCCTGGGACTAAGTCGGTATGAACTATGAGTCACTGACGGGGTCCTGGGACTAAGTCGGTATGAACTATGAGTCACTGACTGGGTCCTGGGACTAAGTCTGTGTGAACTATGAGTCACTGACTGGGTCCTGGGACTAAGTCTGTGTGAACTATGAGTATCTGACTGGGTCCTGGGACTAAGTCGGTATGAACTATGAATCACTGACTGGGTCCTGGGACTAAGTCTGTGTGAACTATGAGTCACTGACTGGGTCCTGGGACTAAGTCTGTATGAACTATGAGTCACTGACTGGGTCCTGGGACTAAGTCTGTGTGAACTATGAGTCACTGACTGGGTCCTGGGACTAAGTCGGTATGAACTATGAGTCACTGACGGGGCCCTGGGACTAAGTCGGTATGAACTATGAGTCACTGACTGGGTCCTGGGACTAAGTCTGTGTGAACTATGAGTCACTGACTGGGACCTGGGACTAAGTCTGTGTGAACTATGAGTATCTGACTGGGTCCTGGGACTAAGTTGGTATGAACTATGAGTCACTGACTGGGTCCTGGGACTAAGTCTGTGTGAACTATGAGTCACTGACTGGGTCCTGGGACTAAGTCTGTGTGAACTATGAGTATCTGACTAGGTCCTGGGACTAAGTCGGTATGAACTATGAGTCACTGACTGGGTCCTGGGACTAAGTCTGTGTGAACTATGAGTATCTGACTGGGTCCTGGGACTAAGTCGGTATGAACTATGAGTCACTGACTGGGTCCTGCGACTAAGTCTGTGTGAACTATGAGTCACTGACTGGGACCTGGGACTAAGTCTGTGTGAACTATGAGTATCGGACTGGGTCCTGGGACTAAGTTGGTATGAACTATGAGTCACTGACTGGGTCCTGGGACTAAGTCTGTGTGAACTATGAGTCACTGACTGGGTCCTGGGACTAAGTGTGTATGAACTATGAGTCACTGACTGGATCCTGGGACTATGTCCTCACAGCGAGCACACATGTGAGTCCTAACTGGGTTAAACATACTAGTCCACTGAGGTCTTGGAACTAACTCACCTCAGTCAGACCGTTAGCATGCTAGCATTTTAAACACAATTTTCATGTACACACCTCGGAGTAATAGATTCTGTTGCTTGACGTATGTTAAAGTTAGCATTTTAGCATGCTATCTTTTTAGCTAATTCTACACGTATACACCCAGCATGTTCACATTAGCATGCTGGCTTTTTTTTCTTTTTGCTAATTTTTATACACCTCAATATTTGGGAACTTGATAAAATTAGCATGCTATCTTTTTTTAGTGTCATATATTCGGGCATTTCACGAATGCTAACTGTATGCATGTCAATGTTAAGATGTTAGTACAGTACTGTTAGCTTCATAAAAGGTTGTAGTCCACTGAGATCTTAGAACTAACTCGCCTCAGTCATAACGTTAGCATGCTAGCATTTTAAACACAATTTTCAGGAACACACCTCCGAGTAATACATTCTGGTGCTTGACGTATGCTACAGTTAGCATTTTAGCATGCTAGTTCTTTAGCTAATTCTGCACATATTCACCCCTGCATCGAACATTTGTTAAATTATTCACATTAGCATGCTAGCTTTTATTTCTTTTTGCTAATTTTTATACACCTTAATATTTTGGAACTTGATAAAATTAGCATGCTAACTTTTTTTGGTGCTAATTTTGCATTTTGTTGTTTTTTTGTGTGCAAATTTTTACACAACTTAATATTGTGCAACTTGATACAAATAGCATGCTAGCTTTTTTGATGCTAATTTTGCAGGGGTTTTTTTGCCAATTTTTATACACCTGAATATTTTGGAACTTGATAAAATTAGCATGCTAGCTTTTTTTATGCCAATTTTTATACAACTTAATATTTTGCAATCTGATAAAATTAGCATGCTAGCTTTTTTTTATGCCAATTTTTATACAACTTAATATTTTGCAATCTGATAAAATTAGCATGCTAGCTTTTTTTAGTGTCATATATTCACGAATGCTAAATGTACGCATGCTATCGCTAACATGTTAGCATAGTACCGTTAGCTTCAAAAACTCATTTTGCTAATTTTTTTATCTTTTTTGTTATGACTAAACTTGATCTGGCCGGCTGGTACAACAGATCTTGGATCAGATCTGAGATGTTTGTGTTGCTTAGTTGGGTCTGATCCTAACAAATGTCTGGGTTAGTATAAAATGTACTCATGAATAAATACTCTGTCCTCTCCTGAGACTCCTGGATGTCATCCTATTTCAAGTCTGCAATCATTCAAGTCCTGGTTCCTGTGCAACATCAAGTCCTAGTTCCTGTGCAACATCAAGTCCTGGTTCCTGTGCAACATCAAGTCCTAGTTCCTGTGCAACATCAAGTCCTAGTTCCTGTGCAACATCAAGTCCTGGTTCCTGTGCAACATCAAGTCCTAGTTCCTGTGCAACATCGAGTCCTGGTTCCTGTGCAACATCAAGTCCTGGTTCCTGTGCAACATCGAGTCCTAGTTCCTGTGCAACATCGAGTCCTGGTTCCTGTGCAACATCAAGTCCTGGTTCCTGTGCAACACCAAGTCTTAGTTCCTGTGCAACATCAAGTCCTAGTTCCTGTGCAACATCAAGTCCTGGTTCCTGTGCAACATCAAGTCCTAGTTCCTGTGCAACATCGAGTCCTGGTTCCTGTGCAACATCGAGTCCTAGTTCCTGTGCAACATCAAGTCCTAGTTCCTGTGCAACATCAAGTCCTAGTTCCTGTGCAACATCAAGTCCTGGTTCCTGTGCAACATCAAGTCCTAGTTCCTGTGCAACATCAAGTCCTGGTTCCTGTGCAACATCAAGTCCTAGTTCCTGTGCAACATCAAGTCCTGGTTCCTGTGCAACATCAAGTCCTAGTTCCTGTGCAACATCAAGTCCTGGTTCCTTTGCAACATCAAGTCCTAGTTCCTGTGCAACATCAAGTCCTGGTTCCTGTGCAACATCGAGTCCTAGTTCCTGTGCAACATCGAGTCCTGGTTCCTGTGCAACATCAAGTCCTGGTTCCTGTGCAACACCAAGTCTTAGTTCCTGTGCAACATCAAGTCCTAGTTCCTGTGCAACATCAAGTCCTGGTTCCTGTGCAACATCAAGTCCTAGTTCCTGTGCAACATCAAGTCCTGGTTCCTGTGCAACATCAAGTCCTAGTTCCTGTGCAACATCAAGTCCTAGTTCCTGTGCAAGACGGGCCAGGGACTGATGCAAAAGTTGCAGGCGCTGACTCGGGCTCTCCTCCTGATCCCAAGTCAGCAACAGCGTGTCTTTCCTTCCTTCCTCCGGCCGGCAGTCAGGGAGCGGCATTGCATCAGCACATGTCTAATAGATGACTAGCGGTGTTGCAGAAGGACTTGAAGGCACTGGAGGAGTGTTAGCATCCTTTGTTGCCGTCCTGGATCTGAGCCCGACTTGCTCAAATATTCATGCCAACTTGTTCCCCGATCCAAAAGTGAGTAGAAATCATGTACAAAAGTCTTCTGATCAAGTTGCATTTTGTAGTTGTTTGAAAAGCAAGTTGGCGGAATGGCCGCCACATCTTTTCATCCGTCAGCTCCTGGCCGGGATTATTGATGCCATAGGGCCGGCCCCCTGCCCCCACGCTGGCCTCTAATTGGCCGGCAGAGGTCGTCTGGTCTCCCACTGGATGCTGGGAGATCTCTGCAGGCGCCACCTTCTCACACCGCCACCAATTATAGAAGGACTGCTGTCTGCTTACAGACAGGTCATGTGACAAGATGGGTGCTGGAGTGTGCCGTCATGAGGAGGAAGAAGAAGAAGAAGAAGAAGAAGAAGAAGAAGAAGAAGGATAACAATGTTGATTATACGTTCGTGCAAGGACTGGCCTCCAAGACAGTGAGAAGTGAGTGGATGGCCCAGGTGGGCTCTGTTATCTCATCACCTGTCGCCTTCATTAGCAGCAGCCGGATGAGACAGGGGGGTTGGAGTGGGAGCCAAAGAGAGAGAGACAGACGCAGATCCTGGAAAGCAAAAACCTTGCACTATTTCATGAATATAAAGCAGTGTTGTAACCCTGATCCGGGCTCTCGTGGCACCGTGTGCTGGTCCATTGGGACATTGATACAACGTTGACTATACCTCCTTTAAAAGGGACATTGATACTACGTTGACTATACGTCCTACATGAAACATTACATGATTAACTACGGCATAGCTCGGTTGGTAGAGCGGCCGGGCCAGCAACTTGAGGGTTGCAGGTTCAATCCCCGCTTCCGCCATCCTAGTCACTGCCGTTGTGTCCTTGGGCAAGACACTTTACCCACCTGCTCCCAGTGCCACCCACACTGCTTTAAATGTAAAAATAGATATTGGGTTTCACTATGTAAAGCGCTTTGAGTCACTAGAGAAAAAGCGCTATGTAAATATAATTCACTTCACTTCAATCCTATTCATGACTACATGAAACATTACATGATGAACTACAATCATAATGAAGACTACATGAAACATTACATTTATGAAAGGAAAGTCCACCAATGCATCACGTGTTGGTACCTGTGAGGTAGTCCGGGTCCGGGACCGGGTCGGACAGTTCCTCATGGCACTGGACCTCGGTGGGCACAGAAGCCACCACCATGCCGTCTGGGAGCTGCTGCTCGATGCCACGGGCAAAGTTCTTCTGTCTGAGGAGAGAGGGATCCTGTTAGAGACTTGGCACCAGGACCAGGACTGAGGAGGACTCTCCATGTCATGAAGAACTGCAAGTATGGTCCCTGGGAGACCACCAGCTTCTCTGCTTAGGCTGCTGCCCCCGCGACCCCACCTCAGATAAGCGGAAGAAGATGGATGGATGAATGGAAGGATGGATGGCAACATTAAAGTATAACAATGATTTCAGGAGCTAAGTGTTGTGTGTGCGTTAAGAACAACAACAAGTATTATTATTATTATTATTATTATTGTGATGTACCTGAAGGTGGCCTTGAGGATTTGTCCAGAGGTGCTCTCCTTGCTGTGGTTGTTAAAACCGAAGAACAGGTCCCCAAAGACGGTCTGGTTTGCAGGGACGTCCAGAGCGTCGCCACAGTCCAGTCCTTCTGTGCAGGACTCGGACAAGGGGAGACAAGACCGGGAGTCCGGTCCTCGCTTGTAGTCCTCGATGCACCTGGACCACAAATACACAATGGAGTACTACTACAGTACTACTCACTGTGTACTCAGCACACGCCAGCTAGTATTTGACAGTGGACAAGTATGTGGGAAAATACTGCGAGTACTACCACATGTTTATATTTAAATACTGCAATATTTACAGTATTTATGGCACAAAATACTTCTTTCATATTTTAATCAACATAAACATTGTGTTTCCACGGCAACAGCATAAGTGATCTTTGCCATATACATTGTGTTTCCACGGTAACAGCAAGAGTAATCATTGTGTTCCATGGTGTTTCCAGGGTAACGCCATAAGTGCACTCACCCACAGAACATCTGGATGTTGTAGAGACTGGGGTCGTCCTCCAGAGGTGCTAGCTGTTGCAGACACAGCTGCTCACAGCCGCCGTTGAAGCCGTCAGAGCAGTCGATGCCCAGGTGGTGGTCATAGCAACCACTGCCATCCTTCATGGGGCTCAGGCCGGGGGGGCACTGAAACACATCAAGTGCGCACTCATACACCTCAAGTGTGCACTCACACACCTCAAGTGTGCACACTCAAACACATCGAGTGTGCACTCAAATATGTCAAGTGTGCACTTAAATATGTCAAGTGTGGACTCAAATATGTCAAGTGTGCACTCAAACACATCAAGTTTGCACTCATATATGTCAAGTGTGCACTCCAATACATCAAGTGTGCACTCCAACACATCAAGTATGCACTCCAACACATCAAGTGTGCACTCAAACACATCAAGTGTGCACTAATATATGTCAAGTGTCCACTCATAAACATCAAGTGTGCACTCAAACACATCAAATGTACACTCATATATGTCAAGTGTGCACTCAAACACCTGGAGTGTGCACTCAAACACATCAAATGTACACTCATATATGTCAAGTGTGCACTCAAACACGTCAAGTGTACACTCAAATATGTCAAGTGTGCACTCAAACACCTCAAGTCTGCACTTAAACACATCAAATGTACACTCATATATGTCAAGTGTGCACTCAAACTCCTCAAGTGTGCACTCAAACACGTCAAGTGTACACTCAAATATGTCAAGTGTGCACTCACACACATCAAGTGTGCACTCAAACATGTCAAGTGTTCACTCAAATATGTCAAGTGTGCACTCATATATGTCAAGTGTGCACTCAAACACATCAAGTGTGCATTCAAACACATCAAGTGTACACTCTAATATGTCAAGTGTGCCCTCAAACACATCAAGTCTGCACTCATATATGTCAAGTGTGCACTCAAACACATCAAGTGGGCATTCAAACACATCAAGTGTACACTCAAAAATGTCAAGTGTGCACTCAAAAATGTCAAGTGTGCACTCACACACATCAAGTGTGCACTCAAACATGTGAAGTGTACACTCAAATATGTCAAGTGAGCCCTCACACACATACGGTGTGCACTCAAACACGTCAAGTGTGCACTCAAACACATCACGTGTGCACTCAAACATGTCATGTGTGCCCTCAAACACATCAAGTGTGCACTCATATATGTCAAGTGAGCCCTCAAACACATACAGTGTGCACTCAAACACGTCAAGTGTGCACTCAAACACATCACGTGTGCACTCAAACATGTCGTGTGTGCCCTCACACACATCAAGTGTGCACTCATATATGTCAAGTGTGCACTCAAACACATCAAGTTGGCACTCAAACACATCAAGTGTACACTCAAATATGCCAAGTGTGCACTCAATCATGTCAAGTGTGCACTCAAACATGTCAATGGCGCACTCGAACATAAAACTCATGAAATACATAAATAGTACACTGAAACACTTCAAGTGTGCACTCAAACATAAAACTTGTAAAATACATAAATAATACACTGAAACACATCAATTGTGCACTAAAACCCGTCAAGTGTGCACTCAAATCAAACACATCAAATGTGCACTAAAACCTGTCTAGTGTGCACTCAAACACGCCAAGTGTGCACTCAATCCCAACAAGTGTGCACTCAAACACATCAAGTGTGCACTACTTAAATACATGAAGTGTGCACTACTTAAATACATGAAGTGTGCACTGAAACATAAAGACAAAGACTTAGTGCAGTGAAGCAGAAGTAGTTGGACCACAAAGACTTGGACAAGAGGTCCTCCAGACTGGGATCAGGTCTAGGAGCAGAGACGTGAGACAGGAAGCTGCCAAAGGATCAGAACTCCCTGCTGGGACTGATGACAGACTGAGGAACATGTTCACTACTTAGCGTGCTTGCTCTGACTAACAACAGACTGAGGAACATGTGCACTACTTAGCGTGCTTGCTCTGACTGTTGGAACTTCAACTCATTTTTCCAGACTCAAGTCTGCTGGGGTAGACTCCAGCATTCCTAATGAGCTAGAAGGTCAACAGGAAAATAAACTATTTCAATTATATGTACAACTCTTCTTCTATATGCCATCCTATCTACGTGCCTCCACTTTGACCCCATCGTGCAGTTTTCATCCTCCATAACGATTCTACTGACAGATACAACTATACACTACTTAGTATTACAATGTTGTAGTTTCCATCCTCCATAACGGGTGTACTGACAGATACAACTATACACTACTTAGTATGAGAAGAGGGAGGATACATGTGCATGTACGAGCCAGTCTGCCCCACAACAAGAAGGGAGAGGAACAAACATTCTTGTCAGGGCATGTCTCCTCTTCTAGGGGCTTGGATCAGGCACCAAGCTCTCTGCCTAGATCTGACTAATCAAAGTCTGAGAGCATGAACTGACGAAGTCTGCTCGGACTAATCAAAGTCTGAGAGCATGAACTGACGAAGTCTGCTCGGACTAATCAAAGTCTGAGAGCATGAACTGACGAAGTCTGCTCGGACTAATCAAAGTCTGAGAGCATGAACTGGCGAAGTCTGCTCGGACTAATCAAAGTCTTAGAGCGTGAACTGACGAATTCTGCTCAGACTAATCAAAGTCTGAGAGCATGAACTGACGAACTCTGCTCGGACTAATCAAAGTCTGAGAGCATGAACTGACGAAGTCTGCTCAGACTAATCAAAGTCTGAGAGCATGAACTGATGAAGTCTGCTCGGACTAATCAAATTCTGAGAGCATAACTGATGATGTCTTCTCAGACTAATCAAAGTCTGAGAGCATGAACTGACGAACTCTGCTCGGACTAATCAAAGCCTGAGAGCATGAACTGACAAACTCTGCTCGGACTAATCAAAGCCTGAGAGCATGAACTGACGAAGTCTGCTCAGACTAATCAAAGTCTGAGAGCATGAACTGACGAACTCTGCTCAGACTAATCAAAGTCTGAGAGCATGAACTGACGAAGTCTGCTCAGACTAATCAAAGTCTGAGAGCATGAACTGACGAACTCTGCTTGGACTAATCAAAGTCTGAGAGCATGAACTGACGAAGTCTGCTCAGACTAATCAAAGTCTGAGAGCATGAACTGACGAACTCTGCTCTGACTAATCAAAGTCTGAGAGCATGAACTGACGAACTCTGCTCGGACTAATCAAAGTCTGAGAGCATGAACTGACGAAGTCTGCTCAGACTAATCAAAGTCTGAGAGCACGAACTGACGAAGTCTGCTCAGACTAATCAAAGTCTGAGAGCATGAACTGACGAACTCAGCTCGGACTAATAAAAGTCTGAGAGCATGAACTGACGAAGTCTCCTCGGACTAATCAAAGTCTGAGAGCATGAACTGACGAACTCTGCTCGGACTAATCAAAGTCTGAGAGCATGAACTGACGAAGTCTGCTCAGACTAATCAAAGTCTGAGAGCATTAACTGACGAAGTCTGCTCAGACTAATCAAAGTCTGAGAGCACGAACTGACGAAGTCTGCTCAGACTAATCAAAGTCAGAGAGCATGAACTGACGAACTCTGCTCGGACTAATCAAAGTCTGAGAGCATGAACTGACGAAGTCTCCTCAGACTAATCAAAGTCTGAGAGCATGAACTGACTAACTCTGCTCGGACTAATCAAAGTCTGAGAGCATGAACTGACGAAGTCTGCTCAGACTAATCAAAGTCTGAGAGCATGAACTGACGAACTCTGCTCGGACTAATCAAAGTCTGAGAGCATGAACTGACGAAGTCTGCTCAGACTAATCAAAGTCTGAGAGCATGAACTGACGAACTCTGCTCGGACTAATCAAAGTCTGAGAGCATTAACTGACGAAGTCTGCTCAGACTAATCAAAGTCTGAGAGGACGAACTGACGAAGTCTGCTCAGACTAATCAAAGTCTGAGAGCATGAACTGACGAACTCTGCTCGGACTAATCAAAGTCTGAGAGCATGAACTGACGAAGTCTCCTCAGACTAATCAAAGTCTGAGAGCACGAACTGACGAAGTCTGCTCGGACTAATCAAAGTCTGAGAGCACGAAATGAAGAAGTCTGCTCGGACTAATCAAAGTCTGAGAGCATGAACTGATAAAGTCTGCTCTGAGTATTTTCAGACAAACTGAAGAGTGAGTGGTGGTGTGTTCAATGCCCTGGGAAAAAAACAAGTGTAAGTTTGAACCAACAGACCTGGGGAAACAAGATCAGTGTTTGGATAAGATCCTTAGGTCTGGGTTCTTGCTTTATCGCTGACCCCACCTGACTTGCTTTACCACACCGAGACAGCAGTGCAGATAAGTGTGCAGCTTCAAGGGAATGGAAGTAGTGCAGCGCACACCTCAACCTTGTCAACAACATCCGGGTAACTTCATGAAGAACTGTGAGTAGTACTTACACTTAATACTTCAGGACTGAAGTATGTTGAGTAGTACTTACACTTAATACTTCAGGACTGAAGTATGTTGAGTAGTACTTACACTTAATACTTCATGACTGCACATGTATGTATGTATGAAGTACATTTAGAGGTACAACAGGTCAGATGACCTCTGCATTGTACGTCATAAGGCTGGACTCTTTGTGTTGTGTGTACTATTTGTGTGGACTGAAGTGAATACACATCAACTACACAGTAGAAGTATTGTGTGTACTATATGTGTCGACTGAAGTGAGTACTTGAGTCAGTACGCAGTAGTAATTTTCGGTGTACTATTTGTGTGGACTGAAGTGAGTACACAGTAGAACTACTGTGTGGACTGAAGTGAGTACACATGAACTACACTGCAGTAGTAGTAGTGTGTGTACTATTTGTGTCGACTGAAGTGAGTACACATCAACTACACAGTATTAGTATTGTGTGTACTATTTGTGTTGACTGAAGTGAGTACTTGAGTCAGGAAACAGTAGTAATTTTCGGTGTACTATTTGTGTGGGATGAAGTGAGTACACAGTAGAACTATTGTGTGGACTGAAGTGAGTACACAGTATTAGTATTGTGTGGACTGAAGTGAGTACACAGTAGTAGTATTGTGTGGACTGAAGTGAGTACACAGTAGTATTAGTATTGTGTGGAGAGAAGTGAGTACACAGAAGTAGTATTGTGTGGACTGAAGTGAGTTCACAGTAGTAGTATTATGTGGACTATAGTGAGTACACAGTAGTAGTAGAGTGTGGACTGAAGTGAGTACACAGTAAAAGTATTGTGTGGACAGAAGGGAGTACACAGTAGTAGTAAAGTGTGACTGAAGTGAGTACACAGTAGTAGTATTGTGTGGACTGAAGTGGGTACTCAGTGGTTGTATTGTGTGGACTGAAGTTAGTACACAGTAGTAGTATTGTGTGGAGTGAAGTGAGTACAAAGTAGTAGTATTGTGTGGACTGAAGTGAGTACGCAGTAATAGTATTGTGTGGAGTGAAGTGAGTACACAGTAGTAGTATTGTGTGGACTGAAGTGAGTACACAGTAATAGTATTGTGTGGAGTGAAGTGAGTACAAAGTAGTAGTATTGTGTGGACTGAAGTGAGTACACAGTAGAACTATTGTGTGGACAGAAGTGAGTACACAGTAGTAGTAGAGTGTGACTGAAGTGAGTACACAGTAGTATTATTGTGTGGACTGAAGTGAGTACTCAGTTGTAGTATTGTGTGGACTGAAGTGAGTACACAGTAGTAGTATTGTGTGGACTGAAGTGAGTACAAAGTAGTAGTATTGTGTGGACTGCAGTTAGTACACAGTAGTAGTATTGTGTGGAGTGAAGTGAGTACAAAGTAGTAGTATTGTATGGACTGAAGTGAGTACGCAGTAATAGTATTGTGTGGAGTGAAGTGAGTACAAAGTAGTAGTATTGTGTGGACTGAAGTGAGTACACAGTAATAGTATTGTGTGGAGTGAAGTGAGTACAAAGTAGTAGTATTGTGTGGACTGAAGTGAGTACACAGTAGAACTATTGTGTGGACTGAAGTGAGTACACAGTAGTAGTAGAGTGTGACTGAAGTGAGTACACAGTAGTATTATTGTGTGGACTGAAGTGAGTACTCAGTTGTAGTATTGTGTGGACTGAAGTGAGTACACAGTAGTAGTATTGTGTGCACTGAAGTGAGTACAAAGTAGTAGTATTGTGTGGTCTAAAGTGAGTACACAGTAATAGTATTGTGTGGTCTAAAGTGAGTACACAGTAATAGTATTGTGTGGTCTAAAGTGAGTACACAGTAATAGTATTGTGTGGTCTAAAGTGAGTACACAGTAATAGTATTGTGTGGACTGAAGTGAGTACAAAGTAGTAGTATTGTGTGGTCTAAAGTGAGTACACAGTAATAGTATTGTGTGGAGTGAAGTGAGTACAAAGTAGTAGTATTGTGTGGACTGAAGTGAGTACACAGTAGAACTATTGTGTGGACAGAAGTGAGTACACAGTAGTAGTAGAGTGTGACTGAAGTGAGTACACAGTAGTATTATTGTGTGGACTGAAGTGAGTACTCAGTTGTAGTATTGTGTGGACTGAAGTGAGTACACAGTAGTAGTATTGTGTGGACTGAAGTGAGTACACAGTAGTAGTATTGTGTGCACTGAAGTGAGTACAAAGTAGTAGTATTGTGTGGTCTAAAGTGAGTACACAGTAATAGTATTGTGTGGTCTAAAGTGAGTACACAGTAATAGTATTGTGTGGTCTAAAGTGAGTACACAGTAATAGTATTGTGTGGTCTAAAGTGAGTACACAGTAATAGTATTGTGTGGACTGAAGTGAGTACAAAGTAGTAGTATTGTGTGGTCTAAAGTGAGTACACAGTAATAGTATTGTGTGGACTGAAGTGAGTACAAAGTAGTAGAAGAGTGTGTACTGACCACACAGCCGGTGGAGTCCAGCTTCCTGTCGGCGATGCAGCGGAAGTTGCGACTACATCCTCCATTGTCTTTGCTGCAGTCTCTGACAGGACCGAAGGAGTCCAGAAGAACCTCCAAGGAGTCGAAGGAGGAACTGATCATCAGTTCTTCTCTGGAACAACACAGGATATTATTTTCAACCAATGAGGTGTCAGGTGCGCAGTCATGTGACCCCCAGCCTTCACACCACTAATACATGCGTAATACCATATAAGGTCATATACCAATATGTCATAAAAATACCATGTATGTCACGGCCCAGGCTCCGGACCCAGTGACTCTAGCCCTGTCCCCAGTGAATCTAGCCCCGTCCCCAGTGACTTTTTAATATATTTTTTGCCATCCTCAATCTCATTATGGACTGTTTAGCATAGCTAAAGGGCAGGAGGAATCTTTGTAACTGTTCCAGATTTGGCGGGAAGTGTCTGCCATCCCACTTTTGGAGGGGGGGCTAGTACAGCTGCGGCCTGCAAAACGGCTACCCCCTGCTGGACTACCACCACCTGTCCTTCATCTTACCAAGCCGCAACTCCCAGCCGGACCCCCGCCACCTGCCCTTTGGCTTACCAAGCCGCAACCACCAACCAGACCACTACCACCCGCTACTAGACTGGTCCCTGGACCACCCCCGCTCCAAGACTGGTCCCCGGACCAGCACCAGCTGCAAGGCTGGTCCCCGTACCAACAAGAGCACGCAGACTGGTCCCTGTGTCAGCACCACGGCCAGGGCCTGCTTTAGTTTAACGGCTAGCACTTGCTTCAGCACCATGGTCAGCGCCCGCTTCTACTCCACTGCCAATCCATGCTTCAGCACCTCGGCCAGCTCCTCAGCCTGCTTTCTCGTCTCTGGCTTCGGCGACATCGTCCTCTTCGTCTCTGGCTCTTACAACGTCGTCCTCCTCGTCTCGGACTCCGACAATATCATCCTCCTCGTCTCTGGCGGACCTCTCCAGAGAAACAACCGTCCTCCTCATCTCCAGCATAGTCGCCCCTGTGAACTCCGGCTGGCCGGCCACACAGGCAGCCATCAAGCACCTGCATGTGGCGCCCTCTGCGTCCAGAGCATGGACGCTTGTTGTGCCAACAGCAGCGGCGCCCAGGACAAAGACGTGGGACTCACAGGCTGCCGGGGTTCTGGCACCACTTACGTCTGCCTTCGAGACGGCCAAGAAGGTGGCCATTCCTTGGTCGCCTGCCTCGCCTGCTGCAGCGACCCACCACCAGCTCACCCCTCCATCCTCCTTCAACTCCTGATCTCTGTGTTCTTCTGGTTCCAGTTTTGGGACATCTGGAATCTGTCCATAGGAGGGGGTGGTACTGTCACGGCCCAAGTGCACATCAGTGTGCTCTGTGCTCCAGGCACGTGTCAGTCCGGCGGCAGCAGGCAACTGCAATCAATCGCCAGCAATCAGCGCACCTGTGGCTGATCATAGGACCTTCCTTCTTAAGCCTGCACAAACTGAACGTACCTACCTGTTCAGTACACCTGCCTTCGTTTCCATGTTACGAGCTGTGTGTCTCGTCTTCCCGCGTTCCCTCTGTTTCCCCGACTGCCTCTTGGATCTCCACCTCCCGCCTGGACACGGCCCTCTGCCAACCCGCTATCGCCCGGACTACCTGCCAGTCTCACGGACCTTCCAGCATGTTTTTCCCCCTTGGGACTTCCGACTTCTTGCTCAACACTCCTTAACAGCCAGCAGCAAACTCACACACATAGTCGCACACACACACATTTTGGATTTACCCCACACTTCATGTTATTAATGTATATATTGTGCATATATCTAAATGAATAGAGCTAAAAGGACATCTCTCCTGTCATATATGTCAAGTCATATTTAGGAAGTAAAGAATGTGTGTAAGTCACCTGACGTCCACGGCGTCCTCCATGACCGTCATGTCCGTCTTACATTTGGCAGAAGGGTTGATGGCCAGTTCTGCTGGTGGGATGACGAAACTTTTACTGAGTGGAAGCCACATTCCTTCTCCCAGTGTGTAAGTGAACCTGGAATATGTGATATCACATCATATTGTATCATATTTTATATTTTTTCGCATGGTCACATCTAGTCTTAGTCTTAGACTGGTCACATCTAGTCTTAGTCTTAGACTGGTCACATCTAGTCTTAGTCTTAGACTGGTCACATCTAGTCTTAGACTTAGATTGGTCACATCTAGTCTTTGACTTAGATTGGTCACATCTAGTCTTATTACCTGAAGATGCGATCAGAAGGTTGTTCTCCCATCACCAGATCGAATCCACGCTGGAAGATGGTGTAAGGCCAAGGACTGGAATATACATCACAACACAGTAAAGTACATGACAATAGATTATAATCTTAAAATGCTGACTTTTTGT
>NC_084638.1:28300388-28315388 GCF_033978795.1 Nerophis ophidion | reverse complement strand
TTTTTAGGCACTTTCCGTTGAGTGGGCAGTTAATCCTTTGTCCGTGGAGTTAGAGTCGTTAGCGGTTGCTTGTCTTTGAGTGCTCAGAATCTTTTTTGTTGTGCGAGTCAATGGTTTGCGCATTGCTCCGCCAAGAAGAAAGGTAGGCCACGCATCAACACCTGCAGTGTCAAACACATCATCAAGACGCGCCAGTTTCGGTGCCACCTCAGGGAAACCTTGAGGGAGACGCCTGAAGACGACGCTATCGACTCCAAATGGACAAACCTTGGGGACGCTGTTTACAGCACAGCCAACTCTACCTACGGGAAGAAAGAGCGCAAGAACGCAGGCTGGTTTGAGTCTCACTGGGAGTAGATGCAGCCAAAGAGGAAAGCCGTGCTGGCCTACAAGACCGCCCCAAGCCCCAGCACGCTAGGTGCACTCAGAACTGCCCAAAAAACAGCTCATCGCTGCGCTAACACCTGCCGGCTGAATTTCTGCAGCAGTATCCAGACAGCCGCAGATACCGGTGAATGTACGAGGGCATCAAGAAGGCGACAGCAAGTCTGTCCCCCTCAAGTCCAAGACAGGCGAAGTGATCACTGATTAAGGCAAGCAGCTAGAGCGCTGGGTCGAGCACTACTTTGAGCTGTACGCCACACAGAACGTCGTCACTGACGCCGCCCTCGACGCCATCCTCAACCTGCTAGTCATGGAGGAGCTTGACGCCCCACCCACAGAGGAGGAGCTTAGCAAAGCCACCGGGGTGTGACGACATTCCAGCTGAGGTCCTGAAGAGTGGGAAAGCTGTGATACTAAAGCCCCTTCAAGAGCTTCTCTGCCACAGGTCACATCCCCCGGGACATGCGTGACGCCAACATCGTACAAAAACAAGGGCGACAGAAGTGACTGCAACAGCTACCATGGGATTCCCCTCCTTGGCGTTGTGGGAAAGGCCTTCCCTCGCGTCGCCCTCCCCCGCCTGAAAACCCTCGCCTCCCGCGTCTACCCCGAAACCCAGTGCGGGTTCTGATCTTGCCGGTCAAAAGTAAACTTGGTATTCTGTTTGCGCCAACTCCAAGAAAAATGTCAAGAGCAGCGCATGCCTCTCAACGCTGCTTTCATTGACCTGACGAAGGCATTTGACCTTGTCAGCAGGAGCTGACTCTTCAAGCTTCTGCAGAAGATCGGCTGGCCTCCACACCTGCTGGCTGTCATCACCTCCTTCCACGACGACATGCACAGCACAGTGTGTTTCAACGGCGCCACCTCTGAGGCCTTTCCTGTCAGCAGCGGCGTGAAGCAAGGATGAGTCTTGGCGCCGACACTCTTGGGCATCTTCTTCACCATGCTACTCCAGTAAGCCTTCAGGGACTGTGGTATAGGCGTCTACATCCACACCAGGGGCGACGGCAAGCTCTTCAGCCTCGCCCGCCTTAGTGCCAAGACCAAGGTGCTAGAGGTGCTCATCCGTGAGCTTCTGTTTGCAGATGATGCAGCCCTGGCATCACACACAGAGGACGGTCTTCAGCTGCTCGTCGGCCGGCTAGCAGACGCCTGCAAGGAGATCGGACTGACCATCAGCCTGAAGAAGACGAATGTCATGGCGCAGGGATCAGACCATCCCCCAACAATCAGCATCGACGGGCAGGCACTGGAGGCTCTGGAAACCTTCACCTACCTTGGGTCCAAAATCTCTAGCTCTCTCACCCCGGAGGCAGAGATAAACAGCAGGATCAGCAGTCTTTACCAAGCTACAGCAGAGAGTTCGGGACAAATCCAGTCTCACACAGACAACCAAACCAAGCTGCGCGTCTAGCAAGCCTGCGTTCTCAGCAGTCTCCTCTACGGCAGTGAGGCATGGAAGGAAACTCAACAGTTTCCACCTTAGGTGCCTGTGTCTCATTCTGCACATCAGCCAGGAGGACAGAGTCCCTGATACAGATGTGCTCGAACGCACTGACATGATGAGCATGGTGGCCACCCTCAAGGAGAGACGTTTGCGCTGGCTCGGGCACGTGCACATAATGGACCCGGGCCGCATCCCGAAGGACCTCTTGGATGGAGAGCTGGCAGAGGGTTCGAGACCACCTGGATGCCCATGTCTACGCTACAAAGATGTCTGCAAGAGGGATCTCAAACAGAACCCCCACTCCTCCTTTTTGGATCTACCCCATCATCTCCCGAGCCGGAAGGATGCCAACGGTATATATGTAGGGCCAATGACAATTTTTGTAATGTGCCAAGGGCCAATGACAAACCAGTCCGAGGCCATGCCGCACTTTAGGCCCCCAGCTGTAGAAGAGAACTGTTTATAGTCACTATAGTCTCAGCACAGTAGTATATTTGTCCATCCTATGTTCCACACGGGACGCCAGTCACATGGTTGTCTTACGTCAGAAGCGGAAGTCTTAAAACCAGGTGTTCACCTGGCAGGTGTTCCTGCTGTGATATAGATGGGATAAAAAGGAAGTGCTCCCTTAGCTGCCGCCTAGTTTTATCGTATTTGTCAAGTCAAGTTTTGTATGCGAAATAAATCAGCACACTTTGGAGCAATGTTCACAGACTCCAGTATTTGGAATACATCAGCACACTTTGGAGCAATGTTCACAGACTGCAGTATTTGGAATACATCAGCACACTTTGGAGCAATGTTCACAGACTCCAGTATTTGGAATACATCAGCACACTTTGGAGCAATGTTCACAGACTCCGGGAAGAGTTGCCAGAAAAGTCTGCAGCTCCATGACGTATCAGCACCAGCGGGTGTCATGATGGGGGTGTGTGTGTTTTCTTCCACCGGGTGGGGGTGTCACTGATGTCATATTGTGATATGTTGGAGCCCAAGATGGAGTGACTTGTGTGACATGAAGTTGAGGAGGTGTGTCACTGATGAGGCAGGAGCAGAAGATAAAGTGCATCCAAAGACTCCAACAGGAACATCTCACCAGTCCCACGGCCAAGTCCAGTTTCACCCGGAAACACAAAAACCCTCCTCCCACTCTCTCTCTCTCTCTCTCTCTCTCTCTCTCTCTCTCTCTCTCTCTCTCTCCCCCGCCCTCCCAGTGTGTCACATGAAGTTACATTATATGACATTGCACTACATGAAGTTACATTACACTGCTGTATACATTACATTAAAGTAAATAATGTTACATTACATAACATTATGTTACGTTACAATACAATTAGGAGATTACATTACATCATGTTGCAATTACTTTGTGTTACATTACATTACAGTACATTAGAGTATGCTATGTTACATTACGTTACGTTACCATACATTACGTTACATTACAATTTAGTAGATTGCATTAAATTATGTTACATTACAATTTAGTACATTAAATTCTGTTACGTGATATGAAATTGAAGTACATTGCATTACAGTACTATGTTATGTTACGTTAAGTTCCGTTACATTACATTGCACTACATTACATTACGATACGTTACATTTGTGTTACAGTACAATTAAGTACATTACATTATGTTATGTGACATCATATCGTGTTACATATGTTATGTTACATTACATTATGTTACATAGCATTCCAGTACTATGTTGTTACATTATGTTATGTGAAATTATACTGTCACGTTACACTACATTACATGGCGTTATGTTACAATATGTTAAATTACAGTCCATTATGTTACATTATTGTACATTACAGTACATTATGTTGCGTTACATTACATTATGTTATGTTACATTACATTAAGTTATGTTACACTATGTTACATTTCAATACATTATATTACGCTATGTTACATTGTGTTAAGTTATGTTACATTGTGTTATGTTACATAACATTACGTTATTTTACGTCACATTACATTACACTACATTACATTGTTACAGTACATTATGTTATGTTACATCATGTTATGTTACAATACAACGTTACATTACAATACGTTACATTACAATACCTTATATTATGTTACGTTACATTGTGTCGTTACATTACATTGTGTTATGTTACATGAAATTAGGTGACATAACATCAGAAAATATCACATCACATCATTCCAGTACATTGTTTTACGTTACATTACATTACATTATACTACATTACATTATGTTACATTACATTACATTATGTTACATCCCAATGAAGTAGATGACTTTATGTAACATAAGATTGTAAAATATGACATGATTAGAGTACAGTAGGTGGGAAGTGTTGTTGTGACAGCAGATATTACTCTCAGGAGTGTGTGCGCCTCATTAGCGCACGTCAGAGCTGCAAAAGAAGGCATGCTGACAAATACTGCATGCAGCAACACGTCTGTAGAAATAATATCCAATATTATTTCTTCATGTTTGATGCAAGGAGATCAAACATAGTGTAATGTACAGTATGTACAGTACAGGACATGATCAGGTTACTGTCATGCGTGGCCAAGACACCATCAAAGTGCGAGAGAAAACTGGTCCTTACCCCCGGAACCCCAAGCGCTGTTGACGTTACCGTTTCTCATACCTCGACTTCGGCGCCGACTGCGGCTGGGGTCGGTGTAGAAGGCCAGCTGAGGCTCGCTGTCGGCCTCTGTGCCAGAGTCCCCGTCTGGGTTCAAGAAGGTGGAACCCGCTGTTGGAGTCACACAAAGTCATGCCTGGATCAAAGTGTCTACCTGCACGCTTTCTTCACAGGAGGAACCACAACGTGTCAAACAGCTGGAACTTGACTTGACTTTAGGCAGGCTCAACTTGGAAAGTCAAACCTGCCATGATCCTGCTTGTAAAATGTATGTGACCAATTTAAGATGTCACCAATCTAAATCTAAGACTAGATGTGACCAATCTAAATCTAAGACTAGATGTGACCAATCTAAGTCTAAGACTAGATGTGACCAATCTAAGTCTAAGACTAGATGTGACCAATCAAAATCTAAGACTAGATGTGACCAATCTAAGTCTAAGACTAGATGTGACCAATCAAAATCTAAGACTAGATTTAACCTATCTAAGTCTAAGACTAGATATGACCAATCTAAGTCCAAGACTAGATATGACCAATCTAAGTCTAAGACTAGATGTGACCAATCTAAGTCTAAGACTAGATGTGACCAATCTAAGTCTAAGACTAGATGTGAACAATCAAAGTCTAAGACTAGATGTGAACAATCAAAGTCTAAGACTAGATGCGACCAATCTAAGTCTAAGACTAGATGCGACTAATCTAAGTCTAAGACTAGATGTGACCAATCTAAGTCTAAGACTAGATGCGACTAATCTAAGTCTAAGACTAGATGTGACCAATCTAATTCTAAGACTAGATCTGACCAATCTAAGTCTAAGACTAGATGTGACCCATCTAAATCTAAGACTAGATGTGACCAATCTAAGTCTAAAACTAGATGTGACAAATTTAAATCTAAGACTAGATGTGACCAATCTAAGTCTAAGACCAGATGCGACCAATCTAAGTCTAAGACTAGATGTGAACAATCAAAGTCTAAGACTAGATGCGGCCAATCTAAGTCTAAGACTAGATGCGACTAATCTAAGTCTAAGACTAGATGTGACCAATCTAAGTCTAAGACTAGATGTGAACAATCTAAGTCTAGGACTAGATGCGACTAATCTAAGTCTAAGACAAGATGTGACCAATCTAAGTCTAAGACTAGATGTGAACAATCTAAGTCTAAGACTAGATGCGACCAATCTAAGTCCAAGACTAGATGTGACCAATCTAAGTCAAAGACTAGATGTGACCGATCTAAGTCTAAGACTAGATGCGACCAATCTAAGTCTAAGACTAGATGTGACCAATCTAAGTCTAAGACTAGATGCGACCAATCTAAGTCTAAGACTAGATGCGACTAATCTAAGTCTAAGACTAGATGTGACCAATCTAAGTCTAAGACTAGATGCGACTAATCTAAGTCTAAGACTAGATGTGACCAATCTAAGTCTAAGACTAGATTTGACCAATCTAAGTCTAAGACTAGATGTGACCAATCTAAGTCTAAGACTAGATGTGACCAATCTAAGTCTAAGACTAGATGTGACCAATCTAAGTCTAAGACTAGATGTGACCAATCTAATTCCAAGACTAGATCTGACCAATCTAATTCCAAGACTAGATGTGACCAATCTAAGCCACTCGTGTCCACCTCCTCAACAGCCACAAATGTGGGCGGCGCTGTGGTGGCCCGCCTCGCCAATTCAAATCGCCGCCACCACCTGACTCGTCCCCGGTGGCTTCGGGGACACTTGGCCTGGCGGACCACTGCCAAGACCTCCCTTCGCCCCTCCGTGACTTTGGAGTTATTCTGTTTTTTACCCGGGGGAGGTAATGTCATGGTCCGTGACCCAGGTCATGGCATGATTTAATTGTCTGAGGCAGTGGGTGGGCAGGATTGTCCATGATGGCCAGCAGTTTGTCCAGTGTTCTCTTGTCCCTCAATGACACAAACACTTTGTCCTCCTGTCCCTCAATGACACAAACACTTTGTCCTCTTGTCCCTCAATGACACAAACACTTTGTCCTCCTCTCCCTCAATGACACAAACACTTTGTCCTCCTGTCCCTCACTGACACAAACACTTTGTCCTCCTGTCCCTCAATGACACAAACACTTTGTCCTCCTGTCCCTCAATGACACAAACACTTTGTCCTCCTGTCCCTCAATGACACAAACAGTTTGTCCGGTGTTCTCCTGTCCTTCACTGACACAAACACTTTGTCCTCCTGTCCCTCAATGACACAAACACTTTGTCCTCCTCTCCCTCAATGACACAAACACTTTGTCCTCCTGTCCCTCAATGACACAAACACTTTGTCCTCCTGTCCCTCAATGACACAAACACTTTGTCCTCCTGTCCCTCAATGACACAAACACTTTGTCCTCCTGTCCCTCACTGACACAAACAGTTTGTCCGGTGTCCTCCTGTCCTTCAATGACACAAACAGTTTGTCCAGTGTCCTCCTGTCCCTCAATGACACAAACACTTTGTCCTCCTGTCCCTCAATGACACAAACACTTTGTCCTCCTCTCCCTCAATGACACAAACACTTTGTCCTCCTGTCCCTCAATGACACAAACACTTTGTCCTCCTGTCCCTCAATGACACAAACACTTTGTCCTCCTGTCCCTCACTGACACAAACAGTTTGTCCGGTGTCCTCCTGTCCTTCAATGACACAAACACTTTGTCCTCCTGTCCCTCAATGACACAAACACTTTGTCCTCCTCTCCCTCAATGACACAAACACTTTGTCCTCCTGTCCCTAAATGACACAAACACTTTGTCCTCCTGTCCCTCAATGTCACAAACACTTTGTCCTCCTGTCCCTCAATGACACAAACACTTTGTCCTCCTGTCCCTCAATGACACAAACACTTTGTCCTCCTGTCCCTCAATGACACAAACACTTTGTCCTCCTGTCCCTCAATGACACAAACACTTTGTCCTCCTGTCCCTCACTGACACAAACAGTTTGTCAGGTGTTCTCCTGTCCTTCACTGACACAAACACTTTGTCCTCCTGTCCCTCAATGACACAAACACTTTGTCCTCCTCTCCCTCAATGACACAAACACTTTGTCCTCCTGTCCCTCAATGACACAAACACTTTGTCCTCCTGTCCCTCAATGACACAAACACTTTGTCCTCCTGTCCCTCAATGACACAAACACTTTGTCCTCCTGTCCCTCACTGACACAAACAGTTTGTCCGGTGTCCTCCTGTCCTTCAATGACACAAACAGTTTGTCCAGTGTCCTCCTGTCCCTCAATGACACAAACACTTTGTCCTCCTGTCCCTCAATGACACAAACACTTTGTCCTCCTCTCCCTCAATGACACAAACACTTTGTCCTCCTGTCCCTCAATGACACAAACACTTTGTCCTCCTGTCCCTCAATGACACAAACACTTTGTCCTCCTGTCCCTCACTGACACAAACAGTTTGTCCGGTGTCCTCCTGTCCTTCAATGACACAAACACTTTGTCCTCCTGTCCCTCAATGACACAAACACTTTGTCCTCCTCTCCCTCAATGACACAAACACTTTGTCCTCCTGTCCCTAAATGACACAAACACTTTGTCCTCCTGTCCCTCAATGTCACAAACACTTTGTCCTCCTGTCCCTCAATGACACAAACACTTTGTCCTCCTGTCCCTCACTGACACAAACAGTTTGTCCGGTGTTCTCCTGTCCTTCAATGACACAAACAGTTTGTCCAGTGTTCTCCTGTCCCTCAATGACACAAACACTTTGTCCTCCTGTCCCTCACTGACACAAACAGTTTGTCCGGTGTCCTCCTGTCCTTCAATGACACAAACACTTTGTCCTCCTGTCCCTCAATGACACAAACACTTTGTCCTCCTCTCCCTCAATGACACAAACACTTTGTCCTCCTGTCCCTAAATGACACAAACACTTTGTCCTCCTGTCCCTCAATGTCACAAACACTTTGTCCTCCTGTCCCTCAATGACACAAACACTTTGTCCTCCTGTCCCTCACTGACACAAACAGTTTGTCCGGTGTTCTCCTGTCCTTCAATGACACAAACAGTTTGTCCAGTGTTCTCCTGTCCCTCACTGACACAAACACTTTGTCCTCCTGTCCCTCAATGACACAAACACTTTGTCCTCCTGTCCCTAAATGACACAAACACTTTGTCCTCCTGTCCCTCAATGTCACAAACACTTTGTCCTCCTGTCCCTCAATGACACAAACACTTTGTCCTCCTGTCCCTCAATGACACAAACACTTTGTCCTCCTGTCCCTCACTGACACAAACAGTTTGTCCGGTGTCCTCCTGTCCTTCAATGACACAAACACTTTGTCCTCCTGTCCCTCAATGACACAAACACTTTGTCCTCCTCTCCCTCAATGACACAAACACTTTGTCCTCCTGTCCCTAAATGACACAAACACTTTGTCCTCCTGTCCCTCAATGTCACAAACACTTTGTCCTCCTGTCCCTCAATGACACAAACACTTTGTCCTCCTGTCCCTCACTGACACAAACAGTTTGTCCGGTGTTCTCCTGTCCTTCAATGACACAAACAGTTTGTCCAGTGTTCTCCTGTCCCTCACTGACACAAACACTTTGTCCTCCTGTCCCTCACTGACACAAACACTTTGTCCAGTGTTCTCCTGTCCCTCAAAGACACAAACACTTTGTCCTCCTGTCCCTCACTGACACAAACACGTTGTCCTCCTGTCCCTCAAAGACACAAACACTTTGTCCTCCTGTCCCTCACTGACACAAACACTTTGTCCTCCTGTCCCTCAATGACACAAACACTTTGTCCTCCTGTCCCTCAATGACACAAACACTTTGTCCTCCTGTCCCTCACTGACACAAACAGTTTGTCCAGTGTTCTCCTGTCCTTCAATGACACAAACACTTTGTCCTCCTGTCCCTCAATGACACAAACACTTTGTCCTCCTCTCCCTCAATGACACAAACACTTTGTCCTCCTGTCCCTCAATGACACAAACACTTTGTCCTCCTCTCCCTCAATGACACAAACAGTTTGTCCGGTGTTCTCCTGTCCTTCAATGACACAAACACTTTGTCCTCCTGTCCCTCAATGACACAAACACTTTGTCCTCCTCTCCCTCAATGACACAAACACTTTGTCCTCCTGTCCCTCAATGACACAAACACTTTGTCCTCCTGTCCCTCAATGACACAAACACTTTGTCCTCCTGTCCCTCAATGACACAAACACTTTGTCCTCCTGTCCCTCAATGACACAAACACTTTGTCCTCCTGTCCCTCAATGACACAAACACTTTGTCCTCCTGTCCCTCAATGACACAAACACTTTGTCCTCCTGTCCCTCACTGACACAAACAGTTTGTCCAGTGTTCTCCTGTCCTTCAATGACACAAACAGTTTGTCCAGTGTTCTCCTGTCCCTCACTGACACAAACACTTTGTCCTCCTGTCCCTCACTGACACAAACACTTTGTCCAGTGTTCTCCTGTCCCTCACTGACACAAACACTTTGTCCTCCTGTCCCTCACTGACACAAACACTTTGTCCAGTGTTCTCCTGTCCCTCACTGACACAAACACTTTGTCCTCCTGTCCCTCACTGACACAAACACTTTGTCCAGTGTTCTCCTGTCCCTCACTGACACAAACACTTTGTCCTCCTGTCCCTCACTGACACAAACACTTTGTCCTCCTGTCCCTCACTGCGTGCCAATAGTTTGGCCGACTTTAAGGATCAGTTTGTCAATCCGGTTGAAGTCCCCGTTGATGGTGCTGCATCCCCAACAAAGCACTGCAAAGTACAGGGCACTGGCCTCATCGGACTGATAAAAGGTCTCCAACACACATTAAAGGACCTAAGCTTCCTCAGGAAAAAGAGTCTGCTCATGTCCTTGTATGCAGCTTTGCATGAACAAGCAATGACCATCTCCTTGGTCTTGTCCACATTAAGGAGTAGAAGGTTCGCCTGAGACCACTCCACAAAGTCAGCGATCAGTGTCCTGTACCCCAATTCCTGTCCCTCTTTGATAGACCCGACCACAGCAGAGTCATCAGAGTATTTCTGCAGGTTGCAGGACCTGGGACTATAGTGGAGGTCTGAGGTGTCCAGGGTGAACAGCAAAGGAGACAGGACAGTCCCCTGTGGAGCACCTACACCACTGACCACAGTATCTGACAGGGAGCTCCCCAGTCGCACAAACTGGGGCCTGCCAGACCAGTAATCAGTGATCCAGGAGACAATGGATGAACTGACAGCCATCCTGAGCAACTTGTCACTCATCAGAATTGGCTGAATGGTGTTAAAGGCACCGGAGAAATCAAAGAACATGATCCTCCCAGTGCCCAGGTGAGAGTGCGCACCATGCAGCAGGTAGATAACAGCATCATCCACTCCTACATGGGGCTGATGTACAAACTGTAGAGGATCCAGGGGTCTCAGCTGATCCAGTACAAGTCTTTCAAGGACCTTCATGACATGAGACGTCAGGGCAACTGGTCTGAAGTCATTCAAGCCCAATGGGATGGGCTTCTTGGGCACCGGCACTATGCAGGAGGTTTTCCAGAGCACTGGTATCTGTTCTAGCTTCAGACTCAGGTTGAAGATGAAGTGCAGGATCTGACTCAGCTGAGCAGCACTAGTCTTCAGAACCCAGGGTTGGACTCGGTCAGGGCCTGCTGACTTGGCTGGGTTGACTCTCTCCAGCTGTCGTCTCACATGTCCAGGTGTCAGACACTAGCTGTCACTGAATCCTCCTCAACTGGTCCCGATCACCGGATCTGAAGGCTAGCTTTTTTTTTAGCCGCACCTTTTACTGGCTGGTGGTCCAGGGCTTATTTGGGTAACAGTGGACAGTTTTTGTAGGGATGATGGAGTCCTCACAGAACTTGATGTGGTCTGTGATGCTGTCAATGTCTGTCCCGTGAGGCTTACAGAGCATGTCCCAGTCTGTGGTCTCAACACAGTCCTGCAGGGCGAGACATGCTTCCTGGTTCCGCCTCCGCACTGATTTTGTTGAGACGGGCTGCCTCCTCACAGCAGGAACATAGTGAGGTGTTACACACCCCCAGATTGTGATCATACGGTGGCAATGTATGCATCTTTTCAATTAGCATACAGTAGGTCCAGAGTGTTCTTGTCCCGTGTTGCACAGTGCACATACTGGAGGAAAGTGGGCACAATTGAGTCCAAAGAAGCATGATTAAAGTCACCCGAAATGAGAACGAGGGCATCGGGGTGTTTGGTCTGTTGCCTAGCAACAGCAGTATGAATGGTAATAATAATAATAATAATAATAATAATACATGTTATTTGGTATAGCGCTTTTCAGGGTACTCAAAGACGGGATAAACATTGAAATATATAACAGTTCAAAGTAATAATACATATAATACATATACTGTACATAATACTGAAAATATAAATGAAGTTTGCAAGCAGCAGCCTCGTCTGCAGAAGGAAGGATGTACACTCCCATCAACTCTCCTTTGTAAACAACCACGCTCTCATTTGTAAACACCCCCCACTCTCCTTTGTAAACAACCACGCTCTCCGTTGTAACAAACCCCCACTCTGCTTTATAAACAAACAACGTTCTCCTTTGTAAACAACCCCCCACTCTACTTTGTAAGCAACCCATACTCTCCTTTGTAGACAACCCCACTCTGCTTTGTAAACAACACCACTCTCCTTGGTAAACAACCCCCTACTCTCCTTTGTAAACAAACCCCACTGTACTTTGTAAACAAACCCTGCTTTCCTTTGTAAACAAACCCCCACTCTGCTTTGTAGACAAACAGCGCTCTCCTTTGTAAACAACCCATACTCTCCTTTGTAAACAACCCCTACTCTCCTTTGTAAACAAACCCCACTCTCCTTTGTAAACAAACCCCCACTCTGCTTTGTAGACAAACAGCGCTCTCTTTTGTAAACAACCCTGTACTCTAGTTTGGAAACAAACCCCCACTCTGCTTTGTAAACAAACAACGCTCTTTTTTGTAAACAACCCCTACTCTCCTTTGTAAACAAACCTGCACTCTGCTTTGTAAACAACCCCCACTCTCCTTTGTAACAAACCCCCACTCTGCTTTGTAAACAAACAACGCTCTCCTTTGTAAACAACCCCTACTCTCCTTTGTAAACAAACCCCACTCTCCTTTGTAAACAACCCCTACTCTCCTTTGTAAACAAACCCCAGTCTACTTTGTAACAAACCCCCACTCTGCTTTGTAAACTAACAACGCTCCTCTCTTTTGTAAACAACCCTGCACTCTGCTTTGTAAACAAATCCCACTCTAGTTTGTAAACAAGCCCCACTCTGCTTTGTAAACAAACCCCACTCTAGTTTGTAAACAAGCCCCACTCTGCTTTGTAAACAAACCCCACTCTAGTTTGTAAACAAGCCCCACTCTGCTTTGTAAACAAACCCCACTCTAGTTTGTAAACAAGCCCCACTCTGCTTTGTATACAAACCCCACTCTAGTTTGTAAAGAAGCCCCACTCTGCTTTGTAAACAAACCCCACTCTAGTTTGTAAACAAGCCCCACTCTGCTTTGTAAACAAACCCCACTCTAGTTTGTAAACAAGCCCCACTCTGCTTTGTAAACAAACCTCACTCTAGTTTGTAAACAAGCCCCACTCTGCTTTGCAAACAAACCCCACTCTAGTTTGTAAACAAGCCCCACTCTGCTTTGTATACAAACCCCACTCTAGTTTGTAAACAAGCCCCACTCTGCTTTGTAAACAAACCCCACTCTAGTTTGTAAACAAGCCCCACTCTGCTTTGTAAACAAACCCCACTCTAGTTTGTAAACAAGCCCCACTCTGCTTTGTAAACAAACCCCACTCTAGTTTGTAAACAAGACCCACTGTGCTTTATAAACAAACCCCACTCTAGTTTGTAAACAAGCCCCACTCTGCTTTGTAAACAAACAACGCTCCTCTCTTTTGTAAACAATCCTGCACTCTGCTTTGTAAACAAATCCCACTCTAGTTTGTAAACAAGCCCCACTATGCTTTGTAAACAAACCCCACTCTAGTTTGTAAACAAGCCCCACTCTGCTTTGTAAACAAACCCCACTCTAGTTTGTAAACAAGCCCCACTCTGTTTGTAAACAAATCCCACTCTAGTTTGTAAACAAGCCCCACTCTGCTTTGTAAACAAACCCCACTCTAGTTTGTAAACAAGCCCCACTCTGCTTTGTATACAAACCCCACTCTAGTTTGTAAACAAGCCCCACTCTGCTTTGTAAACAAACCCCACTCTAGTTTGTAAACAAGCCCCACTCTGCTTTGTAAACAAACCCCACTCTAGTTTGTAAACAAGCCCCACTCTGCTTTGTAAACAAACCCCACTCTAGTTTGTAAACAAGCCCCACTCTGCTTTGTAAACAAACCCCACTCTAGTTTGTAAACAAGCCCCACTCTGCTTTGTAAACAAACCCCACTCTAGTTTGTAAACAAGCCCCACTCTGCTTTGTATACAAACCCCACTCTAGTTTGTAAACAAGCCCCACTCTGCTTTGTAAACAAACCCCACTCTAGTTTGTAAACAAGCCCCACTCTGCTTTGTAAAGAAACCCCACTCTAGTTTGTAAACAAGCCCCACTCTGCTTTGTAAACAAACAACGCTCCTCTCTTTTGTAAACAAACCCCACTCTAGTTTGTAAACAAGCCCCACTCTGCTTTGTATACAAACCCCACTCTAGTTTGTAAACAAGCCCCACTCTGCTTTGTAAACAAACCCCACTCTAGTTTGTAAACAAGCCCCACTCTGCTTTGTAAACAAACCCCACTCTAGTTTGTAAACAAGCCCCACTCTGCTTTGTAAACAAACCCCACTCTAGTTTGTAAACAAGCCCCACTCTGCTTTGTAAACAAACCCCACTCTAGTTTGTAAACAAGCCCCACTCTGCTTTGTAAACAAACCCCACTCTAGTTTGTAAACAAGCCCCACTCTGCTTTGTATACAAACCCCACTCTAGTTTGTAAACAAGCCCCACTCTGCTTTGTAAACAAACCCCACTCTAGTTTGTAAACAAGCCCCACTCTGCTTTGTAAACAAACCCCACTCTAGTTTGTAAACAAGCCCCACTCTGCTTTGTAAACAAACCCCACTCTAGTTTGTAAACAAGCCCCACTCTGCTTTGTATACAAACCCCACTCTAGTTTGTAAACAAGCCCCACTCTGCTTTGTAAACAAACCCCACTCTAGTTTGTAAACAAGCCCCACTCTGCTTTGTAAACAAACCCCACTCTAGTTTGTAAACAAGCCCCACTCTGCTTTGTAAACAAACCCCACTCTAGTTTGTAAACAAGCCCCACTCTGCTTTGTAAACAAACCCCACTCTAGTTTGTAAACAAGCCCCACTCTGCTTTGTAAACAAACCCCACTCTAGTTTGTAAACAAGCCCCACTCTGCTTTGTAAACAAACCCCACTCTAATTTGTAAACAAGCCCCACTCTGCTTTGTAAACAAACCCCACTCTAGTTTGTAAACAAGCCCCACTCTGCTTTGTAAACAAACCCCACTCTAGTTTGTAAACAAGCC
>NC_084638.1:28285388-28295388 GCF_033978795.1 Nerophis ophidion | reverse complement strand
CAGCAGTCAGATAGTACATGTGGACTAGAAGGTATCAGCAGTCAGATAGTACATGTGGCCTAGAAGGTAACAGCAGTCAGATAGTACATGTGGACTAGAAGGTATCAGCAGTCAGATAGTACATGTGGACTAGAAGGTATCAGCAGTCAGATAGTACATGTGGACTAGAAGGTACCAGCAGTCAGATAGTACATGTGGACTAGAAGGTATCAGCAGTCAGATAGTACATGTGGCCTAGAAGGTAACAGCAGTCCGATAGTACATGTGGACTAGAAGGTATCAGCAGTGAGATAGTACATGTGGACTAGAAGGTACCAGCAGTCAGATAGTACATGTGGACTAGAAGGTATCAGCAGTCAGATAGTACATGTGGACTAGAAGGTAACAGCAGTCAGATAGTACATGTGGACTAGAAGGTAGCAGCAGTCAGATAGTACATGTGGACTAGAAGGTATCAGCAGTCAGATAGTACATGTGGACTAGAAGGTACCAGCAGTCAGATAGTACATGTGGACTAGAAGGTATCAGCAGTCAGATAGTACATGTGGACTAGAAGGTACCAGCAGTCAGATAGTACATGTGGACTAGAAGGTATCAGCAGTCAGATAGTACATGTGGCCTAGAAGGTAACAGCAGTCCGATAGTACATGTGGACTAGAAGGTATCAGCAGTGAGATAGTACATGTGGACTAGAAGGTACCAGCAGTCAGATAGTACATGTGGACTAGAAGGTATCAGCAGTCAGATAGTACATGTGGACTAGAAGGTAACAGCAGTCAGATAGTACATGTGGACTAGAAGGTAGCAGCAGTCAGATAGTACACGTGGACTGTAAGGTAGCAGCAGTCAGATAGTACATGTGGACTAGAAGGTACCAGCAGTCAGATAGTACATGTGGACTAGAAGGTAACAGCAGTAAGATAGTACATGTGGACTAGAAGGTAGCAGCAGTCAGATAGTACATGTGGACTGTAAGGTAGCAGCAGTCAGATAGTACATGTGGACTAGAAGGTACCAGCAGTCAGATAGTACATGTGGACTAGAAGGTACCAGCAGTCAGATACTACATGTGGACTAGAAGGTACCAGCAGTCAGATAGTACATGTGGACTAGAAGGTACCAGCAGTCAGATAGTACATGTGGACTAGAAGGTACCAGCAGTCAGATAGTACATGTGGACTAGAAGGTACCAGCAGTCAGATAGTACATGTGGACTAGAAGGTACCAGCAGTCAGATAGTACATGTGGACTAGAAGGTACCAGCAGTCAGATAGTACATGTGGACTAGAAGGTACCAGCAGTCAGATAGTACATGTGGACTAGAAAGTACCAGCAGTCAGATAGTACATGTGGACTAGAAAGTACCAGCAGTCAGATAGTACATGTGGACTAGAAGGTACCAGCAGTCAGATAGTACATGTGGACTAGAAGGTAGCAGCAGTCAGATAGTACATGTGGACTAGAAGGTATCAGCAGTCAGATAGTACATGTGGACTAGAAGGTACCAGCAGTCAGATAGTACATGTGGACTAGAAGGTACCAGCAGTCAGATAGTACATGTGGACTAGAAGGTAGCAGCAGTCAGATAGTACATGTGGACTAGAAGGTAGCAGCAGTCAGATAGTACATGTGGACTAGAAGGTAGCAGCAGTCAGATAGTACATGTGGACTAGAAGGTAGCAGCAGTCAGATAGTACATGTGGACTAGAAGGTACCAGCAGTCAGATAGTACATGTGGACTAGAAGGTACCAGCAGTCAGATAGTACATGTGGACTAGAAGGTACCAGCAGTCAGATAGTACATGTGGACTAGAAGGTACCAGCAGTCAGATAGTACATGTGGACTAGAAGGTACCAGCAGTCAGATAGTACATGTGGACTAGAAGGTATCAGCAGTCAGATAGTACATGTGGACTAGAAGGTACCAGCAGTCAGATAGTACATGTGGACTAGAAGGTAGCAGCAGTCAGATAGTACATGTGGACTAGAAGGTAGCAGCAGTCAGATAGTACACGTGGACTGTAAGGTAGCAGCAGTCAGATAGTACATGTGGACTAGAAGGTACCAGCAGTCAGATAGTACATGTGGACTAGAAGGTAACAGCAGTAAGATAGTACATGTGGACTAGAAGGTAGCAGCAGTCAGATAGTACATGTGGACTGTAAGGTAGCAGCAGTCAGATAGTACATGTGGACTAGAAGGTACCAGCAGTCAGATAGTACATGTGGACTAGAAGGTACCAGCAGTCAGATACTACATTTGGACTAGAAGGTACCAGCAGTCAGATAGTACATGTGGACTAGAAGGTACCAGCAGTCAGATAGTACATGTGGACTAGAAGGTACCAGCAGTCAGATAGTACATGTGGACTAGAAGGTACCAGCAGTCAGATAGTACATGTGGACTAGAAGGTACCAGCAGTCAGATAGTACATGTGGACTAGAAGGTACCAGCAGTCAGATAGTACATGTGGACTAGAAGGTACCAGCAGTCAGATAGTACATGTGGACTAGAAAGTACCAGCAGTCAGATAGTACATGTGGACTAGAAAGTACCAGCAGTCAGATAGTACATGTGGACTAGAAGGTACCAGCAGTCAGATAGTACATGTGGACTAGAAGGTAGCAGCAGTCAGATAGTACATGTGGACTAGAAGGTATCAGCAGTCAGATAGTACATGTGGACTAGAAGGTATCAGCAGTCAGATAGTACATGTGGACTAGAAGGTACCAGCAGTCAGATAGTACATGTGGACTAGAAGGTAGCAGCAGTCAGATAGTACATGTGGACTAGAAGGTAGCAGCAGTCAGATAGTACATGTGGACTAGAAGGTAGCAGCAGTCAGATAGTACATGTGGACTAGAAGGTAGCAGCAGTCAGATAGTACATGTGGACTAGAAGGTACCAGCAGTCAGATAGTACATGTGGACTAGAAGGTACCAGCAGTCAGATAGTACATGTGGACTAGAAGGTACCAGCAGTCAGATAGTACATGTGGACTAGAAGGTACCAGCAGTCAGATAGTACATGTGGACTAGAAGGTACCAGCAGTCAGATAGTACATGTGGACTAGAAGGTATCAGCAGTCAGATAGTACATGTGGACTAGAAGGTACCAGCAGTCAGATAGTACATGTGGACTAGAAGGTAGCAGCAGTCAGATAGTACATGTGGACTAGAAGGTACCAGCAGTCAGATAGTACATGTGGACTAGAAGGTACCAGCAGTCAGATAGTACATGTGGACTAGAAGGTACCAGCAGTCAGATAGTACATGTGGACTAGAAGGTACCAGCAGTCAGGTCCATGGTGTTCTTGTCGTTGCAGCCCTGCAGAGAGTCCAGAGTCCGGCCGACCTGACTGGCAAACTCCTCCCCCCCGTTCATGCACTCTCTCTGCAGGTGGTGGCGGAGGTCTGTGATGTCGTACTCGTACCTGCGACCACAGGTGTAGGACAGGTCAAGTCCCTCCCACATCAGGTCCCCCTCCCGTCACGAGTCCCGCCCTACTTGTACCCGTCCAGGATGGGGGTCTCTCGGATGCTGAGGGTGCCGCCCTGACCCCGGGTGTTCCTCAAGCTCTCCCGGGCCTGCCCGCCCATCAGCACCGAGGGGATGTAGTGGATCTCGTTGGCCGCCTCGGCGC
Organism: Nerophis ophidion; assembly: GCF_033978795.1. Taxonomy (NCBI): domain Eukaryota; kingdom Metazoa; phylum Chordata; class Actinopteri; order Syngnathiformes; family Syngnathidae; genus Nerophis; species Nerophis ophidion. Next base: position 28,291,745 of record NC_084638.1, on the reverse strand, counting down.
TGGCACTCTTCTGAGGCTGAGGGACGCGGCGGCGTTTGCACCAGCGGCGCCGCGTGTAGAGGATCAGGACCAAGCACAGGATGGAGAGCAGGAGGGCGATCATCCCACCCTGCGGGGAAGGAGGGCCGGATCAGCAAACAAAACACACCTGCACATCTGCGCTGGCAGGATGCTAACATGCTAACATGCTAATGCTGCTACACCAGCGCTCAAAACAAAATCTTTTGGTTCTGGAATATTTGTCTTCACCCTCCGTGACACTCTCTTGTCCTGGACTTGTCTTTTCTCTCCTGCCTGCCTCCACACCTGCTCCTGATTGCCAACATGGACACACCTGCTCCTGATTGCCAACCTGGACACACCTGTGACACACTTTTGTCCTGGACCTGTCTTTTCTCTCCTGTCTGTCTCCACACCTGCTCCTGATTGGCAACCTGGACACACCTGCTCCTGATTGGCAACCTGGACACACCTGCTCCTGATTGGCAACCTGGACACACCCGTGACACTCTTTTGTCCTGGACCTGTCTTTTCTCTCCTGCCTGCCTCCACACCTGCTCCTGATTGCCAACATGGACACACCTGCTCCTGATTGCCAACCTGGACACACCTGTGACACACTTTTGTCCTGGACCTGTCTTTTCTCTCCTGTCTGTCTCCACACTTGCTCCTGATTGGCAACCTGGACACACCTGCTCCTGATTGGCAACCTGGACACACCCGTGACACTCTTTTGTCCTGGACTTGTCTTTTCTCTCCTGCCTGCCTCCACACCTGCTCCTGATTGCCAACATGGACACACCTGCTCCTGATTGCCAACCTGGACACACCTGTGACACACTTTTGTCCTGGACCTGTCTTTTCTCTCCTGTCTGTCTCCACACCTGCTCCTGATTGCCAACCTGGACACACCTGTGACACACTTTTGTCCTGGACCTGTCTTTTCTCTCCTGTCTGTCTCCACACCTGCTCCTGATTGGCAACCTGGACACACCTGCTCCTGATTGGCAACCTGGACACACCTGCTCCTGATTGGCAACCTGGACACACCCGTGACACTCTTTTGTCCTGGACCTGTCTTTTCTCTCCCGCCTGCCTCCACACCTGCTCCTGATTGCCAACATGGACACACCTGCTCCTGATTGCCAACCTGGACACACCTGTGACACACTTTTGTCCTGGACCTGTCTTTTCTCTCCTGTCTGTCTCCACACCTGCTCCTGATTGGCAACCTGGACACACCTGCTCCTGATTGGCAACCTGGACACACCTGCTCCTGATTGGCAACCTGGACACACCCGTGACACTCTTTTGTCCTGGACCTGTCTTTTCTCTCCTGCCTGCCTCCACACCTGCTCCTGATTGCCAACATGGACACACCTGCTCCTGATTGCCAACCTGGACACACCTGTGACACACTTTTGTCCTGGACCTGTCTTTTCTCTCCTGTCTGTCTCCACACTTGCTCCTGATTGGCAACCTGGACACACCTGCTCCTGATTGGCAACCTGGACACACCCGTGACACTCTTTTGTCCTGGACTTGTCTTTTCTCTCCTGCCTGCCTCCACACCTGCTCCTGATTGCCAACATGGACACACCTGCTCCTGATTGCCAACCTGGACACACCTGTGACACACTTTTGTCCTGGACCTGTCTTTTCTCTCCTGTCTGTCTCCACACCTGCTCCTGATTGGCAACCTGGACACACCTGCTCCTGATTGGCAACCTGGACACACCCGTGACACACTTTGGTCCTGGACCTGTCTTTTCTCTCCTGCCTGCCTCCACACCTGCTCCTGATTGGCAACCTGGACACACCCGGTCCTGATTGCCAACCTGTGACACTGTTTTGTCTTGAACTTGTCTTTTCTCTCCCGTCTGCCTCCACACCTGCTCCTGATTGCCAACCTGGACACACCTTCTCCTGATTGGCAACCTGGACACACCTGTTCCTGATTAATAACCTGGACACAACTGTCTCTGATTAGGAAGCTGGACACACCTGCTCCTGATCGGCACAAAAGACACACCTGCTCCTGATTACCAACCTGGACACACCTGTCCCTGATCAAGAACCTGGACACACCTGTACCTGATTACCAACCTGGACACACCTGTCCCTGATCAACAACCTGGACAGACCTGTTCCTGATTGCCAACCTGGACACACCTGTTCCTGATTGGCAACCTGGACACACCTGTTCCTGATTGGCAACATGTACACACTTGTGCCAGATACGCAAACTGGACAGCCCTTTGCCTGAACGACAACCTGGACACAACTGTCCCTGATTGGCAACCTGGGCATAGCGCTTCCCGAAATCATCTCTAACTGATTGGCAACATGGACACACCTGTCCCTGATTAGCAACCTGGACACACCTAGTAATGATTGGCAACCTAGGCACACACGTCCCTAACTGGCCAAATGGACACCGCTTCACCTGATTGGCAACCTGGACACACCTGTCCCCGATTGGCAACCTGAACACACCTGTTCCTGATTGCCGACCTGGAAACACCTGTTCCTGATTGGCGACCCGAACACACCTGTCCCTGATTATCAACCTGGACACACCTGTCCCTGCCCTGCTGGACATGTGTTGAGTGTTCATAGTCACTGCTGCCCTACTGAGGCGGTGTGTATTTGTGTCTTGTGCACTCCCTCGCTGCACTTGCCTTCTTCTGTTATTGAAGATATTTTGACCTGCCTTCTCTGCATCCTGGGGGTCCTGCTGCAAACAACCTTCCCATTGACTCCAAGACAGCACTTAGTCCTCAGTATCAACATTTCACTTAATTTCTCCTCACATTTTCACTTCTTGCTCACACTTTAGCCCTAAAAAAAGGATTATTTTGATTTCTTCTTAGCTTCATTTGTCACAACGGGGATAAAAGAGTGTTATTGCGGCTGGAACACCATTCAATGTTATTGTAAAAGTTGGTGAGGAGAGGGCGTTGATCAATGTGGGCTGCAAACACTCCCTCTACCACCCCACTGATCACAAAATATTATTGTATCTATAAGCTGAAAATATGAATATTCATGTGTGAAATTTGTCACGTTTCATGTGTCAGGTAAACCATGATGAACGGGTCCATGTGAGGTAAATGTTGATGAGCATGACGTGAAAACATGAATATTCATGTGAAGACTGTTGGTTGAGTGGAAAGTAAACAAAGACGGATACATTTGAAATGTGTCACATTTCATGTGTCAGGTAAACCATGATGAACGGGTCCATACAAGGTAAAGATTGATGAGCATGACGTGAAAACATGAATATTCATGTGACAACTGTTGGTTTAGTTGAAAGTAAACAAAAACAGAAAAAAGGTGAATTTGTCATGTTTCATGTGTCAGGTAAAGCGGCCAAATAGGAAGGAAAGGTATTAACAATGTCAAGTGTGTGAATGAGTGAATGTAAGTCATGTGATCATCTCCACGGAAGTGAACATCATCAAGTCATTACTGCTGGGAAATATTGCAGGGAAAAAGTTCATCGACAAGAAAAATGTGGATTTCAATCTTTCCTGGAAAGAGACAACAATAATGTGAACATTTGCATATACGCTCATTTGCATAAATGCTCATTTGCATAAATAGTCTGTCTTCATTTGCATCCTGAAGGACATGAGGACTCGTTAATGATGAAATGTGCTGACTCGCCAAAGGAAGGAATGTTTCTTTGTTCATTAGAGAGTCAACTGGATATAATGTGTGTACTTCTAATGTAGTACTACTTTCAAAATGTATATTACTTATGAAGTACATGTACTTATCAGTACACAAGCAGTGAAGTAGTCAGGTTGTGTCAATGCTAAATAAAAACATCCTTTTCAACTTATATTCAATTGAATAGACTGCAAAGACAAGATATTTCATCTTCACACTGACACACTTTGCTATTTCCTGCAAATAATAGCTCATTTGGAATTTGATGGCTGCAAGAGTGTAAAGGATATCACCACATGGGCTCAGGAACACTTCAGAAAACCACTGTCAGTCACCACGGTTGGTCGTTACATCCAGTAAAACTCTACCATGCAAAGCCACGGCCATTATCAACAACACCCGGAAACGCTTGGCCGGGGCCGAGCTCATCTAAGATGGACTGATGCAAAGTGGTAAAGAACTGTCGGAATAATTGCATCTACGTTATCACAGAACTTTGTGCTACATTGAGTTCAGCTGGAGCTGCCTTTGATCCTACCAATCAAAGAGCTTGTAGAACTCCACTCTGTTGGTTGGGGAGCGAAATGAGGGTGTCGGTTTCTTTGATGTATTTTGATATATTGTAAACCACAGGAGGAATTGGCCTTTAGTCGAGATCTACCTCCCTCCAGGCACCTTTTCTTTGAACTGTTTTACCACCTTTTCTATGAACTGTTTCGTAACCAAAGGCGATTGCTACGTTTTCGACCCCCCCCCCCTCCCTTAGAAACAGCTGTTGCCAGATAATCAGGGAAAGTTCAAATAAAAGAGGAGGTGTACAATCTTCCGTCAGAGCGTGGGATGACCTTGTACAGTGTCTACACGTTTCTCCTGAATTGAGCTGAATTGAATTCTGTCTCTGTTTGATTCCTTGCTTCTTGTCTTGTTTAAAAGATATCATCAGCGTTTGATCCCGACTGTTGTAGGGTGAAAGTGTTGTAGTCAGCATGTGTGATGGTATGGGGGTGTATTAGTGATTGTTGTAGGGTGAAAGTGTTGTAGTCAGCATGTGTGATGGTATGGGGGTGTATTAGTGATTGTTGTAGGGTGAAAGGGTTGTAGTCAGCATGTGTGATGGTATGGGGGTGTATTAGTGATTGTTGTAGGGTGAAAGTGTTGTAGTCAGCATGTGTGATGGTATGGGGGTGTATTAGTGATTGTTGTAGGGTGAAAGTGTTGTAGTCAGCATGTGTGATGGTATGGGGGTGTATTAGTGATTGTTGTAGGGTGAAAGTGTTGTAGTCAGCATGTGTGATGGTATGGGGGTGTATTAGTGATTGTTGTAGGGTGAAAGTGTTGTAGTCAGCATGTGTGATGGTATGGGGGTGTATTAGTGATTGTTGTAGGGGGAAAGTGTTGTAGTCAGCATGTGTAATGGTATGGGGGTGTATTAGTGATTGTTGTAGGGTGAAAGTGTTGTAGTCAGCATGTGTGATGGTATGGGGGTGTATTAGTGATTGTTGTAGGGGGAAAGTGTTGTAGTCAGCATGTGTGATGGTATGGGGGTGTATTAGTGATTGTTGTAGGGTGAAAGTGTTGTAGTCAGCATGTGTGATGGTATGGGGGTGTATTAGTGATTGTTGTAGGGTGAAAGTTTTCTAGGCAGCATGTGTGATGGTATGGGGGTGTATTAGTGATTGTTGTAGGGTGAAAGTGTTGTAGTCAGCATGTGTGATGGTATGGGGGTGTATTAGTGATTGTTGTAGGGTGAAAGTGTTGTAGTCAGCATGTGTGATGGTATGGGGGTGTATTAGTGATTGTTGTAGGGTGAAAGTGTTGTAGTCAGCATGTGTGATGGTATGGGGGTGTATTAGTGATTGTTGTAGGGTGAAAGTGTTGTAGTCAGCATGTGTGATGGTATGGGGGTGTATTAGTGATTGTTGTAGGGTGAAAGTGTTCTAGGCAGCATGTGTGATGGTATGGGGGTGTATTAGTGATTGTTGTAGGGTGAAAGTGTTGTAGTCAGCATGTGTGATGGTATGGGGGTGTATTAGTGATTGTTGTAGGGTGAAAGTGTTGTAGTCAGCATGTGTGATGGTATGGGGGTGTATTAGTGATTGTTGTAGGGTGAAATCCGTTGCGTCCACTGCAGTTTGCTACCTTATTCATACTGTTTGTCAAGTGGGTTTTTTTTTAAGCAGGGTTGCATGAGGTACCTACACATAACGTTACGTTAATGAATGTATCACACACAGTAACGTAACATTAGACGGTGGTCAGCAGCACCGCATATTTTAGCCACCTACAAAAAGACAAACATAGTCAAATAAAGGTCAGTTAAAATGTATACCATATTAAGAATATGTGTACATATTGCATAGAGCCCTGACATCTAACAAGTACATCACTGTTCATTGTTATGTTCATGTATTTGTTGTTTTTTATGTGTACGCACACATCAACACATACAGTATGAGATGAGATCAATGAAATAAGGTGACAACATGACATAAACTGCTGATGAACTAGTTACAATGCAATATTCCATGGAAATACGATGTTAACACTTTTGTGCAAATAAGTACAGTTTCACTTGTTTTTTCAAATGTATTTATACTGTAAAGGAATGAGGTAAATGTTTAGAATAACTGGTTAATAGTGCTATGATGAAGTGCAATGTCAGCACTGTTTTTTTTAAAT
>NC_084638.1:28237888-28282888 GCF_033978795.1 Nerophis ophidion | reverse complement strand
CGTGTGCATGGATGTGTGTGTGTGTGTTCATGCGAATTGGTGCGTGTGTGCGTGTTTGTGTGTGTGTGCGTGCATGCGTAAGTGTGTATGTATGTGTGTGTGTAAGTGTGTATGTATGTGTGTGTGTAAGTGTGTATGTATGTGTGTGTGTAAGTGTGTATGTATGTGTGTGGGTGCGTCGGTTCGTGCATGGTTGTTGGTGTATGTCTCTATATGTGTGTGGGTGCACATGTGTGTGTGTGTGTTTGTGTGGATGCGTGTTTTTGTGTGTGCAGCGGTGTGTGTATGTGTGCGTCTGTGCGTGTCTGTGCATGTGTGCGTGTGAGAATGTGTGTGTGTGTGTGTCTGTGTGCGTGTGAGAAAGAGAATGTGTGTGTGTGTGTGTTGCTATATCTGTGTAGGAGCCATGAGAAGTTGGAGTATTGGTGTTTGACTAAAAGTAATTTAGTCTTCCCTCCTCTCTGAGCTGAGAGTTATTGCTAAAAAGTGGGAAAAAAAGGCGTAATATTTTCAGCAATAAAGCATCACATCCAAGAAAATATATTTTATTGATTTGCTTTCTTCTTCACTGACAGCAGCAGAGCAGCAAAGTCCTCCAGGAGCACAGAAGTCACAATTACAAAGCAGCACACATCACCTCAACTACACAGCTGCTATGCAACTACACACAACTACACATTACTACACACATGTACACACAAGTACACATGCAGGGGAGATAGTACACAAGTACACAAGTATATAGAAGTAAACAAGTATATACAAGTACACATGTAAGCCCATCCACCATCCTCATCTCAAGTGGGTCTGCAGAACCCACCATCCTCTCAAGGAGGTCTTCCCACGACGCTACCATCCTCGTCCCAAGGGAGTCTTCCCATGAAGCCACTATCTTCATCTCAAGTGGGTCTGCAGAACCCACCATCCTCTCAAGGGGGTCTTCACATGACGTCACCATCCTCGTCCCAAGAGGTCCTCCAACTGCACCAACACCGTCGCCTCAAATGTGTCCAATGCCACCACTGTCCTCATCTCAAGTAAGTTTGACGCCATCGTCCTCGTCTCAAGTGGGTTTGACACCGCCACCAGCTACGTCTCAATAGGGTCTGACACCACCTCCAGACTAGTCTCAAGTGGGTTTGACACCGCCTCCAGACTAGTCTCAAGTGGGTCTGACATCGCCTCCAGACTAGTCTCAAGTGGGTTTGACACCGCCTCCAGACTAGTCTCAAGTGGGTTTGACACCGCCTCCAGACTAGTCTCAAGTGGGTTTGACACCGCCTCCAGACTAGTCTCAAGTGGGTTTGACATCGCCTCCAGACTAGTCTCAAGTGGGTTTGACATCGCCTCCAGACTAATCTCAAGTGGGTTTGACACCGCCTCCAGACTAGTCTCAAGTGGGTTTGACACCGCCTCCAGACTAGTCTCAAGTGGGTTTGACACCGCCTCCAGACTAATCTCAAGTGGGTTTGACACTGCCTCCAGACTAGTCTCAAGTGGGTTTGACATCGCCTCCAGACTAGTCTCAAGTGGGTTTGACATCGCCTCCAGACTAGTCTCAAGTGGGTTTGACACCGCCTCCAGACTAGTCTCAAGTGGGTTTGACACCGCCACCAGCTACGTCTCAATAGGGTCTGACACCACCTCCAGACTAGTCTCAAGTGGGTTTGACACCGCCTCCAGACTAGTCTCAAGTGGGTCTGACATCGCCTCCAGACTAGTCTCAAGTGGGTTTGACACCGCCTCCAGACTAGTCTCAAGTGGGTTTGACACCGCCTCCAGACTAGTCTCAAGTGGGTTTGACACCGCCTCCAGACTAGTCTCAAGTGGGTTTGACACCGCCTCCAGACTAATCTCAAGTGGGTTTGACACTGCCTCCAGACTAGTCTCAAGTGGGTTTGACATCGCCTCCAGACTAGTCTCAAGTGGGTTTGACATCGCCTCCAGACTAATCTCAAGTGGGTTTGACACCGCCTCCAGACTAGTCTCAAGTGGGTTTGACACCGCCTCCAGACTAGTCTCAAGTGGGTTTGACACCGCCTCCAGACTAATCTCAAGTGGGTTTGACACTGCCTCCAGACTAGTCTCAAGTGGGTTTGACATCGCCTCCAGACTAGTCTCAAGTGGGTTTGACATCGCCTCCAGACTAGTCTCAAGTGGGTTTGACACCGCCTCCAGACTAGTCTCAATAGGGTCTGACATCGCCTCCAGACTAGTCTCAAGTGGGTCTGACACTGCCTCCAGACTAGTCTCAAGTGGGTCTGACACTGCCTCCAGACTAGTCTCAATAGGGTCTGACATCGCCTCCAGACTAGTCTCAAGTGGGTCTGACACTGCCTCCAGACTAGTCTCAAGTGGGTTTGACACCACCTCCAGACTAGTCTCAAGTGGGTTTGACACCGCCTCCAGACTAGTCTCAAGTGGGTTTGACACCACCTCCAGACTAGTCTCAATAGGGTCTGACACTGCCTCCAGACTAGTCTCAAGTGGGTTTGACACCGCCTCCAGACTAGTCTCAAGTGGGTTTGACACCGCCTCCAGATTAGTCTCAAGTGGGTTTGACACCGCCTACAGATTAGTCTCAAGTGGGTTTGACACCGCCTCCAGACTAGTCTCAAGTGGGTTTGACACCGCCTCCAGACTAGTCTCAAGTGGGTTTGACACTGCCTCCAGACTAGTCTCAAGTGGGTTTGACACCGCCTCCAGACTAGTCTCAAGTGGGTTTGACACTGCCTCCAGATTAGTCTCAAGTGGGTTTGACACCGCCTCCGGACTAGTCTCAAGTGGGTTTGACACCACCTCCAGACTAGTCTCAAGTGGGTTTGACACCACCTCCAGACTAGTCTCAATAGGGTCTGACATCGCCTCCAGACTAGTCTCAATAGGGTCTGACACTGCCTCCAGACTAGTCTCAAGTGGGTTTGACACCGCCTCCAGACTAGTCTCAATAGGGTCTGACATCGCCTCCAGACTAGTCTCAAGTGGGTCTGACACTGCCTCCAGACTAGTCTCAAGTGGGTTTGACACCACCTCCAGACTAGTCTCAAGTGGGTTTGACACCGCCTCCAGACTAGTCTCAAGTGGGTTTGACACCACCTCCAGACTAGTCTCAATAGGGTCTGACACTGCCTCCAGACTAGTCTCAAGTGGGTTTGACACCGCCTCCAGACTAGTCTCAAGTGGGTTTGACACCGCCTCCAGATTAGTCTCAAGTGGGTTTGACACCGCCTCCAGACTAGTCTCAAGTGGGTTTGACACCACCTCCAGACTAGTCTCAAGTGGGTTTGACACCGCCTCCAGACTAGTCTCAAGTGGGTTTGACACCACCTCCAGACTAGTCTCAAGTGGGTTTGACACCACCTCCAGACTAGTCTCAAGTGGGTTTGACACCACCTCCAGACTAGTCTCAAGTGGGTTTGACACCACCTCCAGACTAGTCTCAATAGGGTCTGACACTGCCTCCAGACTAGTCTCAAGTGGGTTTGACACCGCCTCCAGACTAGTCTCAAGTGGGTTTGACACCGCCTCCAGATTAGTCTCAAGTGGGTTTGACACCGCCTACAGATTAGTCTCAAGTGGGTTTGACACTGCCTCCAGACTAGTCTCAAGTGGGTTTGACACCGCCTCCAGACTAGTCTCAAGTGGGTTTGACACTGCCTCCAGACTAGTCTCAAGTGGGTTTGACACCACCTCCAGACTAGTCTCAATAGGGTCTGACACTGCCTCCAGACTAGTCTCAAGTGGGTTTGACACCGCCTCCAGACTAGTCTCAAGTGGGTTTGACACCGCCTCCAGATTAGTCTCAAGTGGGTTTGACACCGCCTACAGATTAGTCTCAAGTGGGTTTGACACTGCCTCCAGACTAGTCTCAAGTGGGTTTGACACCGCCTCCAGACTAGTCTCAAGTGGGTTTGACACTGCCTCCAGACTAGTCTCAAGTGGGTTTGACACCGCCTCCAGACTAGTCTCAAGTGGGTTTGACACTGCCTCCAGATTAGTCTCAAGTGGGTTTGACACCGCCTCCGGACTAGTCTCAAGTGGGTTTGACACCACCTCCAGACTAGTCTCAAGTGGGTTTGACACCACCTCCAGACTAGTCTCAATAGGGTCTGACATCGCCTCCAGACTAGTCTCAATAGGGTCTGACACTGCCTCCAGACTAGTCTCAAGTGGGTTTGACACCGCCTCCAGACTAGTCTCAATAGGGTCTGACACTGCCTCCAGACTAGTCTCAAGTGGGTCTGACATCGCCTCCAGACTAGTCTCAATAGGGTCTGACATCGCCTCCAGACTAGTCTCAAGTGGGTTTGACACCGCCTCCAGACTAGTCTCAATAGGGTCTGACACTGCCTCCAGACTAGTCTCAATAGGGTCTGACACTGCCTCCAGACTAGTCTCAATAGGGTCTGACACTGCCTCCAGACTAGTCTCAATAGGGTCTGACATCGCCTCCAGACTAGTCTCAATAGGGTCTGACATCGCCTCCAGACTAGTCTCAAGTGGGTTTGACACCGCCTCCAGACTAGTCTCAATAGGGTTTGACACTGCCTCCAGACTAGTCTCAATAGGGTCTGACACTGCCTCCAGACTAGTCTCAATAGGGTCTGACATTGCCTCCAGACTAGTCTCAAGTGGGTCTGACACTGCCTCCAGACTAGTCTCAAGTGGGTCTGACACTGCCTCCAGACTAGTCTCAAGTGGGTTTGACACCACCTCCAGACTAGTCTCAAGTGGGTTTGACACCGCCTCCAGACTAATCTCAAGTGGGTTTGACACCGCCTCCAGACTAGTCTCAAGTGGGTTTGACACCGCCTCCAGATTAGTCTCAAGTGGGTTTGACACCGCCTCCAGACTAGTCTCAAGTGGGTTTGACACCGCCTCCAGATTAGTCTCAAGTGGGTTTGACACCGCCTCCAGACTAGTCTCAAGTGGGTTTGACACCACCTCCAGACTAGTCTCAAGTGGGTTTGACACCACCTCCAGACTAGTCTCAATAGGGTCTGACATCGCCTCCAGACTAGTCTCAATAGGGTCTGACACTGCCTCCAGACTAGTCTCAAGTGGGTTTGACAACGCCTCCAGACTAGTCTCAATAGGGTCTGACACTGCCTCCAGACTAGTCTCAAGTGGGTTTGACAACGCCTCCAGACTAGTCTCAATAGGGTCTGACACTGCCTCCAGCCTAGTCTCAAGTGGGTTTGACACCGCCTCCAGACTAGTCTCAAGTGGGTTTGACAACGCCTCCAGACTAGTCTCAATAGGGTCTGACACTGCCTCCAGACTAGTCTCAAGTGGGTTTGACAACGCCTCCAGACTAGTCTCAATAGGGTCTGACACTGCCTCCAGCCTAGTCTCAAGTGGGTTTGACACCACCACCAGTCTAGTCTCAAGTGGGTTTGACACCACCTCCAGCTTCATCTCAAGTGGATACAACGCCGCCACTAACCTACAAGTGGGTCCGATGTCACCGCCATCCTCGTCTCATGTGGGTCCACCACCACTGCCAGTCTCATCTAAAGAGGGTCCGCCGCCACCTCCAGCTTCATCTTAAGTGGGTCCGCCACCAGCCTTACCTCAAGTGGGCCCGACGCCGCCGCCATCCTCGTCTCAAGTGGGTCTACCACCACTGCCAGTCTCGTCTAAAGAGGGTCTGCCGCCACCTCCAGCTTCGTCTTAAGTGGGTCCGCCACCAGCTTTGCCTCAAGTGGGCCCGACGCCGCCGCCATCCTCGTCTCAAGTGGGTCTACCACCACTGTCAGTCTCGTCTCAAGTGGGCCCGACGCCGCCGCCATCCTCGTCTCAAGTGGGTCTACCACCACTGTCAGTCTCGTCTAAAGAGGGTCTGCCACTGCCTCCAGCTTTGTCTCAAGTGGGTCCGCCGCCATCCTTGTCTCAAGTGGGTCCACCACCCCTGACAGTCTCATCTCACGCCGCCTCCAAACTCGCCTCAAGTGGGTCCGATGCCGCCGCCATCCTCGTCTCAAGTGGGTCTGTTGCCGCCTCCAACCTCGCCTCAAGTGAGTCCGACGCTGCTGTCATCCTCGTCTCAAGTGGGTCCATCACCACCTCCAGCCTCTTCTCAAGTGGGTCCATCACCACCTCCAGCCTCTTCTCAAGGGGGTCCATCACCACCTCCAGCCTCTTCTCAAGGGGGTCCGATGCCGTTACAAGCCTCTGCTCCGGCTCCGCAGTCAGCCCCAGATACCTCAGTGGGTCTTCCGACGATGCCACCAACCCAGCAGCCTGCTTCAAGTCGGCCACCAACCCAGCAGCCTGCTTCAAGTCGGCCACCAACCCAGCAGCCTGCTTCAAGTCGGCCACCAACCCAGCAGCCTGCTTCAAGTCGGCCTACAGCCCAGCAGCCTGCTTCAAGTCGGCCTACAGCCCAGCAGCCTGCTTCAAGTCGGCCTACAACCCAGCAGCCTGCTTCAAGTCGGCCTACAACCCAGCAGCCTGCTTCAAGTCGGCCTACAGCCCAGCAGCCTGCTTCAAGTCGGCCTACAGCCCAGCAGCCTGCTTCAAGTCGGCCTACAGCCCAGCAGTCTGCTTCAAGTCGGCCACCAACCCAGCAGCCTGCTTCAAGTCGGCCTACAACCCAGCAGCCTGCTTCAAGTCGGCCTACAGCCCAGCAGCCTGCTTCAAGTCGGCCTACAACCCAGCAGCCTGCTTTAAGTCGGCCTACAACCCAGCAGCCTGCTTCAAGTCGGCCTACAACCCAGCAGCCTGCTTCAAGTCGGCCTACAGCCCAGCAGCCTGCTTCAAGTCGGCCTACAACCCAGCAGCCTGCTTCAAGTCGGCCTACAACCCAGCAGCCTGCTTCAAGTCGGCCTACAGCCCAGCAGCCTGCTTCAAGTCGGCCTACAACCCAGCAGCCTGCTTCAAGTCGGCCTACAGCCCAGCAGTCTGCTCGCCTGGCACTGAAGTGTCCATCAGGTGCTCGCGGTCTGCTTTCTTGTCAGCCAAGAATGTGGTTGTTGTCTCAGCAACAATGCCCGGACCCTGGGCATGGACCTTCATGGCGGCGGGTTTACTGCTGCTGCTTGCATCCACCTCCTTGTCATGTGGACGTTTGGTTCTTCTGCTACCTACAGCAGCATTTGACTTGTCGCCGCCCCCTGACCTGTCCCCGGTGGCAACTCTGGGGACAGGTTTGGTGGAAGGGACGGGTTTGGAGGATGTTTAGAATCCTGTTATGACCGTTTTTTTATCAGTATGTTCTTTGTCAAGTTTAAGGCTGTTTTTTGGGTCACTTCCTGGTTTACGCTTTTGTTTTGGTTCTATTTCCTGTTTTGTTTGTATTCTGCTTTCAGGAGCTTTACTCTCTCTGAGTGCTCCCTTCCTCACCTGCGTCTTGTTTGCATGGACTGTCTCACCTGGTCTTGGACTCTATCTAAAGCATCTCCCTTGGTTGTGACATGGTTCCAGATGTTTGCTGTCACAGGAACTTTTCACAATTGGACTTCTTTGTTTTTGCAGTCATTCTCTGTGCGTGTTCAAGGCATGTCCCTCTTGCACGCCTACTTATATTTTATACCTGTTGTCTTCTGAGGTCACGACCTCCACTAAGAAGAGACTTCCTGACACAGTGCTTTGACCTGCCGCTACTCTTACTTAATCCAAAATGGAACATCAGGAAAACATATCGGAAGTGACAGTGGACAAATGGTGAAGTAATGAAGCATCCATCCATCCATTTTCTACCGCTTATTCCCTTTCGGGGTCGCGGGGGGCGCTGGCGCCTATCTCAGCTACAATTGGGCGGAAGGCGGGGTACACCCTGGACAAGTCGCCACCTCATCGCAGGGCCAACACAGATAGACAGACAACATTCACACACTAGGGACCATTTAGTGTTGCCAATCAACCTATCCCCAGGTGCATGTCTTTGGAGGTGGGAGGAAGCCGGAGTACCCGGAGGGAACCCACGCATTCACGGGGAGAACATGCAAACTCCACACAGAAAGATCCCGAGCCTGGATTTGAACCCAGGACTGCAGGACCTTCGTATTGTGAGGCAGACGCACTAACCCCTCTGCCACCGTGAAGCCCAGTAATGAAGCAATGAAGGCTTTTAAACAACTTTTTTACTTTCACAACAATACTAATAACTGTGTGGTTATCACATAGTTTGTAACCTTCCGTCTCAGGAAGTCGGGCCGTCGTCGTAACTTGTCCACTGTCACTTCTGTTGTGTCCCTCACTTCCTTTGTGGTTTAAAGTTTGTGGCCCCACTATGGACTGGAATCTCACACAATATGTTAGATCCACTATGGACTGGAATCTCACACTATTATGTTAGATCCACTATGGACTGGACTCTCACACTATTATGTTAGATCCACTATGGACTGGACTCTCACACTATTATGTTAGATCCACTATGGACTGGACTCTAACTATTATGTTAGATCCACTAGGGACTGGACTCTCACACTATTATGTTAGATCCACTATGGACTGGACTCTCACACTATTATGTTAGATCCACTATGGACTGGACTCACACTATTATGTTAGATCCACTATGGACTGGACTCTCACACTATTATGTTAGATCCACTATGTACTGGACTCTCACACTATTATGTTAGATCCACTATGGACTGGACTCTCACACTATTATGTTAGATCCACTATGGACTGGAATCTCACACTATTATGTTAGATCCACTATGGACTGGAATCTCACACTATTATGTTAGATCCACTATGGACTGGACTCTCACACTATTATGTTAGATCCACTATGGACTGGACTCTCACACTATTATGTTAGATCCACTATGGACTGGACTCTCACACTATTATGTTAGATCCACTATGGACTGGACTCTCACACTATTATGTTAGATCCACTATGGACTGGACTCTCACACTATTATGTTAGATCCACTATGGACTGGACTCTCACACTATTATGTTAGATCCACTATGGACTGGATTCTCACACTATTATGTTAGATCTACTATGGACTGGACTCTCACACTATTATGTTAGATCCACTATGGACTGGACTCTCACTATTATGTTAGATCTACTATGGACTGGACTCTCACTATTATGTTGGATCCACTATGGACTGGACTCTCGCACTATTATGTTAGATCCACTATGGACTGGACTCTCACACTATTATGTTAGATCCACTATGGACTGGACTCTCACACTATTATGTTAGATCCACTATGGACTGGACTCTCACTATTATGTTAGATCCACTATGGACTGGACTCTCACACTATTATGTTAGATCCACTATGGACTGGACTCTCACACTATTATGTTAGATCCACTATGGACTGGACTCTCACACTATTATGTTAGATCCACTATGGACTGGACTCTCACACTATTATGTTAGATCCACTATCGACTGGACTCTCACTATTATGTTAGATCCACTATGGACTGGACTCTCACTATTATGTTAGATCCACTATGGACTGGACTCTCACTATTATGTTAGATCCACTATGGACCGGAATCTCACACTATTATGTTAGATCCACTATGGACTGGACTCTCACACTATTAACTAAATCCTGTTTTTTAAACATTCCTATTTGTGTTGCCTTGCTTACTCTGCTTTCGGGATCCAGCCCGGAAGGAACTGTTTGGAGGGTAAATCCAAGTTGAACAGTGTACATCAGAACTAAGTGTTAGAATCCCACTTAGTGGAAAGTTTTGCTTCATACTTCATCATTCAATATTCAATATTCATAGTTCAGTATTCACAATTAAATATTCATAGTTCACCATTCATCATTCAATATTCATTATTCACAATTCATCATTCAAGTGCATCACCCTTTCCAGGTCAACTGGAGTGGACGAGTGAGCCTCGCCTTCCTTACGCTTCTGGCAAATTGTGTTGATGCTGACTCATCACTTTTCATGCAGCCATGATTCTGTCAAAAGTACATCATCAATCATGTCTGATATCATATACATATAAATGTACATCATCAATCATGTCTTTGCGCTGGTAATATATGTTCTATATTATCAAATATAGACGATACAGGGGGTGGTTTGTTCTCCCGGGATGCAAACAGACTTTTCTGGACAAGGGTAGCAGGTAGGAACATATTCATTAATAACAGGCAACAACTG
The DNA here is from genome assembly GCF_033978795.1 of Nerophis ophidion. NCBI lineage: Eukaryota > Metazoa > Chordata > Actinopteri > Syngnathiformes > Syngnathidae > Nerophis > Nerophis ophidion. The sequence continues at coordinate 28,272,774 of NC_084638.1, read as the reverse complement.
TCTTAAGTGTGGCAGGAAATACAAAAGACTTACTGTGGCATGAAACAAATAACCAGCAAAACACTTGGAACTAAAGGCGTCCAAAAGTAACAAAAACATAATCCAGACCACCGATCATGACCATATGTGTGTACAATATACAGTGTTGGCGGTGGGTGCTGTCAAAATGGGGTCCCGGGGACCCCATCAAGTCATAAAAATGGGGTCCCACAGTAAACTGTTGGGTCCCACTTTTTTGTAAGCGTTTTGCAAACAAATGATAAATGTATGCATTATCTTGTTATATCTCACATCCTAATTGTGTTCTACATTATCTTGTTATATCTCACATTCTAATTGTGTTCTATATTATCTTGTTATATCTCACATTCTATATTTTGCTCTACATGACCCTGTTATATCTCACATTCTATATTGTGTTCTACATGATCCTGTTATATCTCACATTCTATATTGTGTTCTACATGATCCTGTTATATCTCACATTCTATATTTTGCTCTACATGACCCTGTTATATCTCACATTCTATATTGTGTTCTACATGATCCTGTTATAGCTCACATTCTAATTGTGTTCTACATTATCTTGTTATATCTCACATTCTATATTTTGCTCTACATGACCCTGTTATATCTCACATTCTATATTGTGTTCTACATGATCCTGTTATATCTCACATTCTAATTGTGTTCAACATTATCTTGATTATATCTCACATTCTAATTTTGTTCTACATTATCTTGTTGTATCTCACATTCTATATTTTGCTCTACATGACCCTGTTATATCTCACATTCTATATTGTGTTCTACATGATCCTGTTATATCTCACATTCTATATTGTGTTCTACATGATCCTGTTATATCTCACATTCTATATTGTGTTCTACATGATCCTGTTATAGCTCACATTCTAATTGTGTTCTACATTATCTTGTTATATCTCACATTCTATATTGTGTTCTACATGATCCTGTTATATCTCACATTCTATATTGTGTTCTACATGATCCTGTTATAGCTCACATTCTAATTGTGTTCTACATTATCTTGTTATATCTCACATTCTATATTTTGCTCTACATGACCCTGTTATATCTCACATTCTATATTGTGTTCTACATGATCCTGTTATATCTCACATTCTAATTGTGTTCAACATTATCTTGATTATATCTCACATTCTAATTTTGTTCTACATTATCTTGTTATATCTCACATTCTATATTTTGCTCTACATGACCCTGTTATATCTCACATTCTATATTGTGTTCTACATGATCCTGTTATATCTCACATTCTATATTGTGTTCTACATGATCCTGTTATATCTCACATTCTATATTGTGTTCTACATGATCCTGTTATAGCTCACATTCTAATTGTGTTCTACATTATCTTGTTATATCTCACATTCTATATTTTGCTCTACATGACCCTGTTATATCTCACATTCTATATTGTGTTCTACATGATCCTGTTATATCTCACATTCTAATTGTGTTCAACATTATCTTGATTATATCTCACATTCTAATTTTGTTCTACATTATCTTGTTATATCTCACATTCTATATTTTGCTCTACATGACCCTGTTATATCTCACATTCTATATTGTGTTCTACATGATCCTGTTATATCTCACATTCTATATTGTGTTCTACATGATCCTGTTATATCTCACATTCTATATTGTGTTCTACATGATCCTGTTATAGCTCACATTCTAATTGTGTTCTACATTATCTTCTTATATCTCACATTCTAATTGTGTTCTACATGATCCTGTTATATCTCACATTCTAATTGTGTTCTACATTATCTTGTTATATCTCACATTCTATATTTTGCTCTACATGACCCTGTTATATCTCACATTCTATATTGTGTTCTACATGATCCTGTTATATCTCACATCCTAATTGTGTTCTACATTATCTTGTTATATCTCACATTCTAATTGTGTTCTACATTATCTTGTTATATCTCACATTCTACATTTTGCTCTACATGACCCTGTTATATCTCACATTCTATATTGTGTTCTACATGATCCTGTTATATCTCACATTCTATATTGTGTTCTACATGATCCTGTTATATCTCACATTCTATATTGTGTTCTACATGATCCTGTTATATCTCACATTCTAATTGTGTTCTACATTATCTTGTTATATCTCACATTCTATATTTTGCTCTACATGACCCTGTTATATCTCACATTCTATATTGTGTTCTACATGATCCTGTTATATCTCACATTCTATATTGTGTTCTACATTATCCTGTTATATCTCACATTCTAATTGTGTTCTACATTATCTTGTTATATCTCACATTCTATATTTTGCTCTACATGACCCTGTTATATCTCACATTCTATATTGTGTTCTACATGATCCTGTTATATCTCACATTCTATATTGTGTTCTACATGATCCTGTTATATCTCACATTCTATATTGTGTTCTACATTATCTTGTTAAATCTCACATTCTAATTGTGTTCTACATGATCCTGTTATATCTCACATTCTAATTGTGTTCTACATTATCTTGTTATATCTCACATTCTATATTTTGCTCTACATGACCCTGTTATATCTCACATTCTATATTGTGTTCTACATGATCCTGTTATATCTCACATTCTATATTGTGTTCTACATGATCCTGTTATATCTCACATTCTATATTGTGTTCTACATGATCCTGTTATATCTCACATTCTATATTGTGTTCTACATTATCTTGTTATATCTCACATTCTATATTGTGTTCTACATTATCTTGTTATATCTCACATTCTATATTTTGCTCTACATGACCCTGTTATATCTCACATTCTATATTGTGTTCTACATGATCCTGTTATATTTACATTCTATATTGTGTTCTACATGATCCTGTTATATCTCACATTCTATATTGTGTTCTACATTATCTTGTTATATCTCACATTCTATATTGTGTTCTACATTATCTTGTTATATCTCACATTCTATATTGTGTTCTACATGATCCTGTTATATCTCACATTCTATATTGTGTTCTACATTATACTGTTATATCTCACATTCTATATTGTGTTCTACATCATCCTGTTATATCTCACATTCTATATTGTGTTCTACATCATCCTGTTATATCTCACATTCTATATTGTGTTCTACATGATCCTGTTATATCTCACATTCTATATTGTGTTCTACATGATCCTGTTATATCTCACATTCTATATTGTGTTCTACATGATCCTGTTATATCTCACATTCTAGATTGTATTCTACATGATCCTGTTATATCTCACATTCTATATTGTGTTCTACATGATCCTGTTATATCTCACATTCTATATTGTGTTCTACATGATCCTGTTATATCTCACATTCTATATTGTGTTCTACATGACCCTGTTATATCTCACATCTATATTGTGTTCTACATGATTCTGTTATATCTCACATTCTATATTGTGTTCTACATTATCCTGTTATATCTCACATTCTATATTGTGTTCTACATGATCCTGTTATATCTCACATTCTATATTGTGTGCTACATGATCCTGTTATATCTCACATTCTATATTGTGTTCTACATGATCCTATATTGTGTTCTACATGATCTTGTTATATCTCACATTCTATATTGTGTTCTACATGATCTTGTTATATCTCACATTCTATATTGTGTTCTACATGATCTTGTTATATCTCACATTCTATATTGTGTTCTACATGATCTTGTTATATCTCACATTCTATATTGTGTTCTACATGATCCTGTTATATCTCACATTCTATATTGTGTTCTACATGATCCTGTTATAGCTCACATTCTAATTGTGTTCTACATTATCTTGTTATATCTCACATTCTATATTTTGCTCTACATGACCCTGTTATATCTCACATTCTATATTGTGTTCTACATGATCCTGTTATATCTCACATTCTAATTGTGTTCAACATTATCTTGATTATATCTCACATTCTAATTTTGTTCTACATTATCTTGTTATATCTCACATTCTATATTTTGCTCTACATGACCCTGTTATATCTCACATTCTATATTGTGTTCTACATGATCCTGTTATATCTCACATTCTATATTGTGTTCTACATGATCCTGTTATATCTCACATTCTATATTGTGTTCTACATGATCCTGTTATAGCTCACATTCTAATTGTGTTCTACATTATCTTGTTATATCTCACATTCTAATTGTGTTCTACATGATCCTGTTATATCTCACATTCTAATTGTGTTCTACATTATCTTGTTATATCTCACATTCTATATTTTGCTCTACATGACCCTGTTATATCTCACATTCTATATTGTGTTCTACATGATCCTGTTATATCTCACATCCTAATTGTGTTCTACATTATCTTGTTATATCTCACATTTTAATTGTGTTCTACATTATCTTGTTATATCTCACATTCTATATTTTGCTCTACATGACCCTGTTATATCTCACATTCTATATTGTGTTCTACATGATCCTGTTATATCTCACATTCTATATTGTGTTGTACATGATCCTGTTATATCTCACATTCTATATTGTGTTCTACATGATCCTGTTATATCTCACATTCTAATTGTGTTCTACATTATCTTGTTATATCTCACATTCTATATTTTGCTCTACATGACCCTGTTATATCTCACATTCTATATTGTGTTCTACATGATCCTGTTATATCTCACATTCTATATTGTGTTCTACATTATCCTGTTATATCTCACATTCTATATTGTGTTCTACATGATCCTGTTATATCTCACATTCTATATTGGGTATTACACTACCCTGTTATATCTCGCATTCTATATTGTGTTCTACATGACCCTGTTATATCTCACATTCTATATTGTGTTCTACATGATCCTGTTATATCTCACATTCTACATTGTGTCCTACATTATCCTGTTATATCTCGCATTCTATATTGTGTTCTACATGATCCTGTTATATCTCACATTCTATATTGTGTTCTACATGATCCTGTTATATCTCAAATTCTACATTGTGTCCTACATTATCCTGTTATATCTCGCATTCTAGATTGTGTTCTACATGATCCTGTTATATCTCACATTCTATATTGTGTTCTACATGATCCTGTTATATCTCACATTCTAGATTGTGTTTTGTCCTAAAAGTTACTTCATTCATTAGGAAAATAACCCAAAAGAAAACACATGTTTATGCATATATAAATGTATTCAGTTGTAAACAAGGCCTCCCCTGTCAAGCAGAGGGCGTTACCCCCGACGATGGAAGAGTATATGATCATAATCATAATAATAATAATAATAATAAAGTAGGTACCATGACAGAGATATGCAGGATGCGCAGCTCCTCTTTGGTAGAAGTGTTGTGAGGATCCTCAGTAGGTTGTAGAGGGTGGACACTTCCATCCTGGTGGTGGATGTGGAAGAGCAGAGTTCCGTTCTCCAACCACTGTTGTCTCCACCGCACCAGGGGGATGTCTTCTGAGTTCCCGGAGATCTCTGTGGGGAGCAACCAACAACCAGTCATTAATGATTATTGATTATTAATCCAGGGGATGTCTTCTGAGTTCCCTGAGATCTTATAAGCTATTGTGCTCGAGCTGTACTTTCTCTACCCCTACCTGTGCAATGATCCAACAATCACAAAGCCCCCAGCACATTCCGTCACGTATTGTGCGTACTGGAGCTGCTTTGCATGATAAATGTGACCACTCCTTTTAGAGGCGGCCTCAGTGATGTTGACTGGGGAACTCCTGAATAAATAGAGGAGTATGGGAGCTGTACCTTAGAGCGTAGGGCGAGACTGTGACTAAGTGTGCAGCTCCATGCGTTCTCCTCATGGGCTAAATTGAACTCTGTCTCTCCATGATTCCTTGCTTCTTGTCTGTTTAATAGATGTCATCGGTGTTTGAACCTGACAAATATGGTGTTATATATATTAAAAGACATAGTATATGATATAATATATATATAATAAGACATAGAACATGATGTAATATATATATATATTAAAGGATATAGTATATGATATAATATATATATTAAAGAACATAATATATGAAGTAATATATATATATATATATATATATATATATATATATATATATATATATATATATATACATACAGTGGGGCAAAAAAGTATTTAGTCAGCCAGCGATTGTGCAAGTTCTCCCACTTAAAATGATGACAGAGGTCTGTCATTTTCATCATAGGTACACTTCAACTGCGAGAGACAGAATGTGAAAAAAATTCCAGGAATTCACATTGTAGGAATTTTAAAGAATTTATTTGTAAATGATGGTGGAAAATAAGTATTTGGTCAACCACTCAAAGGAGGTTTTGGCTCCAAATCTCACGATACATGGCCCCATTCATTCTTTCCTTAACACGGATCAATCGTCCTGTCCCCTTAGCAGAAAAACAGCCCCAAAGCATGATGTTTCCACCCCCATGCTTCACAGTAGGTATGGTGTTCTTGGGATGCAACTCAGTATTCTTCTTCCTCCAAACACGACCAGTTGAGTTTATACCAAAAAGTTCTGTTTTGGTTTCATCTGACCACATGACATTCTCCCAATCCTCTGCTGTATCATCCATGTGCTCTCTGGCAAACTTTAGACGGGCCTGGGCATGCACTGGCTTAAGCAGGGGGACACGTCTGGCACTGCAGGATTTGATTCCCTGTCGGCGTAGTGTGTTACTGATGGTAACCTTTGTTACTTTGGTCCCAGCTCTCTGCAGGTCATTCACCAGGTCCCCTCGTGTGGTTCTGGGATTTTTGCTCACCGTCTCATGATCATTTTGACCCCACAGGATTTGATCTTGCGTGGAGCCCCAGAACGAGGGAGATTATCAGTGGTCTTGTATGTCTTCCATTTTCTGATAATTGCTCCCACAGTTACTTTTTTCCCACCAAGCTGCTTGCCTATTGTAGATACACTCTTCCCAGTCTGGTGCAGGTCTAGAATTCTTTTCCTGGTGTCCTTCGACAGCTCTTTGGTCTTGGCCATAGTGGAGTTTGGAGTCTGGCTGTTTGAGGCTGTGGAGAGGTGTCTTTTATACAGATAACGACTTCAAACAAGTGCCATCAATACAGGTAACGAGTGGAGGACAGAAGAGCTTCTTAAAGAAGGTCTGTGAGAGCCAGAGATCTTCCTTGTTTGAAGTGACCAAATACTTATTTTCCACCATCATTTACAAATAAATTCTTAAAAATTCCTACAATGTGAATTCCTGGATTTTTCTTTCCCATCCTGTCTCTCACAGTTGAAGTGTACCTATGATGAAAATGACAGACCTCTGTCATCATTTGAAGTGGGAGAACTTGCACAATCGCTGGCTGACTAAATACTTTTTTCGCCCACTGTATTATAGGACAAAGTATATGATGTAATAATAAGCGTGACTGAGGAGCAACTTGGATGTTGTCAGTTTAGGTAAAGAAGAAGAATTAGAGAAGGTAGAAGAGGAGAGATGTGATGATCACGTGTGTCCACACTTTAGAGAAGAAGAAGACTGCAAGCAGGAAGATGGCAGTAAGAGTTATTTATGGGAACAGATGTAGTATTTTATGGTCAGTGCTTGAGGACATGGTGGTTAACGTGCGGATGATTCCTGCACACCTCCTGGGACCTTCCTCTTTTATGGATGTTGTCCTTCATCACTTTGATGTAAATATGGATGTTGTACATCATCTGGACAACACTTTGATGTAACTATGGATGTCGTCCTTCATCACTTTGATGTAAATATGGATGTTGTCCATCATCTGGACAACACTTTGATGTAACTATGGATGTCGTCCTTCATCGTCTGGACAACACTTTGATGTTACTATGGATGTCGTCCTTCATCATCTGGACAACACTTTGATCTAACTATGGATGTCGTCCTTCATCATCTGGACAACACTTTGATGTAACTATGGATGTCGTCCTTCATCTTCTGGACAACACTTTGATGTAACTATGGATGTCGTCCTTCATCGTCTGGACAACACTTTGATGTAACTATGGATGTCGTCCTTCATCATCTGGACAACACTTTGATCTAACTATGGATGTCGTCCTTCATCGTCTGGACAACACTTTGATGTTACTATGGATGTCGTCCTTCATCGTCTGGACAACACTTTGATGTAAATATGGATGTCGTCCTTCATCATCTGGACAACACTTTGATGTAACTATGGATGTCGTCCTTCATCTTCTGGACAACACTTTGATGTAACTATGGATGTCGTCCTTCATCATCTGGACAACACTTTGATCTAACTATGGATGTCGTCCTTCATCGTCTGGACAACACTTTGATGTAACTATGGATGTCGTCCATCATCTGGACAACACTTTGATGTAACTATGGATGTCGTCCTTCATCGTCTGGACAACACTTTGATGTCATAAACATGTATTATGTATATGATAAACATGTATCATGCATGTAACAAACATGTTACATGCACTTAAGATGTGACTTTAAGGTTGTACTACTTACGTATAAAATACTACACGGTCTAGCTCCAGCCTATCTTGCCGATTGTATTGTACCATATGTCCCGGCAAGAAATCTGCCTTCAAAAGACTCCGGCTTATTAGTGATTCCTAGAGCCCAAAAAAAGTCTGCGGGCTATAGAGCGTTTTCCGTTCGGGCTCCAGTACTCTGGAATGCCCTCCCGGTAACAGTTTGAGATGCCACCTCAGTAGAAGCATTTAAGTCTCACCTTAAAACTCATCTGTATACTCTAGCCTTTAAATAGACCTCCTTTTTAGACCAGTTGATCTGCCGCTTCTTTTCTTTTTTCTCCTATGTCCCCCCTCCCTTATGGAGGGGGTCCGGTCCGATGACCATGGATGAAGTACTGGCTGTCCAGAGTCGAGACCCAGGATGGACCGCTCGTCGGGACCCAGGATGGACCGCTCGCCTGTGTATCGGTTGGGGACATCTCTACACTGCTGATCCGCCTCCGCTTGAGATGGTTTCCTGTGGACGGGACTCTCGCTGCTGTCTTGGATCCGCTTGAACTGAACTCTCGCGGCTGTGTTGGATCCACTATGGATTGAACTTTCACAGTATCATGTTAGACCCTCTCCACATCCATTGCTTTCGGTCCCCTAGAGAGGGGGGGTTGCCCACATCTGAGGTCCTCTCCGAGGTTTCTCATAGTCAGCATTGTCACTGGCGTCCCACTGGATGTGAATTCTTCCTGCCCACTGGGTGTGAGTTTTCCTTGCCCTTTTGTGGGTTCTTCCGAGGATGTTGTAGTCGTAATGATTTGTGCAGTCCTTTGAGACATTTGTGATTTGGGGCTGTATAAATAAACATTGATTGATGTATCATGCATGTGATAAACATATATCATGTATGTAACAAACATGGATCAGGAGCTACTCAAAAAATGGATTGATTGATAATGAATACTTAGGCCTACTATGCTGCTGTATTCTCATGCTGTGTTACTTGGAGTAAAAAGCTCTGATGAAGAACTTTTAAAAACATGCAGGCAACATGGCCAATCATGCAAAAGTGACGGTGAGTTCCTATTGGTTGAGCACCGGGCTGTCCTATGAAGTCGTGATTGGCAGGCTTGTCCCTGACAGTTTGGCCATGTTTTAGTTTTTCCTCTGCTTTTGTCTTTGTTTCCTGTCAGCGCTCTTATTTTGTCCGTTTCCTGTTTGTCTCCCTGAGTGCTGTGTCTCCCCAGCTGTGGCTGATTGGCACCTGGCCACACCTGGTGCCAATCAGCCAGATACTATTTAAGGCTGCCTTCCCCTCAAGTCAGTGCTGGATTATTGTGGTGTCGATGTCACCACTTGCTTTGTCTACTTCTGTTCACTCTGCTCATGCCATAGTTCCGTCGTGTCACAATAAGTGTTTTTGTTCTTAGCCAAGTTTGTTATCCGCCTCATGCGCGCCTTTTGTTGGTAGCCTTTTGGTTTGTTCTTATTTTAGTTTTTGATGATTTAATGTTTTCTTACGCAATGCCTGCCTCCTTCTCTGCATCTTGGGGTTCGTCAACAACACCCTCTGACAGTGATTCCTCAACGTGCTAAATGACCACGAAGACTGAACAGGACCAAAGATGTTTTTGGGCTGTGGAAGGTGAAAGGTCACATGCCAAAGCATGCAGAGTGATGTAGAGGAGCAGTATCATTTTATGATGAAAGTTTCCCCGCGGATACGGAAGAATAAAATGTTTAAAGCTGCAATAATGACATTTTCACAGCCAGTGTGATGGGGGTTAGTAAGACCCTGTTCTGTCGCCTGGCTCCTGTCAGACACGGACCAGGGATTCAAACTTTTTACAGCCGCTTTGATAAGACCATGTTCTATCTGCAGGGATTCAAACATCTCACAGGCAGCTGGATAAGACCATGTTCTATCTGCAGGGATTCAAGGCTGTCTGGCAGCAAATTGAAGGTGATTTTCCATAAGTGCTGCAATATTCCAAGTGCGGCGCGATAGTCATCATAATAAACGGAGCAGGAACAAGCCGTGCTCTCCACGGACGTCCATCAGCTCTTCTGTGTTTCATCTTCCTCACGCCGACTTTGTGTCTCCCCTTCTAACTTGCTTTCACTTTCACTTTCACAAACCCTGCCTGCTGGCGCTGACGTTTACACGACTTGGAAGATGTCGGCTCTTCATGCATAATTAAATCATGCAAACAACCTTCGCCTGATTGGATTCACAACTAATGTTGACCCGACATCCCCCCTGCAGCTTTTGACTGTTTTCTTAGATAAATGTACGCTTTAGAGAAAGTAGCTTTTGTGGATAAACCTCGGGGTCTGATTGAAAACTCTTTTTAAAGAGGAACTGCAGTTTTTGGGGAATTTAATCGTAAGATAAAAATATGTTTTACTTTATTTATGCATTCTAGTTTGTAATAACCGAGTTTTTCTTGGTAGCTAGCCATGCTGCTAATGAGAGTCAGCCAACAATACTTCATTTACATGTGGTGACCTGAATATTAGTAAGTGTTAGCGAGATTGTTATTATACATCGTTCCAAAGTACTGCAGACCACAACAACGTTCCAAAGTACTGCAGACCACAACAATGTTCCAAACTACTGCGGACCAAAACAATGTTCCAAAGTACTGCAGACCACAACAATGTTCCAAAGTACTGCGGACTAAAACAATATTCCAAAGTACTGCAGACCACAACAATGTTCCAAAGTACTGCAGACCACAACAATGTTCCAAAGTACTGCAGACCACAACAATATTCCAAAGTACTGCAGACCACAACAATGTTCCAAAGTACTGCAGACCACAACAATGTTCCAAAGTACTGCAGACCACAACGATGTTCCAAAGTACTGTAGACCACAACAATGTTCCAAAGTACTGTAGACCACAACAATGTTCCAAAGTACTGCAGACCACAACATTGATCCGAAGTACTGCAGACCACAACAATGTTCCAAAGTACAGCAGACCACAACGATGTTGCAAAGTACTGCAGACCACAACAATGTTCCAAAGTACTGTAGACTACAACTACGTTTCAAAGTACTGCAGACCACAACAACTTTCCAAAGTACTGCAAACCACAACAATGTTCCAAAGTACTGCAGACCACAACATTGATCCGAAGTACTGCAGACCACAACAATGTTCCAAAGTACTGCAGACCACAACAATGTTCCAAAGTACTGCAGACCACAACGATGTTCCAAAGTACTGTAGACCACAACAATGTTCCAAAGTACTGTAGACCACAACAATGTTCCAAAGTACTGCAGACCACAACGATGTTCCAAAGTACTGCAGACCACAACAACGTTCCAAAGTACTGCAGACCACAGAAACGTTCCAAAGTACTGCATACAACAACAACGTTCCAAAGTACTGCAGACCCCAACAATGTTCCAAAGTACTGCAGACCCCAACAATGTACTGCAGATTTCAAGCTAAGGTTGTAGTGTTGACGGTAAAAGTGCGTCTTTCATTTCTTTTTGGTCAAATGTTGTGGTTCTTCTTGACAAGGTTGCAGAACGTAGGAACTTGGGTGTTGCTTAGAACTAAACCGTGACCTGCCAGCTTCAACGTGAGCTAAGGTTTTTGACGGTTGAATTATTCTTGTTGGCACATTTTCACTTCCTGGTGGTCCTCACCTGCCTGGAGAGTCCTCAACTTGATTAGGTGAGGGCAGACTTGAGTTGTGCTTTTCCTAGTTTGCTGTGTTGTATCCAAAAAGTGAAGAACTGCTGCAGTTGTCAGGAGATCTTCGATCTTCAAAGACTACGAAAGAGTTTGCTGTGTTGCGTCCACAAAGTGAAGAACCTGCTGCAGTTGTCAGGAGATCTTCGTTCTTCAAAGACTAGGAAAGAGCTGCCGCACATGTGGTCTGCCCAAGGAGACGCAATCATCAGAGGCAAGTCGGAAGACTCAAAAACGGAAGAGGACTTGAAAGGTGAATATTCTAACAATTTAAAAGAAGTCCCGGAGGCTTGGGTAGACCTTGGAGAGAAAGTTAAGGCTACAATACTTTCGAAGGCCATCTGGACTCCCTGGAAACGCTGACATTGGAACAGACTTTGCTGGCAAAAACCTTGCAATGCTGAGTGGAAAACACACAACTTCATGTAGTCCTTGTCCACACAACATGGAGTCCCTGAAGCAGACACACTAACAAGAACTGGACTTGCACTCTGCATGAGTCCTCACAGTCCAAAAGGAAAAAACCCACTTGTGCACTTTGGACCGCTATGAAATATTAGTGTGGCTGTGTACCTCTCACCTTTGAAGCGATACGGTACCAATTGCTGGTGCCTGGGGAGTCGTACTGATAATCAAAGGTATCATTTTGTTGTTTGTGTGCTAATAAATGATCTCTGTTAAAGAACATGTAGCATTTAACCCTGAGTTATATTTACACTTGCAAACATCTTACATTTCAGCTTGTTTTCGTAGTCAGGATGTAGTCTTTGCCATTAATCTTTAGTTGAGTCCCACAAAGTATTTATACTGCAAGTATTGTCCTCATTACACGCCGGCTGGGTGTACGTTTCATTCACACACTTGGAGCTGTTGAGATCGCCATGCAAAATCGCTAATGCTAATCAGTAGCATGTACTTGGCATATCTAAATAAGTTAGCATTGAGCGAGGGGAGCCTTCATGCTTTCACGGCGGGAAAAATGACAACATGAATTAGAGGACATGTGGCATCATGTGGAGTGTGGCGGAGGCAGTCAGACAAATTGGAACTTGAATTTCAACACAAAAGCGCCACGTAGCATGGAGGTGAGCACAATGAGAGATAGGCGGCGTGAAACAAACACCAAACAATGGAGCAGCAACTAAGACAGGTGAGGCAGGAAGCTAATCAGCTAACTAGCAAGCAGAAGAGGTAACGAAGAGAGGAAAGGTGTCAGGTTCAAACACTGATGACATCTATGAAACAGACAAGAAGCAAGGAGTCATGCAGGGACAGAGTTCAATTTGGCTCAATGAGGAGAGACGTGTTGTGCTGTACACTCAGTTAAAGTTCCAACCTACGCCCTAAGGCACAGCCCATGTGCTCCTCTATTTATTTGGGAGGTCCCTGGTTAATTCTCCGATGTAACCAGTATACAAATGTAACTCATTTGAATACTCTAGCCTTTAAATACACCCCCTCTTTTAAACCAGTTGATCTGCCGTTTCCTTTCTGTTCTACACCCCTCTCCTTTGTGGATGGGGCGGGGGGCACAGGTTCGGGTGTCACTGATGAAGCGCTGACTGTCCAAAGTCGGGAGCCGGAGTGGACCGTTCGTCTGTGCATCAGACTGGACTGTCTCACTATTATGTTATAGCCACTTTGGACTGGACTCTCACACTATTATGTTAGATCCACTATGGACTGGACTCTCACACTATTATGTTAGATCCACTAGGGACTGGACTCTCACACTATTTTGTTAGATCCACTATGGACTGGACTCTCACACTATTATATTAGATCCACTATGGACTGGACTCTCACACTATTATGTTAGATCCACTATGGACTGGACTCTCACACTATTATGTTAGATCCACTATGGACTGGACTCTCACACTATTATGTTAGATTCACTATGGACTGGACTCTCACACTATTATGTTAGATACACAATGGACAGCAGTCCTAGTTAGACACAATATATGATTATACAGAAATGTAAATGTGCTGACACTCGTGATATCACTCTGTCTCTGCTTTGTCTGCGTCACCGCACTCGATGTTCGCCCTTGGCAGTCGCAGGACGGGTCTGGACACAAACACTGTCCCTTTGCACGGATAGAAAAGTACAACTTGAGCACAATTGATAATAACTATAGCAACAGCCTTTAAGCCTAACAGTTGAGTGATAACTTACAGATAACTATTCTAACAAAAAGGGCAATGAGAACATAACACAACATTCAAGTCGGGAGAATACAACGTCAACACAAACACAATCTAACAAATCACAACAGGAAGTCCACTACAAATGAGCTTGTTTGCCCGCCAAGTGCTTACCAAGTTGCTGAGTTCCCGTCAGGAGCAACAAAGGTACCCGTTGGAATGTCAATCAGTACTTTTAGTACCCACGGAATTGGGTCAGTAGCTATAAAAAGTAGCCGCTCGGTACCCATCCCCGGTGGTAAAAGTAGACCAAGTACAAAAGGTGGAATCAGCAAGACTGAGCACAGAAGAAAGTCCTGGAATAAATCCACTGAAAGGAAACAAGATGTTGTTTTTGAAAGTGTTCCAAGACGGCAGAAAAAAGGAAAGAAACGTGACTGAAGGCTGAAGTGCTGTGACTGATTGTGAGCGCTAATCCGGCTGGAGATGCTAACAACACATGCTAGCGTTAGCATGACAGGCACACACAAATAACACCCACGCTGGTCTTGGAGAGACAAAACACAGAAATCTGCGTCTATGTGGCTTGACAACATCAAAGGTGTTCCATTGTGGCGGCGGCGGCAAGAAGAAGAAGAAGAAGATGGAAACATGCTCCCTGATAAATGCCAACAAATACTTCATGATTTCCCTCCTGGACAGATGACTTTCATCCCGGCACGGAACAATCATGCAAATACGGCCCGGGTTTTTCTATTATTGCTTACTTACACTTTCACTTTCACATTCCAGACTGCGGCGGAACAATTTTGCATTGCAGCCAGCAAACTTAACTCCACCATTCTTCTGCTTCATTGACTTAGTCGTCTGCAGCCTCTTTCAAATAGTACTTCACTTTAAGGACAACTGCATTTTACTATTGATATTTAAATATACCCTCTTTCAAATAGTACTTCACTTCAGGGAGGACGACTGCATTTTACTATTGATATTCAAATGTATCGTCTTTGAAAGCGTACTTCATTTCAGGGAGGACAACTGTATTTAGGGACAGAGGACCCTATTAAATTTCTAAGGTTTGATTATTATTAGGGACCGATGTCCCTTTGGGACAGAGGACCCTATTGAATTTCTAAGGTTTGATTATTGTTATTTATTATTTATTATTATTATTATACCGCCGCCACTATGAGCTTTAATTTGACCCTCTTAACATGCTTCAAAACTCACCAAATTTGACACACACACATCAGGACTAGCGAAAATTGCCATCTAAACAAAAACCAAACCCCAAAACTCAAAATTGCACACTAGCGCCCCCTAAGGAGAAAATACAGACAAAACTGTCTCTAACTTCCAGTAGGAATGTCGTAGAAACATGAAACAAAAACCACTACGTGGGTCTCAGTTAGAACTATATTTCATACACTGACAACCCCCAGCTAAAATTAAGAAGGAGTTTGCTATTGCCACTTCAATACAAAAGTTGGCTAAAAAATGTCGCTTTTTTTCAAACATTATCTCCTCTGAGGCCGTTTGTCGTTTCGGCTTCAAATAAACACAGAAGAGACATTGAACCCATCTGATTAAAAGTTGATGAAAGAGTTTTAATTACTACCTCGGTTTGGATTTTATGAGCCCGCAAAGAACCGGTGCGCTTGTGCTGGAGCACTGCTGCTGTCACAAAACGGCGGCTTCCTGCTCAGACAAAACTGCTTCTAACTCACTGTAGGACTGTCATACAGACATAAACCAAAAACCTCAATATAGGTCTCACTGAGACCTATATTTAATACACTGACCACCCGCACTTAAAATCAACAGGAAGTTTGCTATTCCCACTACAAGACAACAGCAGCATTCCTTTCACAATGCATTAGTCTCAAAATGGCGGCATCAGGGCATCCTTATAAAATGCCCAAGCCACTTTACAACTGTTATTACTATGAGACTGATGTATAACACATAGAATAGAATAGAATAAAATAGAATAGATCTTTATTGTCATTGTACATTTGTACAACGAAAATGTATACAACTTTTTGTCTGCGTAATAATCCATCCATCCATCTTCTACCGCTTATCTGGGCTTGGGTTACGGGGGCAGCAGCTAAAGTCCCGTCCATCGCTGCTCACAGCTTTAATTTACTTTTGATATTTAAATATCAATAAAGCTGAAAATAACTATTGTCTGCAAGTTTAGTGGCGGGAAGTCATAGCTGTGCTCTAAAGGGTGAACGCGTGATTTACAGACGCTACTTTGGATTTATGTCCACCAGACAGAAACAGAGGAAGTGACTTTTGACGAATCAAAGAGTGAAATCAAGTGAATAGGAAGAGGCAACCTCACACAGCAAACAACAAGCTACTGCCACAACGACATGGGAGCAACCAACAACTCATCCGTGATTGAAAAGACAAGAACCTGTTTGTGGACGAGGAGACTTCAGCCATGGAAGCATATTGCATCTATTTATTAACACAATCCAGTGAAAATATTTAACAGTCCGGCAAGAGCTAACAAACACACCCGAGCTAATGTTGCTCTGTATGGCACATGTCACACTTAGCAAGCTTTTAAAAGGTACACACTCTGCTTTCATGAAACCTCTTTCTCTATTTGATTTTGCTTTTTTGTTTTTCTTAATAACGCATTCACGACTTCTTGTTCAGTAAATCTGTTACTAACTCAGTCACTCTCTTGGCAAACCCGATCATATTCACAAATGATCATGAGCTCATCTTCAAATGTGATTAAGTGAACATATTGACTATGTGACGTATACAAATGTGACCAAGTGACCATGTTGAAATGGGATCATGTGACCAGCAGCGATCGCTGGCCTTTCCAACCCAGTGAGTGGCGAGGATGTTCCCAACTGAGACAATCAGGAGCACTAATTAGTGTTCATGATCAGCCTGCTTATCAAGCAGCATGAGGATGAAGATGTGACAATGAGTCAATGTTTAATTGACAGTGAAATATGAACGTGTGAGTGAGAGAGGAGACATGATGACACACAACATCAAAATATGAAATCATAATTCAAACTAAAGTGACATGTGCGAGTTGAAAAGTGATGAATAATAATGATAGATCAATGATATTCTAAAGTGATGAATAATGATGTTAGATCAATGATATTCTAAAGTGATGCATGATGATGTTAGATCAAGGATATTCTAAAATGATGAATAATGATGTTAAATCAAAGATATTTGGGTAAAAAGAAGAAGAATGTGCATTAAAATCAGACGCGTGACGAGGATTTAGTGAAGCGTTGCTAACACCAACTTCTTGTGCTTTAACTGCAGGCTTCCTGATCCTAATTGCTTGTTTGCGTGTCCACTTCCTGTTGGCTTTATGAAAAGTTCATCTGCACTAATTAATTCTTTCCTGAGGAGGAATGTTGGTGCGTGGATTGAAGCAGTGTGTAGACTGTGTCATGTTATTCGCGCTATGTGGGGACCCTCAAGTGTCATCTTCTGTCATGTTATCCGTGCTATGTGGGGACCCTCAAGTGTCATCTTCTGTCATGTTATTCGCGCTATGTGGGGACCCCTGTGTGTCTTCTTCTGTCATGTTATTCGCGCTATGTGGGGACCCTCAAGTGTCATCTTCTGTCATGTTATCCGTGCTATGTGGGGACCCTCAAGTGTCATCTTCTGTCATGTTATTCGCGCTATGTGGGGACCCCTGTGTGTCTTCTTCTGTCATGTTATTCGCGCTATGTGGGGACCCCTGTGTGTCTTCTTCTGTCATGTTATTCGCGCTATGTGGGGACCCTCAAGTGTCATATTCTGTCATGTTATTCGCGCTATGTGGGGACCCCTGTGTGTCTTCTTCTGTCATGTTATTCGCGCTATGTGGGGACCCTCAAGTGTCATCTTCTGTCATGTTATTCGCGCTATGTGGGGACCCTCAAGTGTCATCTTCTGTCATGTTATTCGCGCTATGTGGGGACCCCTGTGTGTCTTCTTCTGTCATGTTATTAGTGTTATGTGGGGACCCTCAAGTGTCTGCTTCTGTCATATTATTCGCGCTATGTGGGGACCCTCGTGTGTCTTCTTCAGTCATGTTATTCGCACTATGTGGGGACCCTCGTGTGTCTTCTGTCATGTTATTAGTGCTATGTGGGGACCCTCAAGTGTCTGCTTCTGTCATGTTATTCGCGCTATGTGGGGACCACTGTGTGTCTTCTTCTGTCATGTTATTCGCGCTATGTGGGGACCCTCAAGTGTCATCTTCTGTTATATTATTCGCGCTATGTGGGGACCCTCGTGTGTCTTCTTCAGTCATGTTATTCGCACTATGTGGGGACCCTCGTGTGTCTTCTTCTGTCATGTTACTAGTGCTATGTGGGGACCCTTGAGTGTCTGCTTCTGTCATGTTATTCGCGCTATGTGGGGACCCTTAAGTGTCATCTTCTGTCATGTTATTCGCGCTATGTGGGGACCCCTGTGTGTCTTCTTCTGTCATGTTATTCGCGCTATGTGGGGACCCTCGTGTGTCTTCTTCAGTCATGTTATTCGCACTATGTGGGGACCCTCGTGTGTCTTCTTCTGTCATGTTATTAGTGCTATGTGGGGACCCTCAAGTGTCTGCTTCTGTCATGTTATTAGTGCTGTGTGGGGACCCTCAAGTGTCTGCTTCTGTCATATTATTCGCGCTATGTGGGGACCCTCGTGTGTCTTCTTCTGTCATGTTATTCGCGCTATGTGGGGACCCTCGTGTGTCTTCTTCTGTCATGTTATTCGCGCTATGTGGGGACCCTCAAGTGTCTTCCTATGTCCCATGTCAAGTCATGGTGTTGACGTTGCCTGCAGCAATATTTAACTCTGTCTCCCCCGACTGTGAACATGTTTCTCTCTAACGACTGAAGACGTTTCTCTCTAACGCTGCAAGGGAAAGCGAAGATGCAAGCGACTGGGCTAGAAAGTGTGGATTAGGAGGAGAAAAAATCCATTCCTCATCTTCAGTTGCAAGGACAGCTGCTCTGTCTTCCTCCTCAGGAAGCAGACATTGCATCAGTTAGCACACAGCAGCATCAGTTAGCAGACTTTGCATCAGTTAGCACACAGCAGCATCAGTTAGCAGACTTTGCATCAGTTAGTACACACAACACAAACAATGACAGCAAGCGTGCCAAATTGACGACACAATTCACAAGCAGGACCATAAATCTTTAGCCCGTGTGTACTAGCAGCTGTCGCCATGGAGACACTTTATTAACAATATAAGAGTATTGTGTGTGTACTAGCAGCTGTCGCCATGGAGACACTTTATTAACAATATAACAGTATTGTGTGTGTACTAGCAGCTGTCGCCATGGAGACTCTTTATTAACCTTTTGTTGTGTCCTGAAACATATGCGGCACACAAATATGAACTGGAATACTTTTCTTATAAAAGTTTTATTCTCTCAAAACTGTAAAAAAAAAAAAAAAATTAAAAATGTTTTTTTAGTATTAACAAATATTTGTTCTTATCTGATATGATTTTGCTCTATTTTTCAATGGATGCTTATTGTAACAGTCTACACTATGTTGTTCCCTCCATTAGAAGTTGGGTCGCGGGGGCAGCAGCCTAAGTAGAGAAGCCTAAACTTCTCTCTCCCCAGCAACTTTGTCCAGGTGTTCCCAGGCTAGCTGGGAGACATAGTCTCTACAACCTATCCTGGGTCTTCCCCTTGGTTTCCTAGCGGTTGGATGTGCCCTAAACACCTCAGCAGGGAGGTGTTCCTGCATCTGGTTCCTCTCCATGTGGAGGAGCAGCACTTTTACTCTGATCTCCTCCTGAATGACAGAGCTTCTCACCCTATCTCTAAGGGAGAGCCCCGCCCCCTGATGGAGGAAACTCATTTTGGTCGCTTGTACCCGTGATCTTGTCCTTTCAGTCTTAACCCAAAGATTATGACCATAGGTGAGGATGGGTACATAGATATTGTACCCGTGATCTTGTCCTTTTCGTCATAACCCAAAGACCATGACCATAGGTGAGGATGGGAACGTAGATCTTGTCCCTGTAATCTTGTCCTTTTGGTCAAATCCCAAAGATCATGACCATAGGTGAGGATAGGAACGTAGATCTTGTACCCGGGATCTTGTCCTTTAGTCATAACCCAAAGATCATGACCATAAGTGAGGATAGGAACGTAGATCTTGTACCTGAGATATTGTCCTTTCGGTCATAACCCAAAGATCATGACCATAGGTGAGGATGGGTATGCAGATCTTGTACCCGTGATCTTGTCCTTTTGGTCAAAACCCAAAGATCATAACCATAGTTGAAGATAGGAACGTAGATGTTGTACCTGAGATCTTGTCCTTTAGTCATAACCCAAAGACCATGACCAAAGGTGAGGAGGGGAACGTAGATCTTGTACCCGAGATCTTGTCCTTTCGGTGATATCCCAAAGACCATGACCATAGGTGAGGATGGGAACGTAGATCTTGTACCCGTGATCTTGTCCTTTTGGTCAAAACCCAAAGATCATGACGATAGGTGAGGATAGGAACGTAGATGTTGTACCCGGGATCTTGTCCTTTAGTCATAACCCAAAGACCATGACCAAAGGTGAGGTTGGGAACGTAGATCTTATACCCGAGATCTTGTCCTTACGGTCATAACCGTAAGTGAAGATGAGAACGTAGTTCGACTGGTAAATTGAGAGCTTTGCCTTCTGGCTCAGCTCCTTCTTCACCACAACGGATCGATACAGCATCCGCATTACTGAAGACGCCGCACCGATCCACCTTTCCATCTCAACATCCACTCTTCCCTCACTTGTGAACAAGACTCCCAGGTACTTGAACTCCTCCATTTGGGGCAAGGTCTCCTCCCCAACCCGGAGATGGCACTCCACCCTTTACCGGTCGAGAACCATGGAGGTGCTGATTCTCATCCCCGTTGCTTCACAGTCGGCTGCGAACCGATCCAGTGAGAGCTGAAGATCCTGGCCAGATGCAGCCATCAGGACCACATCATCTGCAAAAAGCAGAGACCTAAACCTGCAGCCACCAAACTGGATCCCCTCAACGCCTTGACTGCACCTAGAAGTTCTGTCCATCCATAAAAGTTCTGAACACAATGGGTGACAAAGGGCAACCTTGGCGGAGTCCAACCCTCTCTGGAAACTTGTCCGACTTACTGCTGGCAATGCGGACCAAGTTCTGACACTGATCATACAGGGAGAGGACTAAGTTCTGACACTGATCATACATGGAGCGGATCCCCACAATAAGACAGTCCGATACCCCATACTCTCTGAGCACACCCCACAGTACTTCTTGAGGTACACGGTCCAATGCCTTCTCCAAGTCCACAAAGCAAATGTAGACTGGTTGGGCAAACTCCCATGCACCCTTAGGGACCCTGCCCAGAGTATAGAGCTGGTCCACAGTTCCACGACCAGGACAAAAACCACACTGTTCCTCCTGAATCCGAGGTTTTAGGTCACCACATGAAAATGGAGTATTGTTGGCAGCATTTAGATGTTTTTTTCGGAGGCCTTCATGTACTCCCATTAGCCGCCTTGTTAGCTGACTTTTGCAAGCGTTTATTTATGATTTAGAATGCATGAAAAAGAAAAGTGTGTTCTTGTCTGACTTGAGAATTGTGAATGATGGGCAAACGTCCAGAAAAAGTGCTGTTCCCCTTTAACTGATCTTTAATTGTTCTTTAATTGTTCCTTAATTGCTTTTTAATTATTCCCTAATGGTCCTTTAAATGTTGTAGTCCAAGGCCAGAAGAGGACAGCCGGACACAGAGGAGGGACACGCGGCAACCGCCCTGACGGACGTTCAAGTGGATGAAATGACATTGGTGTTTGGAAGTCAAATGAAGGTCGTGCTAGCCACGGAAAAGATGTTAGCTTGTTGAACGCTGGGCCGCGTGTCGAAAGGAGGCCAGCGTGTGACCGAAGAAGAAAATGAAGATTTATTGCTTTTTGTAGCCTGATCAAATCAGCATTAGCATGAGGGGGAGAAACCAGCACACTGCTCTGCTGCTGCCAACACGGGAATAAGCCGCCATGTGCTGTGTGCACACAATCAGGACTTTCTGCACGCGCCCAGCAAGTCCATGCTCACACATAAATTACCTCATGCTAATCTTAAAGCGCAGCCATACGTAGAAATATATATATTTATAAATATATATATATATATATATAAATATATATATCTGTTTGCCAACTGTGTGTTCAGCTCACACTGGCCGCTGTGAGCCTGCATACTGATGACTGTTTGCCACACAGCAAATACAAACTGCTAAAGTCAATCTTCTACAAAGTCCAGAGTTCCACACAATCCTGTATCAAGTCCATAGTTCTACACAATCCTGTATCAAGTCCATAGTTCTACACAATCCTGTATCAAGTCCATAGTTCTACACAATCCTGTATCAAGTCCAGAGTTCCACACAATCCTGTATAAAGTCCATAGTTCTACACAATCCTGTATCAAGTCCACAGTTCCACACAATCCTGTATCAAGTCCATAGTTCTACACAATCCTGTATCAAGTCCATAGTTCTACACAATCCTGTACAAAGTCCATCATTCCACACAATCCTGTATCAAGTCCATAGTTCTACACAATCCTGTATCAATCTTGTATACAGTCCATAGTTCCACACAATCCTGTATCAAGTCCATAGTTCTACACAATCGTATACAAAGTCCATGGTTCCACACAATCCTGTATAAAGTCCATGGTTCTACACAATCCTGTATCAATCTTGTATACAGTCTATAGTTCCACACAATCCTGTATCAAGTCCATAGTTCTACACAATCCTGTATCAAGTCCACAGTTCCACACAATCCTGTATCAAGTCCATAGTTCTACACAATCCTCTATCAAGTCCATAGTTCTAGACAATCCTGTACAAAGTCCATAGTTCCACACAATCCTGTATCAAGTCCATAGTTCTACACAATCCTGTATCAAGTCCATAGTTCTACACAATCCTGTATCAATATTGTATACAGTCCATAGTTCCACACAATCCTGTATCAAGTCCATAGTTCTACACAATCCTGTATCAAGTCCATAGTTCCACACAATCCTGTATCAAGTCCATAGTTCTACACAATCCTGTATCAATCTTGTATACAGTCCATAGTTCCACACAATCCTGTATCAAGTCCATAGTTCTACACAATCCTGTATCAAGTCCATAGTTCTACACAATCCTGTATCAATCTTGTATACAGTCCATAGTTCCACACAATCCTGTATCAAGTCCATAGTTCTAGACAATCCTGTATCAAGTCCATAGTTCTACACAATCGTGTACAAAGTCCATGGTTCCACACAATCCTGTATAAAGTCCATGGTTCTACACAATCCTGTATCAATCTTGTATACAGTCTATAGTTCCACACAATCCTGTATCAAGTCCATAGTTCTACACAATCCTGTATCAAGTCCATAGTTCTACACAATCCTGTATCAATCTTGTATACAGTCCATAGTTCCACACAATCCTGTATCAAGTCCATAGTTCTAGACAATCCTGTATCAAGTCCATAGTTCTACACAATCGTGTACAAAGTCCATGGTTCCACACAATCCTGTATCAATCTTGTATATAGTCTATAGTTCCACACAATCCTGTATCAAGTCCATAGTTCTACACAATCCTGTATCAAGTCCATAGTTCTACACAATCCTGTATCAATCTTGTATACAGTCCATAGTTCCACACAATCCTGTATCAAGTCCATAGTTCTAGACAATCCTGTATCAAGTCCATAGTTCTACACAATCGTGTACAAAGTCCATGGTTCCACACAATCCTGTATAAAGTCCATGGTTCTACACAATCCTGTATCAATCTTGTATAGTCCATAGTTCCACACAATCCTCTATAAAGTCCATAGTTCCACACAATCCTGTACAAAGTCCATAGTTCCACACAATCCTGTACAAAGTCCATAGTTCCACACAATCCTGTATAAAGTCCATAGCTCCACACAATCCTGTATAAAGTCCATAGTTCTACACAATCCTGTATCAATCTTGTATAAAGTCCATAGTTCTACACAATCCTGTACAAAGTCCATAGTTCTACACAATCCTGTTAAAAAGTCCATAGTTCTACACAATCCTGTA
Source organism: Nerophis ophidion (assembly GCF_033978795.1). Taxonomy (NCBI): domain Eukaryota; kingdom Metazoa; phylum Chordata; class Actinopteri; order Syngnathiformes; family Syngnathidae; genus Nerophis; species Nerophis ophidion. The sequence continues at coordinate 28,248,293 of NC_084638.1, read as the reverse complement.
TTAAGTCCATAGTTCTACACAATCCTGTATCAATCATGTATACAGTCCATAGTTCCACACAATCCTGTATAAGGTCCATAGTTCTACACAATCCTGTATCAACCTTGTATTAAGTCCATAGTTCTACACAATCCTGTATCAATCCTGTATAAATATCATAGTTCTACACAATCCTGTATCAATCCTGTATAAAGGTCATAGTTCTACACAATCCTGTATCAAGTCCATAGTTCTACACAATCCTGTACAAAGTCCATAGTTCTACACAATCCTGTACAAAGTCCCTAGTTCCACACAATCCTGTATAAAGTCCATAGTTCCACACAATCCTGTATAAAGTCCATAGTTCTACACAATCCTGTATCAATCCTGTATAAAGTCCATAGTTCTACACAATCCTGTACAAAGTCCATAGTTCTACACAATCCTGTATAAAGTCCATAGTTCTACACAATCCTGTATTAAGTCCATAGTTTTACACAATCCTGTATCAATCTTGTATAAAGTCCATAGTTCCACACAATCCTGTATAAGGTCCATAGTTCTACACAATCCTGTATCAATCCTGTATAAAGGTCATAGTTCTACACAATCCTGTATCAATCCTGTATAAAGGTCATAGTTAAATGATAAATGATAAATGGGTTGTACTTGTATAGCGCTTTTCTACCTTCAAGGTACTCAAAGCGCTTTGACACTACTTCCACATTTACCCATTCACACACACATTCACACACTGATGGAGGGAGCTGCCATGCAAGGCGCCAACCAGCACCCATCAGGAGCAAGGGTGAAGTGTCTTGCTCAGGACACAACGGACATGACGAGGTTGGTTCTAGGTGGGATTTGAACCAGTGACCCTCGGGTTGCGCACGGCCACTCTCCCACTGCGCCACGCCGTCCCCATATATGTTCTACATATGTTCTACATATATATATATATATATATATATATATATATGTTCTACATATAGTTCTACACAATCCTGTATCAGTCCTGTATAAAGGTCATAGTTCTACACAATCCTGTATCAAGTCCATAGTTCTACACAATCCTGTACAAAGTCCATAGTTCCACACAATCCTGTATCAACCTTGTATTAAGTCCATAGTTCTACACAATGCTGTATCAATCCTGTATAAAGTCCATAGTTCTACACAATCCTGTACAAAGTCCATAGTTCTACACAATCCTGTATAAAGTCCATAGTTCTACACAATCCTGTATTAAGTCCATAGTTCTACACAATCCTGTTTCAATCTTGTATAAAGTCCATAGTTCCACACAATCCTGTCTAAAGTCCATAGTTCTACACAATCCTGTATCAATCTTGTATACAGTCCATAGTTCCACGCAATCCTGTATAAAGTCCATAGTTCTACACAATCCTGTATAAAGTCCATAGTTCTACACAATCCTGTACAAAGTCCATAGTTCTACACAATCCTGTATAAAGTCCATAGTTCTACACAATCCTGTATTAAGTCCATAGTTCTACACAATCCTGTATCAATCTTGTATAAAGTCCATAGTTCCACACAATCCTGTATAAGGTCCATAGTTCTACACAATCCTGTATCAATCTTGTATACAGTCCATAGTTCCACACAATCCTGTACAAAGTCCATAGTTCTACACAATCCTGTATCAATCCTGTATAAAGTCCATAGTTCTACACAATCCTGTACAAAGTCCATAGTTCTACACAATCCTGTATTAAGTCCATAGTTCTACACAATCCTGTATCAATCTTGTATAAAGTCCATAGTTCCACGCAATCCTGTACAAAGTCCATAGTTCTACACAATCCTGTATCAATCCTGTATAAAGTCCATAGTTCTACACAATCCTGTACAAAGTCCATAGTTCTACACAATCCTGTATTAAGTCCATAGTTCTACACAATCCTGTATCAATCTTGTATAAAGTCCATAGTTCCACACAATCCTGTATAAGGTCCATAGTTCTACACAATCCTGTATAAAGTCCATAGTTCTACACAATCCTGTATTAAGTCCATAGTTCTACACAATCCTGTATCAATCTTGTATAAAGTCCATAGTTCTACACAATCCTGTACAAAGTCCATAGTTCTACACAATCCTGTATAAAGTCCATAGTTCTACACAATCCTGTATTAAGTCCATAGTTCTACACAATCCTGTATTAAGTCCATAGTTCTACACAATCCTGTATCAATCTTGTATAAAGTCCATAGTTCCACACAATCCTGTATAAAGGTCATAGTTCTACACAATCCTGTATAAAGGTCATAGTTCTACACAATCCTGTATTAAGTCCGTAGTTCTACACAATCCTGTATCAATCTTGTATAAAGTCCATAGTTCTACACAATCCTGTATCAAGTCCATAGTTCTACACAATCCTGTATCAATCTTGTATACAGTCCATAGTTCCACACAATCCTGTATTAAGTCCATAGTTCTACACAATCCTGTATAAAGTCCATAGTTCTACACAATCCTGTATTAAGTCCATAGTTCTACACAATCCTGTATCAATCTTGTATAAAGTCCATAGTTCCACACAATCCTGTATTAAGTCCATAGTTCTACACAATCCTGAATCAATCTTGTATAAAGTCCATAGTTCCACACAATCCTGTCTAAAGTCCATAGTTCTACACAATCCTGTATCAATCTTGTATACAGTCCATAGTTCCACGCAATCCTGTATAAAGTCCATAGTTCTACACAATCCTGTATCAATCCTGTATAAAGGTCATAGTTCTACACAATCCTGTATAAAGGTCATAGTTCTACACAATCCTGTATCAACCTTGTATTAAGTCCATAGTTCTACACAATCCTGTATAAAGGTCATAGTTCTACACAATCCTGTATCAATCCTGTATAAAGTCCATAGTTCTACACACTCCTGTATCAATCTTGTTATAAAGTCCATAGTTCGACACAATTCCAGGGTTGAGAGAGTGAGCATAATGCAGCGTACTCTCCCCAAATTATAATAAACACTCTCAAGTCAACTACTAGTAACACCACTATGAGCCCGTTGACGTTCAAGAAAAATAAGCGGCAGCTCAGCTCGCTCGCAGTGCTTAAAGTGAAGGATTATTAGCTTTTGGCGTAACATTGTCTGTCTGTCTGAGAGAAAGACAAGCATTATTGACCTACAGTTAACAACTAAGTTATTTCACTTTACCTTTTTCTGTGTTGATTGAGCTGTGTTGAAGCAGCAAAAAAGGACATGATGTTAAATGAAGAGTTTCTGTCTGTGATAGTGTATATAATAATGTAAGTGCATCATAAAGCCTACATGAACTCCACGGTGTTCAGAGATGAATAGTCTCCCCTATTTCTAGTGTACTATTTTTTCAGTCATAGTTACATTAATCATTAGTCATGTAGCAGCCTAGTTTCCCTGCTATCACATGTTGATAAAAAATATAATATTTACATCAGAAAAATTAACTACAGGCTTCCAAAATGCTGTAATAAATGAAACATGATGAGTTGAGCATATGTCAGCATGTGGCCCCACTTTTATTGCAAACGCTTACTTACAGTAAGTCATTAATTTGACTTTGTAAGTCATTATTTTGACTTAGTAAGCCATTATTTTGACTTAGTAAATTACTAAGTCATAATAATGACATACTTAGTATCTCAGGTAACGAGGACTGTTTTGTTTTTTACTTCACGGAAAAAATATGGAGATGTATATCATATATTGCCATTCAGCAAATGGAGCGGAAAACACAACCAAAAGTTGTAGGCTTCTTCACGCGACGAAGCTTGCCTACTTCACCACAGTCTGTAGGGCTATTTAAGTAAACATTGATTGATGATATGAATACTATTTTATGTCGATGTAGTTGTGAAGAATATTTGATGTTGATGTAGTTGTGAATAACATTTAATGATGATGAAGTTGTGAATAATAGTATGAATAATATTTAATGTTAATGTAATTGTGAATAATATTGTAAATATGTGATGTAGTTGTGAATAATATTTAATGTTGATGTAGTGGTGAGTAATATTTGATGTTGATGTAGTTGTGAATAATATTAGGAATAATATTTAATGTTGACGTAGTTGTGAATAATTTGTGTTGTACTTGTGAATAATATTTAATGCTGATGTAGTTTTAAATAATATATGAATATTTTTAATGTTGGTGTAGTTGTGAATAATATTTAATGTTGATGTAATTGTGAATATTTGATATTCATGTAGTTGTGAATAATATTTGATTTTAATGTAGTTGTGAATAATGTCGATGTAGTTGTGAATAATGTTGATGTAGTTGTAAATAATGTTTATGTAGTTGTGAATAATGTTGATGTAGGTGTGAATAATATTATAAATATTTAATGTTGATGTACGTGTGAATAATTTTGTGAATTATATGTGATGTAGTTGTGAATAATATTTAATGTTGATGTAACTGTGAATAATATTATGAATATTATTATGGGATCTGAGCCAAGGATGCCGTTGTGGCTTGTGCAGCCCTTTGAGACACTCGTGATTTAGGTATATACAAGTTGTTTTATGTTGATGCAGTCGTGAATAATATTTAATGTTGATGTAGTTGTGAATATTTGATGTTGATGTAGTTGTGAATAGTATTTGATGTTGTGAATAATATTTGATGTTGTATCCATCCATTTTCTACCACTTATTTCCTCATTGGCGGCGTACACCCTGGACAAGTCGCTACCTCACCGCAAGGCTGATGTTGATGTAGTTGTGAATAATAGTAGGAATAATATTTAATGTTAATGTAATTGTGAATAATATTGTGAATATGTGATGTAGTTGTGAATAACATTTAATATTGATGTAGTTGTGAATAACAGTAGGAATAATATTTAATGTTGATGTAATTGTGAATAATATTGTGAATATGGGATGTAGTTCAGAATAATATTTAATGTTGATGTAGTGGTGAATATTATTTGATGTAGTTGTGAATAATATTACGAATAATATTTAATGTTGACATAGTTGTGAATAATGTTGTAAATCATTTGTGTTGTACTTGTGAATACTATTTAATGTTGATGTAGTTGTAAAAAATATTATGAATATTTTTTTATGTTGATGTAGTTGCGAATAATACGTGATGTTGATGTAGTTGTGAATAACAGTAGGAATAATATTTAATGTTGATGTAATTGTGAATAATATTGTGAATATGGGATATAGTTCAGAATAATATTTATTGTTGATGTAGTGGTGAATATTATTTGATGTAGTTGTGAATAATATTACGAATACTATTTAATGTTGATGTAGTTGTAAAAAATATTATGAATATTTTTTTATGTTGATGTAGTTGTGAATAATACGTGATGTTGATGTAGTTGTGAATAATATTGTAAATATTTGTGGACTTCTGGATCTGCCTCCCGGGAGCCTTTTGGCCATGGAGACCAGCTGCTGGGTCTCTGCTACACCAGAGTCTGTTTGGATGTACTGGAGGAGATGCGGATGAGGGGGACAGGGCTGCGGAGCTAGCACTGAGCTACTGGGACGGAGAGGCTTCGCGGTGTCTTGACTGGGTGAGCAGGTGTCGGACACCTCAGTCACCTTGGACGATCCTCGCTCATCCATGCGGACTGGACATTGGCTGAGAGTGGAGTCGGCTGTCTTGGTTGCTTTGTTGGGTCTGCTTCTGTCTCTGGCCATGCTCCCTCCTCCCCAGCAGACGATGGCGTCGAACACCGCAGAGGCCACCACAGTGGATATGTTTCTTTTACTTTTTATTCATAGCTGTATGTAGAAGTGTCTGCTTGTATCTGCTGCTTTAATGTCCTCTGTGTTCTTTAATGTTTGATGTTTACTATGGCTATGAGTTGTTGTTGTTTTTTTTCCCTTGGCCTCAGTCTGCACCCCCACTCCAGGGCCTAGGCTAAGACCGATTTTTTTTATTTTATTTTAATCTTCTATTTTTTTCTCCCATCCCCCCCTTGTTTACCTGTATGTCATCTTTTTTGTAAGGGGCGCTGGAAGCCGACAGACCCGTCAGCGATCCTGTTCTGTCTCCCTGTAATGTTTGTCTGATCTTGAATGGGATTGTGCTGAAAATTGTAATTTTCCTGAAGGAACTCTCCTGACGGAATAAATAAAGTACTATCTAATCTATCTAATCTAAATATGGGATCTAGTTGTGAATAATATGTAATATTGATGTAGTTGTGAATAAATAATAAATAATATTGTGAATAATATATGATGTAATTGTGAAAAATATTTCATGTTGATGTAGTTGTGAATAATATGTAATGTAGTTGTGAATAATATTATGAATACTATTTTATGTTGATGTAGTTGTGAATAATATTTTATGTTGATGTAGTTGTGAATAACATTTAATGTTGATGTAGTTGTGAATAATAGTAGGAATAATATTTAATGTTAATGTAATTGTGAATAATATTGTGACTAATGATGAATGTTGATGTACTTGTGAATAATTTTGATATATGTATTAAAAATATTATGAATAACATTTGATGTGGATGTAGTGGTGAATAATATTTGATGTTGATGTAGTTGTGATTAATGTTTGATGTTAATGTAGTTGTCAATAATGTTGATGTTGGTGTGAATAATGTTGATGTAAATGTGGACACTATTATGAATAATGATGAATGTTGATGTAGTTGTGAATAATGTTGATGTAAGTGTGAATATTATTATGAATAACATTTGATGTGGATGTAGCTGTGAATAATGTTTGATGTCGGTGTGAATAATATTATGAATAACATTTGATGTGGATGTAGTTGTGAATAATGTTGATGTAGTGGTTAATGATGTTGATGTAGTTGTGAATAACATTTGATGTCGATGTAGTTGCGAATAATATTTGATGTAGTTGTTAATAATGTTGATGTAGTTGTGAATAATGTTGATGTAGTATTGAATAATGTTGAAGTAGGTGTGAATAATATTATGAATAATATTTGATGTTGATGTAGTTGTGAATAATGTTGATGAAGTTGTGAATAATGTTGATGTAGGTGTGAATAATATTGTGAAAAATATTTGATGTTGATGTAGTTGTGAATAATGTTTGATGTTAATGTAGTTGTCAATAATGTTGATGTTGGTGTGAATAATGTTGATGTAAATGTGGACACTATTATGAATAATGATGAATGTTGATGTAGTTGTGAATAATGTTGATGTAAGTGTGAATATTATTATGAATAACATTTGATGTGGATGTAGTTGTGAATAATGTTTGATGTCGGTGTGAATAATATTATGAATAACATTTGATGTGGATGTAGTTGTGAATAATGTTGATGTAGTGGTTAATGATGTTGATGTAGTTGTGAATAACATTTGATGTCGATGTAGTTGCGAATAATATTTGATGTAGTTGTTAATAATGTTGATGTAGTTGTGAATAATGTTTGATGTCGGTGTGAATAATATTATGAATAACATTTGATGTGGATGTAGTTGTGAATAATGTTGATGTAGTGGTTAATGATGTTGATGTAGTTGTGAATAACATTTGATGTCGATGTAGTTGCGAATAATATTTGATGTAGTTGTTAATAATGTTGATGTAGTTGTGAATAATGTTGATGTAGTATTGAATAATGTTGAAGTAGGTGTGAATAATATTATGAATAATATTTGATGTTGATGTTGTTGTGAAAATTGTTGATGAAGTTGTGAATAATGTTGATGTAGGTGTGAATAATATTGTGAAAAATATTTGATGTTGATGTAGTTGTGAATAATGTTTGATGTTAATGTAGTTGTCAATAATGTTGATGTTGGTGTGAATAATGTTGATGTAAATGTGGACACGATTATGAATAATGATGAATGTTTATGTAGTTGTGAATAATGTTGATGTAAGTGTGAATATTATTATGAATAACATTTGATGTGGATGTAGTTGTGAATAATGTTTGATGTCGGTGTGAATAATATTATGAATAACATTTGATGTTGATGTAGTTGTGAATAATGTGGATGTAGTGGTGAATGATGATGTAGTTGTTAATAACATTTGATATTGAAGTAGTTGTGAATACTATTTGATGTCGATGTAGTCGTTAATAATGTTGATGTAGTTGTGAATAATGTTGATGCAGTATTGAATAATGTTGAAGTAGGTGTGAATAATATTATGAATAATATTTGATGTTGATGTAGTTGTGAATAATGTTGATGTAGTTGTGAATAATATAATGAATAATATTTGATGTTGATGTAGTTGTGAATAATGTTGATGTAGTTGTGAATAGTGTTTGATGTAGTTGTGAATAATGTTGATGTAGTTGTGAATAATGTTTGATGTTGATGTAGTTGTAAATAATGTTGATGTGGTTGTGAATACTATTATTAATAGTATTTAATGTTGATGTAGTTGTGAATAATATTTGATGTTGATGTAGTTGTTAATAATGTTGATGTAGTATTGAATAATGTTGAAGTAGGTGTGAATAATATTATGAATAATATTTTATGTTGATGTAGTTGTGAATAATGTTGATGTAGGTGTGAATAATATTATGAATAATATTTGATGTTGATGTAGTTGTGAATAATGTTGAAGTAGGTGTGAATAATATTATGAATAATATTTGATGTTGATGTAGTTGTGAATAATGTTGATGTAGTTGTGAATAATGTTTGATGTTGATGTAGTTGTAAATAATGTTGATGTGGTTGTGAATACTATTATTAATAATATTTAATGTTGATGTAGTTGTGAATAATATTTGATGTTGATGTAGTTGTTAATAATGTTGATGTAGTTGTGAATAATGTTGATGTAGTATTGAATAATGTTGAAGTAGGTGTGAATAATATTATGAATAATATTTGATGATGTAGGTGTGAATAATGTTGATGTAGTTGTGAATAATATAATGAATAATATTTGATGTTGATGTAGTTGTGAATAATGTTGATGTAGTTGTGAATGTTTGACATTGAAGTAGTTGTGAATAATGTTGATGTAGTTGTGAATAATGTTAGAATTTGATGTAGTTGTAAATAATGTTGATGTGGTTTTGAATACTATTATTAATAATATTTAATGTTGATGTAGTTGTGAATAATATTTGACGTGAATAACATAATGACTAAAATGTCATGTGACTAACATGATGAATAAAAAGTGATGCTGATGTGAATAACATATTTCACCTTGATGTGAGTAATATGTCATGTGGATAATATTATGGGCGACGTTGTTAGCAGGCCTGAGATAACGGTAGTTAGCAATGTGTGACGTCACGGCGGCCGCCAGGTGCGTTGTGAGGATCAGGAAGAAGGGCAGGCAGGCAGGCAGCCAGCATCAATAATACCGGCAGTTAGCATGGTGTGACGTCACGCAGGCAGCCAGCATCAATAATAACGGCAGTTAGCATGGTGTGACGTCACGCAGGCAGCCAGCATTAAATAATAAGATGAATAATAACGGCAGTTAGCATGGTGTGACGTCAGGGCGGCCGCCAGGTGCGTTGTGAGGATCAGGAAGAAGCTAGGGCAGCATGCATGAGTAATAATGATGGCGGGGGTTGTATTACCGAGCACAAAGAAGGGCAGCTCGGTGTTGTCCAGGTCGTCGACCAGCAGCAGGTGTCCGGGGAAGTCGTTGGTGACGGAGAAGAGCAGCTTGGCCTCGGACACGGAGGGACTGTGCATGATGCTCAGCTCCTTCTCCCGCAGGAAGGGCAGCGCCGACACCGTCACACTCTTCATCTTGCACTCGGCGTCCTGCTTCTCCTCCTCCTCCTGGCCGGCCACACAACACATTCTGCCCGCACACAGCAGCCAGCTAGCCAGCAGCAGCACCATCATCGCAGCTCCTTTTACCGCCATCGCCTTGCTCTTCTCCCGCCAAAGCAGCCGGCAGGACGCGGGCGGACTGATGGATGCTCGGCCGGGCGGGCGCTCGCGTTGAGCAAAACAAACGCTCCCTTTCTCATCTTCCCCCCACACACTCAATAGGAGCAGCCAGCTTGAATTTTCTCCACTTCTTCACTTACGTTTCAAACTCACTTCTCATATAAACAACCATCGGACTTCTCCTCCTCTTACTTACACACATAAAGTCTCCAAGGAACCAGTAACACACGTGTCCGCATCACATAAAGTCTCCACATACATATGTATATACGTACATACATATGCATGTATGTACGTACATACGTATGTATGTATGTACATACATACATACGTATGTGTGTATATATGTGTATGTATACACATACATATGTATATACATACATATCTATATACATACATATGTATGTATATACATACATACATATGTGTGTATGTCTATACATATGTATGCATATACATATATACATACATACGTATGTATGTATATATGTGTATGTGCACATATACATATGTATATACATACATATGT
>NC_084638.1:28105388-28232888 GCF_033978795.1 Nerophis ophidion | reverse complement strand
GATAATGTGTATAATCAGGTGAGTTGTGTATTAATAATAATAATAATAATAATAATATGTATAATCGGGTGAGTTTTGTATTAATAATAATAATAATAATATTGTGTATAATCAGGTGAGTTGTGTATTAATAATAATAATAATAATAATAATGATAATGTGTATAATCAGGTGAGTTGTGCTTTATTATTATTAAGAGTACTAATATTGTGCATAATTATGGTGAGTTGTGTATTAATAATAATATTAATATTGTGTATAATCAGGTGAGTTGTGTATTAATAATAATAATAATAATAATATTGTGTATAAATAATGTGTATAATCAGGTGAGTTGTGTATTATAAATAATAATAATAATAATTATTATATTGTGTATAATCGGGTGAGTTATGTATCAATAATACTAATAATAATATTGTGTATAAATAATGTCTATAATCAGGTGAGTTGTGTATTATAAATAATAATAATAATTATTATTATATTGTGTATAATCGGGTGAGTTATGTATCAATAATAATAATAATAATATTGTGTATAATCAGGTGAGTTGTGCGTTATTATTATTAATAATAATAATATTGTGTATAATCATGGTGAGTTGTGTATTAATAATAATAATAATATTGTGTATAATCAGGTGAGTTGTGTATTAATAATAATAATAATAATAATAATATTGCGTATAATCAGGTGAGTTGTGTATTAATAATAATAATAATAATAATAATAATAATATTGTGTATAAATAATGTGTATAATCAGGTGAGTTGTGTATTATTAATAATAATAATAATAATAATAATATTGTGTATAATCAGGTGAGCTGTGTATTAATAATAATAATAATAATAATAATATGTATAATCGGGTGAGTTTTGTATTAATAATAATAATAATAATAATAATAATATTGTGTATAATCAGGTGAGTTGTGTATTAATAATAATAATAATAATGATAATGTGTATAATCAGGTGAGTTGTGCTTTATTATTATTAATAGTAGTAATATTGTGTATAATTATGGTGAGTTGTGTATTAATAATAATAATAATAATAATATTGTGTATAATCAGGTGAGTTGTGTATTAATAATAATAATATTGTGTATGAATAATGTGTATAATCAGGTGAGTTGTGTATTATTAATAATAATAATAATAATAATAATAATAATAATTATATTGTGTATAATCGGGTGAGTTATGTATTAATAAAAATAAAAAAAATAATATTGTGTATAATCGGGTGAGTTGTCTATTAATATTTAATAATAATAATGATAATGTGTATAATCAGGTGAGTTGTGTATTGATAATAATAATAATAATATTGTGTATAATCAGGTGAGTTGTGTATTAATAATTATAATAATAATATTATGTATAATCGGGTGAGTTTTGTATTAATAATAATAATAATAATATTGTGTATAATCAGGTGAGTTGTGTATTAATAATAATAATAATGATAATGTGTATAATCAGGTGAGTTGTGTATTAATAATAATAATAATGATAATGTGTATAATCAGGTGAGTTGTGTATGAATAACAATAATAATAATAATATTTTGCATAATCAGGTGAGTTGTGGAATAATAATAATAATAATAATAATAATAATAATAATAATAATAATGTGTATAATCGGGTGATGCTCCTCTGTGTCTTCCCCTCCTTCCCTGCCTGCACATGTTAGCCAATGGGGGCGCAGGAGGCGTGGCTAAGAGGAAGACGCTAGCCAATGAGGGCGCAGGGGGTGCGGCTAAGAGAGGCGGTGATGCCGCGATGAAGAAAAGGAGGAAGAGGAGGAGGAGACAGTAGCGGAGGAAGCTAGGAAGCAAGCAAGGAAAGGAGGAAGGAAGGAAGGAGATGCTGCGGAGGAAGAAGATGTTTTTCAATCCATATTTGGACAAACTGCCAATCATCATCTTCATCATCGTCACGGTGACGTCATGGGCGAGCGCAGGTAAAATGGAGAGCAACTAAGTCAGCGTGTCTGCCTTTATCTCGTTATTTCATGAAGAGGAACTAAGTCATTGTTTCATGAAGAAGGAAGGACTAAGTCATTATCTCGTGGCGGGGAACTAAGTCATTATTTCATGAGGAAGGACTAAGTCATTGTTTCATGAGGAAGGATGGACTAAGTCATTGTTTCATGAAGAAGGAAGGACTAAGTCATTATCTTGTGACGGGGAACTAAGTCATTGTTTCATGAAGAACGAAAGACTAAGTCACTGTTTCATGAGGAAGGACTAAGTCATTATCGCGTGACGATTAACGAAGTCATTATTTCATGAAGAAGGAACTAAGTCATTATTTCATGAGGACGGACTAAGTCATTGTTTGACGACGAGGAACTCAGTCATTATTTCATGAGCAAGGAAGGACTAAGTCATTATTTGATGAGGACGGACTAAGTCCTTATTCGATGAAGAGGAAGTAAGTCATCACGAAACATGTCTGCCATTAACTTTTGACTCATCCGGGTTTTTTCTCTCTTTTCTACTCATCGCCGATATGATCAATACTCATGTGATCAATATTCATGTGATCATCAATGATCGATCAGCAGCACACATCCTTTTTTTTAAATGGACTGATCAGCAAGTATTAATAGGTTCATCAATAGCAGTGATCAGCAAGTATTAATAGGTTCATCAATAGCAGTGATCAGCAAGTATTAATAGGTTCATCAATAGCAGTGATCAGCAAGTATTAATAGGTTCATCAATAGCAGTGATCAGCAAGTATTAATAGGTTCATCAATAGCAGTGATCAGCAAGTATTAATAGGTTCATCAATAGCAGTGATCAGCAAGTATTAATAGGTTCATCAATAGCAGTGATCAGCAAGTATTAATAGGTTCATCAATAGCAGTGATCAGCAAGTATTAATAGGTTCATCAATAGCAGTGATCAGCAAGTATTAATAGGTTCATCAATAGCAGTGATCAGCAAGTATTAATAGGTTCATCAATAGCAGTGATCAGCAAGTATTAATAGGTTCATCAATAGCAGTGATCAGCAAGTATTAATAGGTTCATCAATAGCAGTGATCAGCAAGTATTAATAGGTTCATCAATAGCAATGATCAGCAAGTATTAATAGGTTCATCAATAGCAGTGATCAGCAAGTATTAATAGGTTCATCAATAGCAATGATCAGCAAGTATTAATAGGTTCGTCAATAGCAATGATCAGCAAGTATTAATAGGTTCGTCAATAGCAGTGATCAGCAAGTATTAATAGGTTCATCAATAGCAGTGATCAGCAAGTATTAATAGGTTCATCAATAGCAATGATCAGCAAGTATTAATAGGTTCATCAATAGCAATGATCAGCAAGTATTAATAGGTTCATCAATAGCAGTGATCAGCAAGTATTAATAGGTTCATCAATAGCAGTGATCAGCAAGTATTAATAGGTTCATCAATAGCAGTGATCAGCAAGTATTAATAGGTTCATCAATAGCAGTGATCAGCAAGTATTAATAGGTTCATCAATAGCAGTGATCAGCAAGTATTAATAGGTTCATCAATAGCAATGATCAGCAAGTATTAATAGGTTCATCAATAGCAATGATCAGCAAGTATTAATAGGTTCATCAATAGCAATGATCAGCAAGTATTAATAGGTTCGTCAATAGCAGTGATCAGCAAGTATTAATAGGTTCATCAATAGCAGTGATCAGCAAGTATTAATAGGTTCATCAATAGCAGTGATCAGCAAGTATTAATAGGTTCATCAATAGCAATGATCAGCAAGTATTAATAGGTTCATCAATAGCAGTGATCAGCAAGTATTAATAGGTTCATCAATAGCAGTGATCAGCAAGTATTAATAGGTTCATCAATAGCAATGATCAGCAAGTATTAATAGGTTCATCAATAGCAGTGATCAGCAAGTATTAATAGGTTCATCAATAGCAGTGATCAGCAAGTATTAATAGGTTCATCAATAGCAGTGATCAGCAAGTATTAATAGGTTCGTCAATAGCAGTGATCAGCAAGTATTAATAGGTTCGTCAATAGCAGTGATCAGCAAGTATTAATAGGTTCATCAATAGCAATGATCAGCAAGTATTAATAGGTTCATCAATAGCAGTGATCAGCAAGTATTAATAGGTTCATCAATAGCAGTGATCAGCAAGTATTAATAGGTTCATCAATAGCAGTGATCAGCAAGTATTAATAGGTTCATCAATAGCAGTGATCAGCAAGTATTAATAGGTTCATCAATAGCAGTGATCAGCAAGTATTAATAGGTTCATCAATAGCAGTGATCAGCAAGTATTAATAGGTTCATCAATAGCAGTGATCAGCAAGTATTAATAGGTTCATCAATAGCAGTGATCAGCAAGTATTAATAGGTTCATCAATAGCAGTGATCAGCAAGTATTAATAGGTTCATCAATAGCAGTGATCAGCAAGTATTAATAGGTTCATCAATAGCAGTGATCAGCAAGTATTAATAGGTTCATCAATAGCAGTGATCAGCAAGTATTAATAGGTTCATCAATAGCAATGATCAGCAAGTATTAATAGGTTCATCAATAGCAGTGATCAGCAAGTATTAATAGGTTCATCAATAGCAATGATCAGCAAGTATTAATAGGTTCATCAATAGCAATGATCAGCAAGTATTAATAGGTTCGTCAATAGCAGTGATCAGCAAGTATTAATAGGTTCATCAATAGCAGTGATCAGCAAGTATTAATAGGTTCATCAATAGCAATGATCAGCAAGTATTAATAGGTTCATCAATAGCAATGATCAGCAAGTATTAATAGGTTCATCAATAGCAGTGATCAGCAAGTATTAATAGGTTCGTCAATAGCAATGATCAGCAAGTATTAATAGGTTCATCAATAGCAATGATCAGCAAGTATTAATAGGTTCGTCAATAGCAGTGATCAGCAAGTATTAATAGGTTCATCAATAGCAGTGATCAGCAAGTATTAATAGGTTCATCAATAGCAATGATCAGCAAGTATTAATAGGTTCATCAATAGCAGTGATCAGCAAGTATTAATAGGTTAATCAATAGCAGTGATCAGCAAGTATTAATAGGTTCATCAATAGCAGTGATCAGCAAGTATTAATAGGTTCATCAATAGCAATGATCAGCAAGTATTAATAGGTTCATCAATAGCAGTGATCAGCAAGTATTAATAGGTTCATCAATAGCAGTGATCAGCAAGTATTAATAGGTTCATCAATAGCAGTGATCAGCAAGTATTAATAGGTTCATCAATAGCAGTGATCAGCAAGTATTAATAGGTTCATCAATAGCAGTGATCAGCAAGTATTAATAGGTTCATCAATAGCAGTGATCAGCAAGTATTAATAGGTTCATCAATAGCAGTGATTGATCAGACAGTGATGATCATTCTAGAACATTCTGTGAGGATCTAAAAGAACATTGAGATTATTTTCCCGCCTCGGATCTTCTTTCCCTCGTTGGATTGAAGATTATCATCCTGCGTAAATACACAAGTACTACTTACACCTGTTGTGTACTTTATATATCACTACTTTGTACACAAGTACTACTTACACTACTACCAGCTGTGTACATTATATATCACTACTTTGTACACAACTACTACTGCCAGCTGTGTATTTTAAATATCACTACTTTGTACACAACTACTACTTACACTACTACCAGCTGTGTACTTTATATATTACTACTTTGTACACAAGTAGTACTTAAACTACCAGTTGTGTACTTTTTATATTACTACTTTGTACACAAGTACTACTTACACTACTACCAGCTGTGTACATTATATATCACTACTTTGTACACAACTACTACTGCCAGCTGTATATTTTATATATCACTACTTTGTACACAAGTACTACTTACACTACTACCAGCTGTGTACTTTAAATATCACTACTTCGTACACAAGTAGTACTCAAACTACCAGCTGTGTACTTTAAATATCACTACTTTGTACACAACTACTACTTACACTACTACCAGCTGTGTATTTTATATATCACTACTTTGTACACAAGTACTACTTACACTACTACCTGCTGTGTACTTTATATATCACTACTTTGTACACAACTACTACTTACACTACTAACAGCTGTGTACTTTAAATATCACTACTTCGTACACAAGTAGTACTCAAACTACCAGCTGTGTACTTTAAATATCACTACTTTGTACACAACTACTACTTACACTACTACCAGCTGTGTACTTTATATATTACTACTTCGTACACAAGTAGTACTTAAACTACCAGCTGTGTACTTTTTATATTACTACTTTGTACACAAGTACTACTTACACTACTACCAGCTGTGTACTTTAAATATCACTACTTTGTACACAACTACGACTTACACTACTACCAGCTGTGTACTTTATATATTACTACTTCGTACACAAGTAGTACTTAAACTACCAGCTGTGTACTTTTTATATTACTACTTTGTACACAAGTACTACTTACACTACTACCAGCTGTGTACTTTTTATATTACTACTTTGTACACAAGTACTACTTACACTACTACCAGCTGTGTACTTTTTATATTACTACTTTGTACACAAGTACTACTTACACTACTACCAGCTGTGTACTTTATATATCACTACTTTGTACACAAGTAGTACTTACACTACTACTAGGTGTGTTCCTTATATATCAGTACCTTGTACACAAGTAGTACTTACACAAGTACCAGGTGTGTTCTTTATATATCAGTACATTGTACACAAGTAGTACTTAGACTAATATGTACTAATAATGACCAGGTGTGTTGTTTATATATGACTACTTTGTACACAAGTATTACTTACATTAGTACTGCTAATGACCAGGTGTGTCATATATGACTACTTTGTATACAAGTATTACTTACACTACTACTAGGTGTGTTGTTTTTATACATATATATGAATAGATTGTACACAAGTACTACTTTCAGTAGTACTACTAAATGTATGAGTACTTCATACATAAGTATTACTTTCAATAGTACTCCAAATGACCGGGTGTGTTGTTAATACATAAGTACTTTGTACAGAAGTATTACTTACACTACTTCTACTACTAATGACCAGTTGTGTAGTTTGTATATGAGTACTTTGTACACTAAGTATTACTTACATTAGTACTACTATTGACCAAGTGTGTTGTTAATATATAAGTATTTTGTACACAAGTATTACATACAGTATTACTACTAATGACCACACAAGTATATATATATATATATATATATATATATATATATATATATATATATACAAACCGGGTTTCCATATGAGTTGGTAAATTGTGTTAGATGTAAATATAAACAGAATACAACGATTTGCAAATCCTTTTCAAGCCATATTCAGTTGAATATGCTACAAAGACAACATATTTGATCTTCAAACTCATAAACTGTTCTTTTTTTGCAAATAATCATTAATTTTAGAATTTGATGCCAGCAACCCGTGACAAAGAAGTTGGGAAAGGTGGCAATAAATACTGATAAAGTTGAGGAATGCTCATCAAACACTTATTTGGAACATCCCACAGGTGTGCAGGCTAATTGGGAACAGGTGGGTGCCATGATTGGCTATAAAAACAGCTTCCCAAAAAATGCTCAGTCTTTCACAAGAAAGGATGGGGCGAGGTACACCCCTTTGTCCACAACTGCGTGAGCAAATAGTCAAACAGTTTAAGAACAACCTTTCTCAAAGTGCAATTGCAAGAAATTTAGGGATTTCAACATCTACGCTCCATAATATCATCAAAAGGTTCTGAGAATCTGGAGAAATCACTCCACGTAAGCAGCATGGCTGGAAACCAACATTGAATGACCGTGACCTTCCATCCCTCAGACGGTACTGTATCAAAAACCAACATCAATCTCTAAAGGATATCACCACATGGGCTCAGGAACACTTCAGGAAACCACTGTCACTAAATACAGTTGGTCGCTACATCTGTAAGTGCAAGTTAAAACTCTACTATGCAAAGCCAAAGCCATTTATCAACAACATCCAGAAACGCCGCCGGCTTCTCTGGGCCCGAGATCATCTAAGATGGACTCATGCAAAGTGGAAAAGTGTTCTGTGGTCTGACGAGTCCACATTTCAAATTATATTTGGAAACTGTGGACGTGGTGTCCACCGGAACAAAGAGGAAAATAACCATCCAGACTGTTATTGACACAAAGTGTAAAAGCCAGCATGTGTGATGGTATGGGGGTGCATTAGTGCCCAAGGCATGGGTAACTTACACATCTGTGAAGGCACCATTAATGCTGAAAAGGTACATACAGCTTTTGGAACAACATATGCTGCCATCTAAGCGCCGTCTTTTTCATGGACGCCCCTGCTTATTTCAGCAAGACAATGCCAAACCACATTTAGAACATGTTACAACAGCGTGGCTTCTTAGTAAAAGAGTGCGGGTACTTTCCTGGCCCGCCTGCAGTCCAGACCTGTCTCCCATGGAAATGTGTGGCGCATTATGAAGCCTAAAATAGGACAGCGGAGACCCCGGACTGTTGAAGGACTGAAGCTCTACATAAAACAAGAATGGGAAAGAATTCCACTTTCAAAGCTTCAACAATTAGTTTCCTCAGTTCCCAAACGTTTATTGAGTGTTGTTAAAAGAAAAGGTGATGTAACACAGTGGTGAACATGCCCTTTCCCAACTACTTTGGCACATGTTGCAGCCATGAAATTCTAAGTTGATTATTATTTGCAAAATAGAAAAATGTTTATGAGTTTGAACATGAAATATGTTGTCTTTGTAGCATATTCAACTGAATATGGCTTGAAAAGGATTTGCAAATCATTGTATTCTGTTTATATTTACATCTAACACAATTTCCCAACTCATATGGAAACGGGGTTTGTAGAAAAAAAAAAAGAAAAAGCTGCAGAGAAAAATCCTTCACTAAAAAGATTAACAAAAAAAAAGGCTCTTTGATTTTGTGCCAGCAGGACATGGACGTCTCATTACATAAATAATATCTCATATCATCACATACATCATATCTCATATTATATTAAATATCATTTCATACATCATATCTAATATATCTAATATTACTAGATTAGATTAGATTAGATAGTACTTTATTCATTCCGTCAGGAGAGTTCCTTCAGGAAAATTACAATTTTCAGCACAATCCCATTCAAGATCAGACAAACATTACAGGGAGACAGAACAGGATCGCTGACGGGTCTGCCGGCTTCCAGCGCCCCTTACAAAAAAAGATGAAATACAGGTAAACAAGGGGGGGGAAATAGAAGATTAAAATGAAATAAAAAAATCGGTCTTAGCCTGGGCCTTGGAGGGGGGGGGCGGGGGGGGTGCAGACTGAGGCCAAGGGAAAAAAAAAAAAAAAAATACATCATATCTCATATCATATCTAATATCATTACATACATCATATCTAATATCATATCTAATATCATTACATACATCAATCAATCAATCAATGTTTATTTATATAGCCCCAAATCACAAATGCCTCAAAGGACTGCACAAATCATTACGACTACAACATCCTCGGAAGAACCCACAAAAGGGCAAGGAAAACTCACACCCAGTGGGCAGGGAGAATTCACATCCAGTGGGACGCCAGTGACAATGCTGACTATGAGAAACCTTGGAGAGGACCTCAGATGTGGGCAACCCCCCCCCTCTAGGGGACCGAAAGCAATGGATGTCGAGCGGGTCTAACATGATACTGTGAAAGTTCAATCCATAGTGGCTCCAACACAGCCGCGAGAGTTCAGTTCAAGCGGATCGAAGACAGCAGCGAGAGTCCCGTCCACAGGAAACCATGTCAAGCGGAGGCGGATCAGCAGCGTAGAGATGTCCCCAACCGATACAAAGGCGAGCGGTCCATCCTGGGTCCCGACGAGCGGTCCATCCTGGGTCTCGACTCTGGACAGCCAGTACTTCATCCATGGTCATCGGACCGGACCCCCTCCACAAGGCAGGGGGGACATAGGAGAAAAAAGAAAAGAAGCGGCAGATCAACTGGTCTAAAAAGGAGGTCTATTTAAAGGCTAAAGTATACAGATGAGTTCTAAGGTGAGACTTAAATGCTTCTACTGAGGTGGCATCTCGAACTGTTACCGGGAGGGCATTCCAGAGTACTGGAGCCCGAAATGAAAACGCTCTATAGCCCGCAGACTTTTTTTGGGCTCTAGGAATCACTAATAAGCCGGAGTCTTTTGAACGCAGATTTCTTGCCGGGACATATGGTACAATACAATCGGCAAGATAGGATGGAGCTAGACCGTGTAGTATTTTATACGTAAGTAGTAAAACCTTAAAGTCACATCTTAAGTGCACAGGAAGCCAGTGCAGGTGAGCCAGTATAGGTATATATGTATGTATATATGTATATAAAGTTATATACAGTATAGGTATATATGTATGTATATATGTATATAAAGGTATATACAGTATAGGTATATATGTATGTATATATGTATATAAAGGTATGTACAGTACAGGCGTAATGTGATCAAACTTTCTTGTTCTTGTCAAAAGTCTAGCAGCCGCATTTTGTACCAACTGTAATCTTTTAATGCTAGACATGGGGAGACCCGAAAATAATACGTTACAGTAATCGAGACGAGACGTAACAAACGCATGGATAATGATCTCAGCGTCTTTAGTGGACAGAATGGAGCGAATTTTAGCGATATTACGGAGATGAAAGAAGGCCGTTTTAGTAACGCTTTTAATGTGTGACTCAAAGGAGAGAGTTGGGTCAAAGATAATACCCAGATTTTTTACAGAGTCACCTTGTTTTATTGTTTGGTTGTCAAATGTTAGAGTTGTATTATTAAATAGAGGTCGGTGTCTAGCAGGACCGATAATCAGCATTTCCGTTTTTTTGGCGTTGAGTTGCAAAAAGTTAGCGGACATCCATTGTTTAATTTCATTAAGACACGCTTCCAGCTGACTACAATCCGGCGTGTTGGTCAGCTTTAGGGGCATGTAGAGTTGGTTGTCATCAGCATAACAGTGAAAGCTAACACCGTATTTGCGTATGATGTCACCTAGCGGCAGCATGTAGATGCTGAAGAGTGCAGGGCCAAGGACCGAACCCTGGGGAACTCCACACGTTACCTTAACATAGTCCGAGGTCATACTGTTATGGGAGACACACTGCATCCTATCAGTAAGATAAGAGTTAAACCAAGACAGATACGTTCTAATAAAATATTATGATCGACAGTATCGAAAGCAGCGCTAAGATCGAGGAGCAGCAACATAGATGACGCATCAGAGTCCATCGTTAGCAATAGATCATTAGCCATTTTTGCGAGGGCTGTCTCCGTGGAGTGATTTGCCCTGAAACCGGATTGAAAGGTTTCACATAGATTGTTAGACGCTAAGTGTTCATTTAAGTGCCCTGATACAATTTTTTCGAGGATTTTCGAAATAAAGAGAAGGTGAGACACCGGTCGGTAGTTTACCATGAGGTCAGGATCGAGATTAGGTCTTTTAAGGAGAGGATGAATAACCACTTTTTTGAATGCAACGGGAACAGTGCCCGAGGAAAGTGATAAGTTTATAATATTTAGCACTGATGGACCTAATAATACAAAAAGCATCATATCTAATATCATGTCTAATATCATTACATACATCATATCTAATATCATTACATACATCATATCTAATATCATATCTAATATCATCACATACATCATATCTAATATCATATCTAATATCATTACATACATCATATCTGATATCACATCTTTTGTGTTTGTGGGTTTCTTTATGTGTTTTAGCTCGGTTGGTAGAGCGGCCGTGCCAGCAACTTGAGGGTTGCAGGTTCGATTCCCGCTTCCGCCATCCTAGTCACTGCCGTTGTGTCCTTGGGCAAGACACTTTACCCACCTGCTCCCAGTGCCACCCACACTGCTTTAAATGTAACTTAGATATTGGCTTTCACTATGTAAAGCGCTTTGAGTCACTAGAGAAAAAGCGCTATATAAATATAATTGACTTGACACTTCACTTCACTTTTAGATGGGATGCTAAGTTGAAGTAAAAGTGAGTTGAGTATCGACGTGTCTCTTTAAGAGAGGCGTGTACCTTTTAGCTTTTAGCTGATGGGCGTCAGGAGAGTTCAATGGCGTCGCAGTTGATTCAGTCTGTACTCACGTCCACTTGGTAAGTTCCCGTTTGCCTTGTTAATGTTGTCCGCTGTCACCATGCTCATCTGTATTATGTTGTGTTGTGTCCGCTGCTTTTGAAAGTCCACTCTAGCGCTCTTGTAGATCTGGGCACTTAGATAAATGTTTGTTTATCGCGGCACCTGTCTTAGCCTAGGTAGCGCTACTTCCTGGTTTGCCGTGGTGCATTTTGGGAGTTGTAGTCATTTACCAAAACGCACTTTACAGCGGCTTGTAAATGGTAAATATAATGTTGGATAGATGAAACGTGCTCATGAATGATATACCTTTATTTGAATTGTATTGTATATGATCAACATGAGTTTATAAATGGTTGATATTTATCATAGATATTTATTAGTATTATTTATTATTAAGGGCATTGATTTTGGTACGAAAATGATGCAGTTTCAGATTTATTAGCTAACTAACTGATTGAGCAAAACTAACTAACCAACTAAGGAGCAGCCAGCAAATAATAATAATAATAATAATAACTACTGCTGCTGTTCTCCTGCTTGGAAAAGAAATAAACAACAAATATACAAACTGGAAATCTTGAGTAATAATCTGTGCACACTTGGTTGACCTTTCTGTGGGGAAAACAGAACAATATCTGATATCATATTAAATATCATATTAAATATCACACATCACATCTAATATATTAAATATCACATTTAACATCTAATATCATATCACATATGTTAAATATGATGTTAAATATGATATTTGTAATTGTTATTCATGCATTCATATTCATCATCTTTTCTAGTACTGTGACATACATTATTATTCATGCATTCATATCTACCATCTTTTCTAGTACTGTGACATACATTATTATTCATGCATTCATATTTATCGTCTTTTCTAGTACTGTGACATACATTATTATTCATGCATTCATACCTACCATCTTTTCTAGTACTGTGACATACATTATTATTCATGCATTCATATCTACCATCTTTTCTAGTACTGTGACATACATTATTATTCATGCATTCATATCTACCATCTTTTCTAGTACTGTGACATACATTATTATTCATGCATTCATACCTACCATCTTTTCTAGTACTGTGACATACATTATCATTCATGCATTCATATCTACAATCTTTTCTAGTACTGTGACATACATTATTATTCATGCATTCATATCTACCATCTTTTCTAGTACTGTGACATACATTATTATTCATGCACACCGCTGCCTCTTCACCTGGCTGTTATCTACCGCCCCCCAGGGCCCTATTCGGACTTTATCAATGAATTCTCAGAGTTCGTTGCTGATCTAGTGACGCACGCCGATAATATAATCATAATGGGGGACTTTAATATCCATATGAATACCCCATCGGACCCACCGTGCGTAGCGCTCCAGACTATAATTGATAGCTGTGGTCTTACACAAATAATAAATGAACCCACGCATCGCAACAGTAATACGATAGACCTAGTGCTTGTCAGGGGTATCACCGTTTCCAAAGTTACGATACTCCCGTATACTAAAGTATTGTCCGATCATTATCTTATAACAATATGACAACAATAACAATAACAACCCTCTGGGGGGAGGGGTGTACTAGGATGACAACAATAACAATAACAACCCTCTGGGGGTGGGGGTGTACTAGGATGACAACAATAACAATTCTCTGTGGGTAGGGGTGTACTAGGATGACAACAATAACAATAACAACTCCCTGGGGGGAGGGGTGTACTAGGATGACAACAATAACCATAAGCCAGATGAGGTGGTATGGGCATTTGGTCAGCATGCCACCCGAACGCCTCCCTAGGGAGGTGTTTCGGGCATGTATGACCGGTAGGAGGCCACGGGGAAAACCTAGGACACGTTGGGAAGACTATGTCTCCCGGCTGGCCTGGGAACACCTCAGGATCCCCTAGGAGGAGCTGGACAAGGTGGCTGTGGAGAGGGAAGTCTGGGCTTCACTGCTTAGGCTGCTGCCCCCGCGACCCCACCTCGAATAAGCGGAAGATGATGGATGGATGGATGGATGGATGGATATATATATATATATATATGTATATATATATATATATATATATATATATATATATATATATATATATATATATATATATATATACATATACATATACATAAAACATCTTAAACCATCTTGCACTACTATCTGACTCTATTTCACCTTTTTCACCTTTATGACTTTGTCATTACTTCTTCAGCTGAGGATTAGTCTTATCTCCTTCCAGGGTCACAACCAGGAACCAATTATCTAATCCCAGGGCACGGACACCAAGGGAATACTCAATAAGTAGTCGTTTTACTTTGTAAATACTCAATAAGTAGTCATTTTACTTTATAAATACTCAATAAGTAGTCATTTTACTTCATAAATACTCAATAAGTAATAATTTTACTTCATAAATACTCATTAAGTAGTCATTTTACTTCATAAATACTCATTAAGTAGTCATTTTACTCTACAAATACTCACTAAGTAGTCTTTTTACTTACATCTTATTTAAGTACAATATTCTACTAAAAGACAAGTTGTCTAGTATGTTCTACATCTTATTTAAGTACAATTGACTTACTACTAAAAGACAATAGTATTTATGTACATGTAGTATTAAGTAGTACTTTCTATGAAGTGAATATACTGACATACATATAAAGTATTTATGTACATGTAGTATTATGTAGTACTTGCTATGAAGTGAATATACTGACATACATATGAAGTATTTATGTACATGTAGTATTATGTAGTACTTGCTATGAAGTGAATATACTGACATAAATATGAAGTATTTATGTATGTGTAGTATTTTGTAGTACTTGATGTGAAGTGAATATACTGACATACATATGAAGTATTTATGTACATGCAGTATTTTGTAGTACTTGCTATGAAGTGAATATACTGACATAAATATTTGAGCCTTCACACATTTTCAATGTCTGGACTACAGGCAGGCCAGTCTAGTACCTGCACTCTTTTACTATGAAGCCACGCTGTTGTAACACCTGGCTTGGCATGGTCTTGCTGAAATAAGCAGGGGTGTCCATGACAGGGGTCACCAACATCGCCCGTAAGGACCAGATGAGTCGCCCGCTGGCCTGTTCTAAAAATAGCTCAAATAGCAGCACTTACCAGTGAGCTGCCTCTATTTTTTAAATTGTATTTATTTACTAGCAAGCTGGTCTCGCTTTGCTCGACATTTTTAATTCTAAGAGAGACAAAACTCAAATAGAATTTGAAAATCGAAGAACATATTTGAAAGACTTGGTCTTCACTTGTTTAAATAAATTCATTTATTTTTTTACTCAGAAAGACAATTTTAGAGAAAAAATACAACCTTAAAAATGATTTTAGGATTTTTAAACACATATACCTTTTTACCTTTTAAATTCCTTCCTCTTCTTTCCTGACAATTTAAATCAATGTTCAAGTACATTTCTTTTTTTATTGTAAAGAATAATAAATACATTTAAATTTAATTCTTCATTTTAGCTTCTGTTTTTTCGATGAAGAATATTTGTGAAATATTTCTTCAAACTTATTATGGTTAAAATAAAAATAAAATATTCTGGCGAATCTAGAAAATCTGTAGAATCAAATTTAAATCTTATTTCAAAGTCTTTTGAATTTCTTTTAAAATTTTAGTTCTGGAAATTCTAGAAGAAATAATGATTTGTCGTTGTTTAGAAATATAGCTTGGTCCAATTTGTTATATATTCTAACAAAGTGCAGATTGGATTTGAACACATTTAAAACATCTCAGCAACATTCTAAAATTAATCTTAATCAGGGAAAATGACTAATGATGTTCCATAAATACTTTTTTAATTTTTTTTTTAAAAAGATTCGAATTAGCTACTTTTTTTTTGTACATTTTTTCAGTTGAATTTGGAATTTTAAAGAGTCGAAATTGTCACAACCAATTACTTGGTTGTGCATTTCCTTGTTTTCTATTGTCGCCATGGCAACTTATTTAAGCCTCCTGCCTGGGCTCCCGACACACACTCGCTTTGGTATTTAAGCGGCCTGCTACCTGAGTATGTTTGCACCTCACAGCATTTATGTGAGTTTCTCTCTGTTTGTTTCCTCGCTAAGTGTAGCTTAGCTCTGTGCGATTGCTTTGGACTTTGAACTCTGCCTTTTGCTCTCGATTAGCATTGTCTTACCTGTGCATTGCACACCTTTTATTTGACCTTTTGTAGCAGCGTTCTTTTGTATTTTCATCTTAAAAGCTGTTCCTGCTTGTTCTGCTGCCTCCCATGGAGAGAAGACACACTCCCCGACATCCACCATGCGGCGCTCACCTGACAGAAATTGAAGATAAACTATTCTTCAAAATTTAATTTTCATTTTTTTCCCGTTTTCTCCTCTTTTAATCCGTTTAATTAAGTGTTTTTTTCATCATTTCTTCTCTACAAAAAACCTTCCATAAAAGGAAAAAAAATGTACGACGGAATGACGGACAGAAATACCCATTTTTTAATTTATATGTACAATTATTTATGAAAGGTAAATTGAGCAAATTGGCTATTTCTGGCCATTTATTGAAGTGTGTATCAAACTGGTAGCCCTCGGCATGAATCAGTCCCCAAGAAGTAGCTCTTGCTTTCAAAAAGGTTGCTGATAAAGTTGCATGCTGCTCCAAAAGTTGTGTGCGCCTAGAACAGTCTGGATGGTTCTTTTCCTCTTTGTTCCGGAGTACATGACCTTTACTGTGTTTAAATACAATTTGAAATGTGGACTCGTCAGACCACAGAACACTTTTCTACTTTGCATCAGTTCATCTTAGATGATCTCGGGCCCAGCAAAGCGTTTCAGGGTGTTGTTGATAAATGTCTGTGGCTTTGCATAGTAGAGCTTTAACTTGCACTTACAGATGTAGTGACCAACTGTAGTTACTGACAGTGGTTTTATGAAGTGTTCCTGAGCCCATGTGGTGATATCCTTTACACACTTGCAGCCATCCAATTCCAAATGAGCTAATATTTGCAGGAAATTGCAACGTTTTTCAGTGTGAACATGACATATCTTGTCTTTGCAGTCTATTCATTGGAATAGAAGTTGAAAAGGATTTATTTTTATTTACCATGTACACAACCTGACTACTTCACTGCTTTTCTACTTTGTAGTTATACACAAACCCCGTTTCCATATGAGTTGGTAAATTGTGTTAGATGTAAATGTAAACAGAATACAATGATTTGCAAATCTTTTTCAAGCCATATTCAGTTGAATATGCTACAAAGACAACATATTTGATGTTCAAACTCATAAACATGATTTCTTTTTTGCAAATAATAATTCACTTAGAATTTCATGGCTGCAACATGTGACAAAGTAGTTGGGAAAGGGCTTGTTCACCACTGTGTTACATCACCTTTTCTTTTAACAACACTCAATAAACGTTTGGGAACTGAGGAAACTAATTGTTGAAGCTTTGAAAGTGGAATTCTTTCCCATTCTTGTTTTATGTAGAGCTTCAGTCCTTCAACAGTCCAGGGTCTCCGCTGTCCTATTTAATGCTTCAACACATTTTCCATGGGAGACAGGTCTTGACTGCAGGCGGGCCAGGAAAGTACCCGCACGCTTTTACTACGAAGCCAAGTAAAGATAAAGTTAAAGTACCAATAATTGTCATACACATACTAGATGTGGCAAAATTATTCTCTGCATTTGACCCATCACCCTTGATCACCCCCTGGGAGGTGAGGGGAGCAGTGGGCAGCAGCGGTGCCGCGCCCGAGAATCATTTATGTTGATTTAACCCCCAATTCCAACCCTTAATGCTGAGTGTGAAGGCAGGGGCGTCCATGTAAACGATGCTTGGATGACAACATATGTTGTTCCAAAACCTGCGTGTACCTTTCAGCATTAATGGTGCCTTCACAGATGTGTAAGTTACCCATGCCTTGGGCACTAATACACCCCCATACCATCACACATGCTGGCTTTTACACTTTGCGCCTATAACAATCCGGGTGGTTATTTTCCTCTTTGTTCTGGAGGACACCACGTCCACAGTTTCCAAATATACTTTGAAATGTGGACTCGTCAGACCACAGAACACCTTTCCACTTTGCATCAGTCCATCTTAGATGATCTCGGGCCCAGCGAAACCGGCGGCGTTTCTGGATGTTGTTGATAAATGGGTTTTGCTTTGCATAGTAGAGTTTTAACTTGCACTTACAGATGTAGCGACCAACTGTAGATACTGACAGTGGTTTTATGAAGTGTTCCTGTGGTGATATCCTTTACACAATGATGTCGTTTTTTTCTACAATACCACCTGAGGGATCAAAGGTAAATGATAAATGATAAATGGGTTGTACTTGTATAGCGCTTTTCTACCTTCAAGGTACTCAAAGCGCTTTGACATTACTTCCACATTTTACCCATTCACACACACATTCACACACTGACGGAGGGAGCTGCCATGCAAGGCGCCAACCAGCACCCATCAGGAACAAGGGTGAAGTGTCTTGCTCAGGACACAACGGACATGACGAGGTTGGTACTAGGTGGGATTTGAACCAGGGACCCTCGGGTTGCGCAAGGCCACTCTTCCACTGCGCCACGCCGTCCCTGGTCCGTAATATCTTCACTTACGTGCAGTGATTTCTCCAGATTTTCTGAACCTTTTGATGATTTTACAGAGCGTAGATGGTAAAATCCCTAAATTCCTTGAAATAGCTCAATGAGAAATGTTGTTCTAAAACTGTTTGACAATTTGCTTACAAAGTGGTGACCCTCACCCCATCCTTGTTTGTGAATTACTTAGCATTTCATGGAAGCTGCTTTTATACTCAATCATGGCAGCCACCTGTTCCCAATTAGCCTGCACACCTGTGGGATGTTCCAAATAAGTGTTTGATGAGCATTCCTCAACTTTATCAGTATTTATTGCCACCTTTCCCAACTTCTTTGTCACGTGTTGCTGGCATCAAATTCTAAAGTTAATGATTATTTGCAAAAAAAAATAATGTTTACGAGTTTGAACATGAAATATGTTGTCTTTGTAGCATATTCAACTGAATATGGCTTGAAAAGGATTTGCAAATCATTGTATTCTGTTTATATTTACATCCAACACCATTTCCCAACTCATATGGAAACAGGGTTTGTATGCATAAATTATAAATATAGTTATACATATATACATATATACATATAGCTATGAATACGTTACTATAGTTATACATATATACATGTTGTTATAAATATATAAATAGTTTTATAAATGTAAACATATAGTTATGCATATAAATGTAAATAGTTATGAATATAAAGTGTTAACATATATAAATATAGTTATGAATATCTACATATAGTTATACATATATAAATATACATATAGTTACATTTATTAAAAAAAAAAAAAAAAAATATATATATATATAGTTATAAATATATAAATAGTGTAGTTATAAACATATTATGTTATAAATATAGTTTTGAATATATACATATAGCTATAGATATATAACTATAGTTATAAATATATAAATATAGCTATAAACATACAACTATAGTTATACATATATACATTTATAAATATAGTTATAAATATGTACATATAGTTAAAGATATATACATATAGTTATAAATAAATTGTGTTATAAATGTATAAATAAAGTTACACACACACACACACACACACACACACACACACACACATATATATATATATATATATACACACACACACACACACACACACACACACACACACATATATATATATATATATATATATATATATATATATATATATATATATATATATATATATATATATATATATATATATATATATATATATATATATATGATTGCATTACATCCGGAGATGCTTTCTTCTTCATTCACCTTAGGTGAATGGAGCCTTGGCCAGGAGAACTTGATATCTTCAGACGGTGTCCAGCGGTCATTGGGTGTTTCGACCCTGAACCGTAACACCCTACCGCTGGTGGGCCGGCAGTGGTGGCCAAGTCACTGCCTATCTCCTCCTCCTGGCTTCCAGCTCATCTCATCTCTCCTGCTCCATAACCAGCAAGAGGCTCTCTCCGCTGCCTCCCCCATCCTGCGAGCTGCTGTCTTTCTCTCCTTCCCCGTTATTCCCAAAGCTGTGAGCATTCTCCATACCGACTGGGCAGGGAATCCTCTGCAGCCGACCTCGACCGGGAACAGCTATGCCTGCCATCCTTTTCCCCTGCAGTCATTTAAAAGGTCCTGGTATTTAGCACTTTTCCTTTCAAAGGCTTGGTCGCAACCTTCTTCCCATGGGACTGTGAGTTCAATAAGAATTATCTTCTTTGCCTCTTCAGACCACAGCACCACATCCGGTCTCAGGGTTGTTTGTACAACCTGGGGGAACTGCAGCCTTCCTCCCAGGTCTACCTTCATATCCCAAGACCGTGCCATTTGCAGTAGGCTCTTCCTTGCTGTTGCTGTGGTTGGTGGCTTTTCTCCCTCCCTCACAAACTGGATGGATTTTGTTTTCCCTTGGGGTTGCTGTTTCTTGCATCTCTGCTGCTCCAAGGTGTTAGCCAGTGTCATGAGCACCTTGTCATGACGCCATCTGTATCTCCC
The DNA here is from genome assembly GCF_033978795.1 of Nerophis ophidion. NCBI lineage: Eukaryota > Metazoa > Chordata > Actinopteri > Syngnathiformes > Syngnathidae > Nerophis > Nerophis ophidion. The sequence continues at coordinate 28,212,095 of NC_084638.1, read as the reverse complement.
TTGGGTGAGTGCTGTTTTACACCCTGACAGAATGTGTGCCATGGTACCCTTCTGCCCGCAAAGCTTGCATAGTGGATCCCCTCTCATGCCCCATCTGTGCAAGTTTGTTGGAGTCGGGAGTGTGTCATACACTGATCTCAGCAAGAAAGAGATGCGGAATGGTTCCAGCTTCCACAGATCTGCCCATGTGATCTTTCTCTTAGGGAGGTCCCATTTGGTCCAAGCTCCCTGGGACGCTAGTTCCACTGCTCTTGATATTCGACCTTCCTCTTCCAGGTTTCGTACTTCCTCCTGGACCATAGCTCTTCTTTCCCTGGGTTCTGCCTTACTCCATTGTTGGACATGGGAAGTTCCAAGACCCTGTCTCCCTGTGCACGGCATCCCTATGATGTCACGTAGCCTCAATATGCTCTCAACTTGCGCAACAGTTGTGTCAGCTGCCCACTTGCGTCCTGATCTTGTAGTGACGCCTGCGTGTCTGACTTGTTCGTCCTGGGTGTCTCTGTATGTCATTAAGACTCTGCACTTTGCTACCTTGAATTCCTCCACCACGGATGACAAGGGAAGCTGGAGCTGTCCTGATCTTATGTAGAGGCCTACTGATGTGAAGCTTGGAGGGATTCCCAGCCATTTTCTGAGGTTCTTGTTGATCTTTCTTTCCACTCCTTCTACGCGTGTCATAGGGATGTCATACACTGTCAACAGCCACATGAGTCTTGGTAACAGTCCATGTTGGTATAGCCATATTTTAAATTTACCAGGGAGTCCTGATTTTCCAATCTTCCTCAGCCACTCCTCTGTCTGCTTCTCTGTACTGGTGATGTTGTTCCTGTCAGTAAGTGAGCTGTCAAACCACTTTCCGAGGCACTTTATAGGGTTCTCCTCAATCGATGGAATCACTTCTCCTTGCACTTGCAACTTGAACCTGTTCGTCAATTTACCTTTCCGGATCACCATGCTCCTTGATTTTTTGGGCTTAAACTTCATTCTGGACCATGTTGCCATGTGGTCCAGAACTGTTAGCACCCGTCTCGCCTCCACATGGGTTGTGGTCGTCACGGTGAGATCGTCCATGTAACCTCTTATTGGGGGTTGTTGAATGCCTGATTCCATTGCTGGTCCTCTGGCTTCTTTCCCAGCAGCTGTTATGAGGAGGTTCATTCCCATGATAAAGAGGATGGGGGAGATTGTGCATCCAGTTACGATTCCCTTTTCCAGGTTTTGCCACTGAGTTGTGAAATTGGCTGTCTTGAAACGTATCTGGATGCCCCCAAAGTAGCTGGTTATCATTCCCTTGATGTGCAGAGGGATGTGGTAATGGTCTAGTGCAGTGTGAATGAGGGCGTGAGGGATTGATCCGTAGGCGTTAGCCAGATCGAGCCAGACAACAGTCACGTTGCCTTTGCTTGCTTTGGCCTCCCGGATCATCTGACTGAGAACTCCGGTGTGTTCCAGGCATCCAGAGAAGCCTGGTATTCCACCTTTTTGGATAGAGGTGTCAACATATCCGTTCTCAGTCACGTATAAGGTCATCCTTTTTGCCAGTACAGAAAAGAAGATTTTGCCTTCTACATTTAGAAGTGATATTGTACGGAATTGATTTATGGTTGAGGAGTTCTCTTCCTTTGGCACAAAACAGCCTTCTGCCTTCTTCCAGCATGCATATAGTTAGAAATACATAAATATAGTTATACATTTATTAATATAGTTGTAAACATTGTATTATAAATATATGCATATAGTTATAAATATAGTTAGAAATACATAAATATAGTTATACATATTAATATAGTTATAAATATATACATCCATCCATCCATTTCCTACCGCTTATTCCCTTTTGGGGTCGCGGTAAATATATACATATAATTATATAAATATAGTTTTAAATATAGAAATAGTGTTAGAAATATATAAATATAGTTATAAATATATTGTGTTACAAATATATACGTATTGTTTTAAATATATAAATAGTGTTAGAAATATAGTTATACATATATAAATATAGTGATGAATATATAAAAAGTGTTATACATATATAAATATAGTGGGGCGGTCTAGCTCGGTTGGTAGAGTGGCCGTGCCAGCAACTTGAGGGTTGCAGGTTCGATTCCCGCTTCTGCCATCCTAGTCACTGCCGTTGTGTCCTTGGGCAAGACACTTTACCCACATGCTCCCAGTGCCACCCACACTGCTTTAAATGTAACTTATATATTGGGTGTCACTATGTAAAGCGCTTTGAGTCACTAGAGAAAAAGCGCTATATAAATATAATTCACAATATATACAAAGTGTTATAAATATATAAAAAGTGTTATAAATGTATAAATATAGTCGTTTATACATATTTAAAAAGTGTTATGAATATATAAATAGAGTTGTAAATATATAAAACGTGTTACAAATATAAGGGGCTTCACGGTGGCAGAGGGGTTAGTGCGTCTGCCTCACAATACGAAGCTCCTGCAGTCCTGGGTTCAAATCCAGGCTCGGGATCTTTCTGTGTGGAGTTTGCATGTTCTCCCCGTGAATGCGTGGGTTCCCTCCGGGTACTCCGGCTTCCTCCCACTTCCAAAGACATGCACCTGGGGTAGGTTGATTGGCAACACTAAATTGGCCCTAGTGTGTGAATGTGAGTGTGAATGTTGTCTGTCTATCTGTGTTGGCCCTGCGATGAGGTGGCGACTTGACCAGGGTGTACCCCGCCTTCCGCCCGATTGTAGCTGAGATAGGCGCCAGCGCCCCCCGCGACCCCGAAAGGGAATAAGCGGTAGAAAATGGATGGATGGATGTTACAAATATAGTTATAAATATATAAAAAGTGTTATAAATACGTAAATATATTTGTAAATATATAAAGACTGCTACAAATAAATAAAATAAATATAGTTATAAATATAGTGTGGTTGTACTCATAAGCATGTCTGTGGGAGATCTGCTTAAAGGTTAGCACTTTGTGTCAAATTAGCATCCACTTAAAGGTCACACACACACACACACACACACACACGCACACACACACACACACACACACACACACACACACACACACACAGCACACACACAGCACACACCATACCGTATAGAACACAAAATAGAATAGAGAGTGGAACAACATTTAATGCAATATAATATATTACAATAGAACATAGAACATAAAATAGAAAATAATAGAAACTGAAATAAAAATGGAATAGAATAGTCTGAATAGAACTGTGACATCACACTCATGTTTCATTGACTACTTCTACTAACATGAGTCTGAATAGAACTGTGACAAGGGCCTCATCACACTTGTCTTTTATTGACCAATTATAGTAATTTTAGTCTGAATGTGTGTGCAGGTTAAGATGATGACGTTAACTACTAGCAGACATGTTTTAGACATAAAGAGTAGGTGTCCATTAAAGACTGTCCTGCTGTGAGATGTCACATGATGATGCTGGTCTACAACCTCTGGTGCCAACTAAAATCTGATTCAAGTTCTTTATTTACACAATGACATGTAGTACCAATGATAACATGTAATACCAATAATAACATGTAGTACCAATAATGTCGTGTAGTACCAATACTGACGTGTAGTACCAATAATAACATGTAGCACCAATAATATGTAGTGCCAATAATGACATGTAGTACTAATAATTACATGTAGTACCAATAATGACGTGTAGTACCAATAATAACATGTAGTACCGATAATGACATGTAGTACCAATGATAACATGTAGTACCAATAATGACATGTAGTACCAATAATAACATGTAGTACCAATAATAACATGTAGTACCAATAATGACATGTAGCACCAATAATAACATGTAGTACCAATAATAACATGTAGTACCAATAATAACATGTAGTACCAATAATGACATGTAGTACCAATAATAACATGTAGTACCAATAATAACATGTAGTACCAATAATAACATGTAGTACCAATAATAACATGTAGTACCAATAATAACATGTAGTACCAATAATAACATGTAGTACCAATAATGACGTGTAGTACCAATAATAACATGTAGTACCAATAAGTAGTAGTACAAGAGTACATTGGTACCAATAACAATCATCAATATTGGTATTTGTATGGATAAAACCTAATGGTGTGTGTGTGTGTGTGTATGTGTGTGTGTGTGTGTGTGTGTGTGTGTGTGTGTGTGTGTGTGTGTGTGTGTGTGTGTGTGTGTGTGTGTGTGTGTGTGTGGACAATATTCCCCACAGTGGATCATTTGCTGGGAGGGTTGTGGTGTCGTCATGGCAACCGGAGGAAGTGATGGATGGAGCGTGTGAGGTGATAAGTCATCTTCCTGTCACACTGGACTTTTACTTTGGAAGAGGACGCTAGCATCAGTCAGCTAACAATGCTATCTTTCAAAGAAATGTAGACAAACTTAACCTTGGCAGACTTTCAGCAGCTGTCTGATGACACAATACTTGACTTGGCACCCGGGTCATGCCCATGGTCTGCAGTCAGTCATGGTCATCCATACTTCCTGTTATGGTCATCCATACTTCCTGTCATGGTCATCCATACTTCCTGTCATGGTCATCCATACTTCCTGTCATGGTCATCCATACTTCCTGTCATGTTCTGCAGTCATCCATACTTCCTGTCATGGTCATCCATACTTCCTGTCATGGTCATCCATACTTCCTGTCATGGTCATCCATACTTCCTGTCATGTTCTGCAGTCATCCATACTTCCTGTCATGGTCATCCATACTTCCTGTCATGGTCATCCATACTTCTTGTCATGTTCTGCAGTCATCCATACTTCCTGTCATGGTCATCCATACTTCCTGTCATGGTCTGCAGTCATCCATACTTCCTGTCATGGTCATCCATACTTCCTGTCATGTTCTGCAGTCATCCATACTTCCTGTCATGGTCATCCATACTTCCTGTCATGGTCATCCATACTTCCTGTCATGTTCTGCAGTCATCCATACTTCCTGTCATGAACATCCATACTTCCTGTCATGGTCTGCAGTCATCCATACTTCCTGTCATGGTCATCCATACTTCCTGTCATGGTCTGCAGTCATCCATACTTCCTGTCATGGTCATCCATACTTCCTGTCATGGTCATCCATACTTCCTGTCATGGTCATCCATACTTCCTGTCATGGTCATCCATACTTCCTGTCATGGTCATCCATACTTCCTGTCATGGTCATCCATACTTCCTGTCATGGTCATCCATACTTCTTGTCATGGTCATCCATACTTCTTGTCATGTTCTGCAGTCATCCATACTTCCTGTCATGGTCTGCAGTCATCCATACTTCCTGTCATGGTCATCCATACTTCCTGTCATGTTCTGCAGTCATCCATACTTCCTGTCATGGTCATCCATACTTCCTGTCATGTTCTGCAGTCATCCATACTTCCTGTCATGAACATCCATACTTCCTGTCATGGTCTGCAGTCATCCATACTTCCTGTCATGGTCATCCATACTTCCTGTCATGGTCTGCAGTCATCCATACTTCCTGTCATGGTCATCCATACTTCCTGTCATGGTCATCCATACTTCCTGTCATGTTCTGCAGTCATCCATACTTCCTGTCATGAACATCCATACTTCCTGTCATGGTCTGCAGTCATCCATACTTCCTGTCATGGTCATCCATACTTCTTGTCATGTTCTGCAGTCATCCATACTTCCTGTCATGAACATCCATACTTCCTGTCATGGTCTGCAGTCATCCATACTTCTTGTCATGGTCATCCATACTTCCTGTCATGTTCTGCAGTCATCCATACTTCCTGTCATGAACATCCATACTTCCTGTCATGGTCTGCAGTCATCCATACTTCCTGTCATGGTCATCCATACTTCTTGTCATGGTCATGCATACTTCCTGTCATGGTCTGCAGTCATCCATACTTCCTGTCATGGTCATGCATACTTCCTGTCATGTTCTGCAGTCATCCATACTTTCTGTCATGGTCATGCATACTTCCTGTCATGTTCTGCAGTCTTCCATACTTCCTGTGAGATGTACCCTGGTCCTGTCTTCCCTCCACAAACCTGAGTTGACACTGAAGAACCATCAATGAGATGTGTGAAAGATGACTGCTCAGAATATTGGAGTTTGGAGTCTTGGGGATGTTCCCCAGCATCTGCAGTCCTGTGCAGGTCTTGTTGTGTTTGTGCTCCGTCAGCACTTTTGTGCAGCACAGACTCCCTGATGAGACGCTCTTACTGCTGAAGTCCTCCTCTTCCCTCCAAATTATTCTGCTGAATTTCAGGTGGGATAAAACCTGGAGATCCTTTCAGTGGGCAGAGGGGACTTGAAGGATCCAAGCAGGACTCTAACCTCTGGGTCTCAAAGTGAATATTTGCCTTGAGGGGCATCTGAACCCTTGGACAGACTCCATGGAAGAAAACTTGCAGTTAGTACGACTACCAGCGCCCTAAAAGACGGTTGACATATTCAGGATGTAACGATTGGTGCTTTTAAAAAACTGACAGTTTGGATCAAAGTTGTTGTAAAACCGTGATTGATTACCGCACTTCCATAAATTACCCATCATGCTATCACGACGACAAGGGACATACAAAGGTGTGGTCCAAAGTTCCAGTTTAGCTTGATGGATGAAGCTGTCCCTCAGTCTGCTTGTCCTCGCTCGCAAGCTCCTTAGCCTGGTCCCAGACTGAATGAGTCCGCTGTGAGGGTCTCTGCTCTCTCTGGGGCCACGATACAAGAAGGCATGTTTTCCTGTGCTGGGCCTTCTGGGCCAGTGGCGTGGTCCTGGTGATCCAGGACAGGTTGTCCACAAACTTTCCACAGCAGGGTTACAGTGGAGGACTCTGGTGTTGGCTCTCCGGGAGTCCACCACAATCTTGTCTTCCCCAGGCGGGCAATCAGATTGCACATAAATCCCTGTAGTTGGACTCATATCTGTCCGTGATGAGTCCAACTCCAGTTGTGTCGTCTGCATGTCCATGTTGTTGTTGCGTGGTGGTGCTGAGTTCTGGGTCAACAGGGGGGTAGGAACCCGTCCCTGGGGGACCCCCGTGTTCAGTATGCTGGGTGCGTTTCCGCTGGTGGTCTCCCAGGCCAGAAGTTGTGATATCCTCAAGTACGCATAAGAATGTTTCGCATATTTAAAAATATTTGAGTCTTGCTCAGAAATGTGAGCAGTCTGGTGATCTGAGTGTATTTTCACATCCCAGACAAGATGACTTGGCAAGTTGAAACCAGATTTACAGACCTCCTTCAGATGCAGCTCACTAGAGACCACTACTTTCAATCAATCAATCAAAGTTGATTTATGTAGCCCTTTAATCACGAGTGTCTCAAAGGGCTGCACAAGCCACAACCACATCCTGGGGCTCAGATCCCACATCAGGGCCAGGAAAAAGTCCAGCCAGTGGGAAGAACGAGGAACCTCTGCATGTCCTCCCGCGTGCTGGACTTGTTGGTGTCTGCCAGGGTCTTTGAGCTCTTTTAGCCGCCCTCCGTGTGAGTCCTGGTCTCCTGCCCAGCTGGACTTGTTTGTGTCCGCCAGGCTTTTTCCGCACCTTGAGCTCTTTTAGTGTGAAGTCCTGGTCTCCTGCCCGGCTGGGAGAAGAGTGGAGTGTTTGTTTGTGTCTGCTGGCTGCGTGGGAGTCATGCAGGATGCATAATTGCAGTTGGCATGCTGGCGCTGCCTCCGGCTTCTTAGTCCTGGGTCTAAACTGGGAGAGGTGTCCCCTTGGCTCTAATTGGAATAATGAGGTCCTCTTGTGCAAGGTCACCACCAGGACATTTGATCAGGTTTTATTCTCATGAAGGTTTTTCCTTCTCCAACTGTAGCACTTTAGCACTTACTGCTAGTTTGTCAGAGCTACAACTAGCGCTTGATTGCGTGACACAGGTGTCGTGTATACAAGGTATAAGTGTTGTGTGTATCAGGGATAAGTGTTGTGTATACCAGGTATAAGTGTTGTGTGTATCAGGGATAAGTGTTGTGAATACCAGGTATAAGTGTTGTGTATACCAGGTATAAGTGTTGTGTATACCAGGTATAAGTGTTGTGTATATCAGGGATAAGTGTTGTGTATATCAGGGATAAGTGTTGTGTATATCAGGGATAAGTGTTGTGTGTATCAGGGATAAGTGTTGTGTGTATCAGGGATAAGTGTTGTGTATATCAGGGATAAGTGTTGTGTATATCAGGGATAAGTGTTGCGTGTATCAGGGATAAGTGTTGTGTGTATCAGGTATAAGTGTTGTGTATATCAGGGATAAGTGTCGTGTATATCAGGGATAAGTGTTGCGTGTATCAGGGATAAGTGTTGTGTATATCAGGGATTATTGTTGTTTATATCAGGGATAAGTATTGTGTGTATCAGGGATAAGTGTTGTGTGTATCAGGGATAAGTGTTGTGTATATCAGGGATAAGTGTTGTGTTTATCAGGGATAAGTGTTGCGTGTATCAGGGATAAGTGTTGCGTGTATCAGGGATAAGTGTTGTGTGTATCAGGTATAAGTGTTGTGTATATCAGGGATAAGTGTTGTTTATATCAGGGATAAGTGTTGTGTGTATCAGGGATAGGTGTTGTGTGTATCAGGGATAAGTGTTGTGTATATCAGGGATAAGTGTTGTGTATATCAGGGATAAGTGTTGTGTGTATCAGGGATAAGTGTTGTGTGTATCAGGGATAAGTGTTGTGTGTATCGGGTATAAGTGTTGTGTGTATCAGGGATAAGTGTCGTGTATATTAGGGATAAGTGTCGTGTATATTAGGGATAAGTGTTGTGTATATCAGGGATTAGTGTCGTTTATATCATGGATTAGTGTTTGGTGTATCAGGCATAAGTGTTGTGTATATCAAAAATAGAAGTACACACTGGACATACAAGTACACACTGGACATAGAAGTACACTCTGGATATAGAAGTACACACTGGACATAGAAGTACAAACTGGACATAGGAGTACACACTGGACATAGAAGTACACACTGGACATAGCAGTACACACTGGACATAGTAGTACACACTGGACATAGTAGTACACACTGGACATAGGAGTACACACTGGACATAGAATTACACACTGGACATAGAAGTACACACTGGACATAGCAGTACACACTGGACATAGAAGTACACACTGGACATAGAAGTACACACTGGACATAGGAGTACACACTGGACGTAGGAGTACACACTGGACATAGGAGTACACACTTGACATAGAAGTACACACTGGACATAGGAGTACACACTGGACATAGCAGTACACACTGGACATAGGAGTACACACTGGACATAGAAGTACACACTGGACATAGCAGCAGACACTGGACATAGAAGTACACACTGGACATAGAAGTACACACTGGACATAGGAGTACACACTGGACATAGAAGTACAAACTGGCCATAGGAGTACACACTGGACATAGAAGTACAAACTGGACATAGGAGTACACACTGGACATAGAAGTACAAACTGGCCATAGGAGTACACACTGGACATAGAAGTACAAACTGGACATAGGAGTACACACTGGACATAGAAGTACACACTGGACATAGCAGTACACACTGGACATAGGAGTACACACTGGACATAGTAGTACACACTGGACATAGAAGTACACACTGGACATAGGAGTACACACTGGACATAGAAGTACACACTGGATATAGGAGTACACACTGGACATAGAAGTACACACTGGATGTAGAAGTACACACTGGACATAGAAGTACACACTGGACATAGGAGTACACACTGGACATAGGAGTACACACTGGACGTAGAAGTACACACTGGACATAGGAGTACACACTGGACATAGAAGTACACACTGGACGTAGAAGTACACACTGGACATAGCAGTACACACTAGACATAGGAGTACACACTGGACATAGCAGTACACACTAGACATAGGAGTACACACTGGACATAGAAGTACACACTGGATATAGGAGTACACACTGGACATAGAAGTACACACTGGATGTAGGAGTACACACTGGACATAGGAGTACACACTGGACGTAGAAGTACACACTGGATATAGGAGTACACACTGGACATAGAAGTACACACTGGATGTAGAAGTACACACTGGACATAGCAGTACACACTAGACATAGGAGTACACACTGGACATAGAAGTACACACTGGATATAGGAGTACACACTGGATATAGGAGTACACACTGGACATAGAAGTACACACTGGATGTAGAAGTACACACTGGACATAGAAGTACACACTGGACATAGAAGTACACACTGGACATAGGAGTACTCACTGGACATAGGAGTACACACTGGACGTAGAAGTACACACTGGATGTAGAAGTACACACTGGATATAGGAGTACACACTGGACATAGAAGTACACACTGGATGTAGAAGTACACACTGGACATAGAAGTACACACTGGACATAGAAGTACACACTGGACATAGAAGTACACACTGGACATAGGAGTACACACTGGACATAGGAGTACACACTGGACGTAGAAGTACACACTGGATGTAGAAGTACACACTGGATATAGGAGTACACACTGGACATAGAAGTACACACTGGATGTAGAAGTACACACTGGACATAGAAGTACACACTGGACATAGGAGTACACACTGGACATAGGAGTACACACTGGACATAGAAGTACACACTGGATGTAGAAGTACACACTGGACATAGAAGTACACACTGGACATAGAAGTACACACTGGACATAGGAGTACACACTGGACATAGAAGTGGACACTGGACACACAGTTGTGATGTTTGTGAGAGAAGTCCATGTATGGATGCTGTTGACCTACATTGTCAAGTCACGCTCCATTAAATGCTCTTAGAAAACAAGTACAACATCAATAAGCGTTGAGTGCATTTAGAAGTAGTAGAATCTATTAGTATTGATGTTTAGAAGTTGGAGAATGTTTTAGTATTGATGTTTAGAAGTAGTAGAATGTTTTAGTATTGATTGGAAACTATTTCTCACCTCCATCTTGCACTTTCAGACATGTAGGGAGGTTACAAAGGGTGATTAGTGATTGGGATTGTGGGACATCTTTCTTCTACATACTTACACTTACACTTAGACTTAGACTTACATGTAGGTTCCTAGGACCCTCCATGCTTGGTGGTTTACAAACTTGTCAAGGCATAGGTAGGTTCTTAGGACCCTCCATGCTTGGTGGTTTACAAACTTGTCAAGGCATAGGTAGGTTTTTAGGACCCTCCATGCTGGATGGTTTACAAACTTGTCAAGGCATTCAAAGGTTCTTAGGACCCTCCATGCTTGGTGGTTTACAAACTTGTCAAGGCATAGGTAGGTTCTTAGGACCCTCCATGCTTGGTGGTTTACAAACTTGTCAAGGCATAGGTAGGTTCTTAGGACCCTCCATGCTTGGTGGTTTACAAACTTGTCAAGGCATAGGTAGGTTTTTAGGACCCTCCATGCTGGATGGTTTACAAACTTGTCAAGGCATTCAAAGGTTCTTAGGACCCTCCATGCTTGGTGGTTTACAAACTTGTCAAGGCATAGGTAGGTTCTTAGGACCCTCCATGCTTGGTGGTTTACAAACTTGTCAAAGCATAGGTAGGTTTTTAGGACCCTCCATGCTTGGTGGTTTACAAACTTGTCAAGGCATTCAAAGGTTCTTAGGACCCTCCATGCTTGGTGGTTTACAAACTTGTCAAGGCATAGGTAGGTTCTTAGGACCCTCCATGTTTGGTGGTTTACAAACTTGTCAAGGCATAGGTAGGTTCTTAGGACCCTCCATGCTGGATGGTTTACAAACTTGTCAATTCATTCAAAGGTTCTTAGGACCCTTCATGCTTGGTGGTTTACAAACTTGTCAAGGCATTCAAAGGTACTTAGGACCCTCCATGCTTGGTGGTTTACAAACTTGTCAAGGCATAGGTAGGTTCTTAGGACCCTCCATGCTTGGTGGTTTACAAACTTGTCAAGGCATAGGTAGGTTCTTAGGACCCTCCATGCTTGGTGGTTTACAAACTTGTCAAAGCATAGGTAGGTTTTTAGGACCCTCCATGCTTGGTGGTTTACAAACTTGTCAAGGCATTCAAAGGTTCTTAGGACCCTCCATGCTTGGTGGTTTACAAACTTGTCAAGGCATAGGTAGGTTCTTAGGACCCTCCATGTTTGGTGGTTTACAAACTTGTCAAGGCATAGGTAGGTTCTTAGGACCCTCCATGCTGGATGGTTTACAAACTTGTCAATTCATTCAAAGGTTCTTAGGACCCTTCATGCTTGGTGGTTTACAAACTTGTCAAGGCATTCAAAGGTACTTAGGACCCTCCATGCTTGGTGGTTTACAAACTTGTCAAGGCATAGGTAGGTTCTTAGGACCCTCCATGCTTGGTGGTTTACAAACTTGTCAAGGCATAGGTAGGTTCTTAGGACCCTCCATGCTGGATCGTTTACAAACTTGTCAATTCATTCAAAGGTTCTTAGGACCCTTCATGCTTGGTGGTTTACAAACTTGTCAAGGCATTCAAAGGTACTTAGGACCCTCCATGCTGGATGGTTTACAAACTTGTCAATTCATTCAAAGGTTCTTAGGACCCTTCATGCTTGGTGGTTTACAAACTTGTCAAGGCATTCAAAGGTACTTAGGACCCTCCATGCTTGGTGGTTTACAAACTTGTCAAAGCATTGGTAGGTTGTTAGGACCCTCCATGCTTGGTGGTTTACAAACTTGTCAAGGCATAGGTAGGTTTTTAGGACCCTCCATGCTTGGTGGTTTACAAACTTGTCAAGGCATAGGTAGGTTCTTAGGACCCTCCATGCTGGATGGTTTACAAACTTGTCAAGGCATTCAAAGGTTCTTAGGACCCTCCATGCTTGGTGGTTTACAAACTTGTCAATGCATAGGTAGGTTCTTAGGACCCTCCATGCTTGGTGGTTTACAAACTTGTCAAGGCATAGGTAGGTTTTTAGGACCCTCCATGCTTGGTGGTTTACAAACTTGTCAAGGCATAGGTAGGTTTTTAGGACCCTCCATGCTTGGTGGTTTACAAACTTGTCAAGGCATAGGTAGGTTCTTAGGACCCTCCATGCTGGATGGTTTACAAACTTGTCAAGGCATTCAAAGGTTCTTAGGACCCTCCATGCTTGGTGGTTTACAAACTTGTCAAGGCATAGGTAGGTTCTTAGGACCCTCCATGCTTGGTGGTTTACAAACTTGTCAAGGCATAGGTAGGTTCTTAGGACCCTCCATGCTTGGTGGTTTACAAACTTGTCAAGGCATAGGTAGGTTCTTAGGACCCTCCATGCTGGATGGTTTACAAACTTGTCAATTCATTCAAAGGTTCTTAGGACCCTTCATGCTTGGTGGTTTACAAACTTGTCAAGGCATTCAAAGGTTCCTAGGACCCTCCATGCTTGGTGGTTTACAAACTTGTCAAGGCATTCAAAGGTTCCTAGGACCCTTCATGCTTGGTGGTTTACAAACTTGTCACGGCATAGGTAGGTTCTTAGGACCCTCCATGCTGGGTGGTTTACAAACTTGTCAATTCATTCAAAGGTTCTTAGGACCCTTCATGCTTGGTGGTTTACAAACTTGTCAAGGCATTCAAAGGTACTTAGGACCCTCCATGCTGGATGGTTTACAAACTTGTCAATTCATTCAAAGGTTCTTAGGACCCTTCATGCTTGGTGGTTTACAAACTTGTCAAGGCATTCAAAGGTACTTAGGACCCTCCATGCTTGGTGGTTTACAAACTTGTCAAAGCATTGGTAGGTTGTTAGGACCCTCCATGCTTGGTGGTTTACAAACTTGTCAAGGCATAGGTAGGTTCTTAGGACCCTCCTTGCTTGGTGGTTTACAAACTTGTCAATTCATTCAAAGGTTCTTAGGACCCTCCATGCTTGGTGGTTTACAAACTTGTCAAGGCATTCAAAGGTTCTTAGGACCCTCCATGCTTGGTGGTTTACAAACTTGTCAACAAGGCATTCAAAGGTTCCTAGGACCCTCCATGCTTGGTGGTTTACAAACTTGTCAACAAGGCATTCAAAGGTTCCTAGGACCCTCCATGCTTGGTGGTTTACAAACTTGTCAACAAGGCATTCACTCACACAAAACCTCTGCATGGCCAACTGTAAGACCTCAACAAAAACAAAATAAAGTACATCAAAATATTCAAATGCTTAATGAAGCTGTTGTCTGTATTTGTTTCAGGCCAGTGGGAGGCAACTGCCAGAAGAAATGCGGGTCCTAGGTGCCTTAGTCTGTCACCAGCAGGACCATGGCGATTCATTGGCCACTGAGAAAAGAAGGATGCTTGCAAGGCTCCGTCTCCACTGCTAGATGCTCCGCATCCTCCTTCAAGCTTCTATGGTTGCCGTGGATCTTCTTTTGGCTGCTCTGGCCCATCCGAGCTGAACAAGTGGTCAGCGGCGGACATGCGGGCTCGTCCTCGTCCTCGTCCTCGTCTCCCTCCAGCTCGTCAGCGGGGTTCGGCAGCAGGCCCAGCGGGGGTCAGCTGGACTGGCTGCTGTCAGAAAAAGGACCTTTCCAGCGATGCTCCGAGTACACCGAGTTCACCGAGAGGTTCCAGCAGGGATTTTCTACCAGATACAAGATTTACAGGTGAGCAGGGGGCGGGGCTTTCTGTGCTGACGAGGGTGAAGGATTCTTTACCGACCACTTTATAGAAAGACATGAAAAGCTCTCTTGTCGGTGTTTGAAGCCACATCAAGTAGTTCTCCCCGAGCGACTCGCCTTCATGAATGATTTACCTTGCGCACATTACGGATAATAAAGCTCTCAATAATACAACAGCATGCATCTTTCATTGGTCACGGACCGACCTTCTTAAGGTAACGATACTTCAAAGTCATGCAGAAGCGGTCTCCGCAGACTAAAGAATGAAATACATTGTGGTGTCCTCATAATAGTATTCATAGTCCGACTAATATGACAGCTTGCCTTTTTGGCCACAAACCGACGGAAGGAAAGACTTCACAGACACGTGACAGGGACGTTTCCAGGCTTCTAGTAGTCAGACTCCACAAGCCCTGGCAAAGATGATGAATCAGCACATTCCCTTGCTTCATGTTGTCCAAAACAGCAACTAACAGACAAGACGCACAAGTTGTCTTCATTTCAAAGGCGACTAAAGAAACAAGAAAACAAAAGGTCATAGTCGGTAATAGCTTCATTTTGAGATCAAGCAGAGTGAAAGTATGGAATGAGTCAAAAGTGAGGAGGAAGCAGCACCAGCTTACACTTCTCTTCTTCCATCTGCCCGCAACTTTCCCTGATCGCTCTTGTCAGATCAGCTTTGCAGGGTTGTCTTCTTTTTCCACCTCACACATAATAATAATAATAATAATTAAAGCTGCAAGCAGCGATGCACGGGACCGACTTTTGCTGGTGTTTCCTGCCTTTGCCCATTCAACATATCTTTACCTGCACATTACCTACCTTCCCTGCATCCTGGGGTCACACTGGTGCTTCTTTCTGTCACCCGTACCCGCTGGTGCTTCCTGCCATCACCCAGTCAACATATCTTTACCTGCACATTACCTACCTTGTCTGTATCCTGGAGTCAAACTGGTGCCTCCTTTTTTCACCCAGTCAACATATATTTACCCGCACAGTACCTACCTTCTCTGCATTGTGTGGTCACGCTGGTGCTTCCTGCTTTTAAGCGGCCATCTTGAGCGCAGCAGCATCAGCATAGCTATTCTTTGAAGGCTTGTAAAATCAAAACCGGAGCAGATATTCAAACTCTTTTCGCAACTTTTAATCAGAAGGGTTCATTCTCTCTCCTGTGCGAGTTTGAAGCCGACACAACAAATGCGCTCAGAGGAGATAATGTTTGAAAAAAGATGACCGTTTTTTTTACAAATCTTTTGTTTTGAAGGGGGAATTGCAAACTTACTGTTGATTTTTGCTGGGGGTTGTCAAGATATGAAATGTAGGTCTAATTGAGACCTACATGGAGGTTTTGGTTTAATGTCTCTACGAGATTCCTACCGGAAGTTACAAGCAGTTGTGTCTGTGTTTTCTTCCTAGGAGCAGTTTTGTCTGTGTATTATTCCTAGGGGGCGCTAGAGGGCAATTTTAAATTTTGGGGTTTAGTATTTTTATTATATCGCAATTTTTGCAAGTCCTGATGTGTGTGTCAAATTTGGTGAGTTTTGAAGCATGTTAAGGGGGTCAAATTACAGCTCAAAGAGGTGGCGGTATAATAATAATAAAACCTTAATTTACAATTAGTTGTAAAATGTTGGACGGTTGTTTTTACAATACGCAGGCAAACGACAACTTTAAAACATACCGGCTTAGCTACGGCACCTGGCAGCCATCTTGGTATAGACCATCACAGCCGCTCCCTCACGAATGTTGGTGCGTGCGCACCAGCAGCAGACGGTACGGAAAAAAAACGAAAAAAAAAAAACGTCTCCCTCACTGTGTCTGCGCACAGTGGCCATCTTTGAAATGGTTTTCAGCGCAGCGGTTCTTTGAAGGCTTGAAAAATCAAAACCGTAGCAGTAATTAAAACTCTTTAATCAACTTTTAATCAGAAGGGTTCAATCTCTCTCCTGTGGCAGTTTGAAGCCGACACGACAAACGCGCTCAGCGGAGATAATGTTAGAATAAAGGTGACCGTTTTTTTTACAAAACTTTTGTTTTAGAAGGGGAATTGCAAACTTCCTGTTGATTTTTGCTGTGGGTTGTCAATATATGAAATGTAGGTCTAAGTGAGACCTACATAGAGGTTTTTGTTTTATGTCTCTACGACATTCATACTGGAAGTTACAAGCAGTTTTGCCTGTTTTTTCTTCCTAGGAGCAGTTTTGTCTGTGTTTTCTTCTTAGAGCGCAATTTTGAGTTTTGGGGTTAGGGTTTTTGATTAGATCACAATTTTCACCAGTCCTGATGTTTGGTGAGTTTTGAAGCATGTTAAGGGGGTCAAATTACATCTCAAAGAGGCAAAGGTGAGTGTTTTTACAAAACTTTTATTTTGAAGGGGGAATTGCAACTTCCTGTTGATTTTTACTGAAGGATGTAGGTGTATGAAATCTAGGTCTAAGTGAGACCTACATAGAGGTTTTTGTCTCATGTCACTACAACATTCCTACTGGAAGTTACAGGCAGTTTTTTCTGTGTTTTCTTCCTAGGGGGCGCTAGAGCGCAATTTTTAGTTTTGGAGTTAGGTTTTTTGATTAAATGGTAATGTTCGCCAGACCTGATGTGTGTGTGAAATTTGGTGAGTTTTGAAGCATGTTAAGTGGGTCAAAAAACAGCTCAAAGCTGCGGAATAATAACAAAGAAAGAATAAAACGCTAGAAATTCAATAGGGTCCTCTGTCCCAAAGGGACATTCGGTCCCTAATAATATAAAATACAGGAAATATAAAAGCAGTACATGGTAAAATACATAATAATACAGGACAATTACAAGACGGGACATTACAAGACACAGAACACGAATCACAGGTTAAAAGCAGATCTGAAGAGGTGTGTTTTTAGAAGGTTTTTGAAGGTGGGAAGGTCTGGGCAGTCACGGATGGGTTTGGGAAGACAGTTCCAGAGGGTGGGAGCAGCGATGGAGAAGGCTCTATCCCCCCAGGCCCAGAGCTTGGTTCTGAGTGGTGGGGAGAGGAGGTTGGCATCAGGCTGCGTGAAGGGGTATGGAGGTGAAGCAGGTTGGTGAGGCAGTTGGGGTTGTGGAGGGCTTTGTGGGTGAGGAGGAGGATTTTAAAGTGGATCCGGTGGGGAACGGGGAGCCAGTGGAGTTTCTGGAGGACTGGGGTGATGTGCTGACGGGAGCGGGTGTGGGGGAGCAGACTTTTGAATGTATTGGAGTTTATTGAGAATTTTGCAAGATGAGCCATAGAGGATGCTGTTGCAGTAATCAAGTCTGGAGGGAATGAAGGCATGGATCAGGGTTTCAGCGGCAGAGAAGGAGAGGGATGGACGGAGACGGGCAATATTTTTGAGGTGGAAGAAAACACTTCTTGGGATGTAGTTGACATGGTGTTGAAAAGAGAGATTATTGTCCAGAATGACTCCGAGGTTGCGGATCTGAGAGGATGGGAACAGAGTGGAGTTGTCCACAGAGAGGTGGAAGTTGTGAGGGATTTGGGGCCGATGATGAGCATGTCAGATTTGTCACAGTGGAGTTGGAGAGTATCTATGATCATGTTTAGTTCACTTCACACGTTGGAAAGTATCTAGGATCATGTTTAGTTCACTTCCCAAGTTGGAGAGTATCTAGGATCATGTATAGTTCACTTCACAAGTTGGAGAGTATCTAGGATCATGTTTAGTTCACTTCACACGTTGGAGAGTATCTAGGATCATGTTTAGTTAATTTCCCAAGTTGGAGAGTATCTAGGATCATGTTTAGTTCACTTCACAAGTTGGAGAGTATCTAGGATCATGTTTAGTTCACTTCACACGTTGGAAAGTATCTATGATCATGTTTAGTTCACTTCACACGTTGGAAAGTATCTAGGATCATGTTTAGTTCACTTCCCAAGTTGGAGAGTATCTAGGATCATGTATAGTTCACTTCACAAGTTGGAGAGTATCTAGGATCATGTTTAGTTCACTTCACAAGTTGGAGAGTATCTAGGATCATGTTTAGTTCACTTCCCAAGTTGGAGAGTATTTAGGATCATGTTTAGTTCACTTCACACGTTGGAAAGTATATAGGATCATGTTTAGTTCACTTCCCACGTTGGAAAGTATCTAGGATCATGTTTAGTTCACTTCCCAAGTTGGAGAGTATCTAGGATCATGTTTAGTTCACTTCACAAGTTGGAGAGTATCTAGGATCATGTTTAGTTCACTTCCCAAGTTGGAGAGTATCTAGGATCATGTTTAGTTCACTTCACACGTTGGAAAGTATATAGGATCATGTTTAGTTCACTTCACAAGTTGGAGAGTATCCAGGATCATGTTTAGTTCACTTCACAAGTTGGAAAGTATCTAGGATCATGTTTAGTTCACTTCCCACGTTGGAAAGTATCTAGGATCATGTTTAGTTCACTTCCCAAGTTGGAGAGTATCTAGGATCATGTTTAGTTCACTTCACACGTTGGAGAGTATCTAGGATCATGTTTAGTTCACTTCACACGTTGGAGAGTATCTAGGATCATGTTTAGTTCACTTCACAAGTTGGAGAGTATCTAGGATCATGTTTAGTTCACTTCCCAAGTTGGAGAGTATCTAGGATCATGTTTAGTTCACTTCCCAAGTTGGAGAGTATCTAGGATCATGTTTAGTTCACTTCACACGTTGGAGAGTATCTAGGATCATGTTTAGTTCACTTCACAAGTTGGAGAGTATCTAGGATCATGTTTAGTTCACTTCACAAGTTGGAGAGTATCTAGGATCATGTTTAGTTCACTTCACAAGTTGGAAAGTATCTAGGATCATGTTTAGTTCACTTCCCAAGTTGGAGAGTATCTAGGATCATGTTTAGTTCACTTCCCACGTTGGAAAGTATCTAGGATCATGTTTAGTTCACTTCCCAAGTTGGAGAGTATCTAGGATCATGTTTAGTTCACTTCCCAAGTTGGAGAGTATCTAGGATCATGTTTAGTTCACTTCACACGTTGGAAAGTATCTATGATCATGTTTAGTTCACTTCACAAGTTGGAGAGTATCTAGGATCATGTTTAGTTCACTTCACACGTTGGAAAGTATCTATGATCATGTTTAGTTCACTTCACACGTTGGAAAGTATCTAGGATCATGTTTAGTTCACTTCCCAAGTTGGAGAGTATCTAGGATCATGTTTAGTTCACTTCACACGTTGGAAAGTATCTAGGATCATGTTTAGTTCACTTCACAAGTTGGAGAGTATCTAGGATCATGTTTAGTTCACTTCACACGTTGGAAAGTATCTAGGATCATGTTTAGTTCACTTCACACGTTGGAAAGTATCTAGGATCATGTTTAGTTCACTTCCCAAGTTGGAGAGTATCTAGGATCATGTTTAGTTCACTTCACACGTTGGAAAGTATCTATGATCATGTTTAGTTCACTTCACACGTTGGAAAGTATCTAGGATCATGTTTAGTTCACTTCCCAAGTTGGAGAGTATCTAGGATCATGTATAGTTCACTTCACAAGTTGGAGAGTATCTAGGATCATGTTTAGTTCACTTCACACGTTGGAGAGTATCTAGGATCATGTTTAGTTAATTTCCCAAGTTGGAGAGTATCTAGGATCATGTTTAGTTCACTTCACACGTTGGAAAGTATCTAGGATCATGTTTAGTTCACTTCCCAAGTTGGAGAGTATCTAGGATCATGTTTAGTTCACTTCACACGTTGGAGAGTATCTAGGATCATGTTTAGTTCACTTCACAAGTTGGAAAGTATCTAGCATCATGTTTAGTTCACTTCTCAAGTTGGAGAGTATATAGGATCATGTTTAGTTCACTTCCCAAGTTGGAGAGTATCTATGATCATGTTTAGTTCACTTCACACATTGGAAAGTATCTAGGATCATGTTTAGTTCACTTCCCAAGTTGGAGAGTATCTAGGATCATGTTTAGTTCACTTCACACGTTGGAAAGTATCTATGATCATGTTTAGTTCACTTCACAAGTTGGAGAGTATCTAGGATCATGTTTAGTTCACTTCACACGTTGGAAAGTATCTATGATCATGTTTAGTTCACTTCACACGTTGGAAAGTATCTAGGATCATGTTTAGTTCACTTCCCAAGTTGGAGAGTATCTAGGATCATGTTTAGTTCACTTCACACGTTGGAAAGTATCTATGATCATGTTTAGTTCACTTCACAAGTTGGAGAGTATCTAGGATCATGTTTAGTTCACTTCACACGTTGGAAAGTATCTAGGATCATGTTTAGTTCACTTCCCAAGTTGGAGAGTATCTAGGATCATGTTTAGTTCACTTCACACGTTGGAAAGTATCTATGATCATGTTTAGTTCACTTCACACGTTGGAAAGTATCTAGGATCATGTTTAGTTCACTTCCCAAGTTGGAGAGTATCTAGGATCATGTATAGTTCACTTCACAAGTTGGAGAGTATCTAGGATCATGTTTAGTTCACTTCACAAGTTGGAGAGTATCTCGGATCATCACAGGAAGTTCATTTCCCAAGTTGGAGAGTATTTAGGATCATGTTTAGTTCACTTCACACGTTGGAAAGTATCTAGGATCATGTTTAGTTCACTTCACACGTTGGAAAGTATATAGGATCATGTTTAGTTCACTTCACAAGTTGGAAAGTATCCAGGATCATGTTTAGTTAACTTCCCAAGTTGGAGAGTATATAGGATCATGTTTAGTTCACTTCCCACGTTGGAAAGTATCTAGGATCATGTTTAGTTCACTTCCCAAGTTGGAGAGTATCTAGGATCATGTTTAGTTCACTTCCCAAGTTGGAGAGTATCTAGGATCATGTTTAGTTCACTTCACACGTTGGAAAGTATCTATGATCATGTTTAGTTCACTTCACAAGTTGGAGAGTATCTAGGATCATGTTTAGTTCACTTCACACATTGGAAAGTATCTAGGATCATGTTTAGTTCACTTCCCAAGTTGGAGTGTATCTAGGATCATGTTTAGTTCACTTCCCAAGTTGGAGAGTATCTAGGATCATGTTTAGTTCACTTCCCAAGTTGGAGAGTATCTAGGATCATGTTTAGTTCACTTCACACGTTGGAAAGTATCTATGATCATGTTTAGTTCACTTCACACGTTGGAAAGTATCTAGGATCATGTTTAGTTCACTTCCCAAGTTGGAGAGTATCTAGGATCATGTTTAGTTCACTTCACACGTTGGAAAGTATCTATGATCATGTTTAGTTCACTTCACACGTTGGAAAGTATCTAGGATCATGTTTAGTTCACTTCCCAAGTTGGAGAGTATCTAGGATCATGTATAGTTCACTTCACAAGTTGGAGAGTATCTCGGATCATCACAGGAAGTTCATTTCCCAAGTTGGAGAGTATTTAGGATCATGTTTAGTTCACTTCACACGTTGGAAAGTATCTAGGATCATGTTTAGTTCACTTCACACGTTGGAAAGTATATAGGATCATGTTTAGTTCACTTCACAAGTTGGAAAGTATCCAGGATCATGTTTAGTTCACTTCACACGTTGGAAAGTATCTAGGATCATGTTTAGTTCACTTCCCAAGTTGGAGAGTATCTAGGATCATGTATAGTTCACTTCACAAGTTGGAGAGTATCTAGGATCATGTTTAGTTCACTTCACACGTTGGAGAGTATCTAGGATCATGTTTAGTTAATTTCCCAAGTTGGAGAGTATCTAGGATCATGTTTAGTTCACTTCACACGTTGGAAAGTATCTAGGATCATGTTTAGTTCACTTCCCAAGTTGGAGAGTATCTAGGATCATGTTTAGTTCACTTCACACGTTGGAGAGTATCTAGGATCATGTTTAGTTCACTTCACAAGTTGGAAAGTATTTAGCATCATGTTTAGTTCACTTCCCAAGTTGGAGAGTATATAGGATCATGTTTAGTTCACTTCCCAAGTTGGAGAGTATCTATGATCATGTTTAGTTCACTTCACACATTGGAAAGTATCTAGGATCATGTTTAGTTCACTTCCCAAGTTGGAGAGTATCTAGGATCCTGTTTAGTTCACTTCACACGTTGGAAAGTATCTATGATCATGTTTAGTTCACTTCACAAGTTGGAGAGTATCTAGGATCATGTTTAGTTCACTTCACACGTTGGAAAGTATCTATGATCATGTTTAGTTCACTTCACACGTTGGAAAGTATCTAGGATCATGTTTAGTTCACTTCCCAAGTTGGAGAGTATCTAGGATCATGTTTAGTTCACTTCACACGTTGGAAAGTATCTATGATCATGTTTAGTTCACTTCACACGTTGGAAAGTATCTAGGA
Organism: Nerophis ophidion; assembly: GCF_033978795.1. Classification (NCBI taxonomy): domain Eukaryota; kingdom Metazoa; phylum Chordata; class Actinopteri; order Syngnathiformes; family Syngnathidae; genus Nerophis; species Nerophis ophidion. The sequence goes on along the minus strand of NC_084638.1, from coordinate 28,189,194 downwards.
TCATGTTTAGTTCACTTCCCAAGTTGGAGAGTATCTAGGATCATGTTTAGTTCACTTCACACGTTGGAGAGTATCTAGGATCATGTTTAGTTCACTTCACACGTTGGAGAGTATCTAGGATCATGTTTAGTTCACTTCACACGTTGGAGAGTATCTAGGATCATGTTTAGTTAATTTCCCAAGTTGGAAAGTATCTAGGATCATGTTTAGTTCACTTCACACGTTGGAAAGTATCTAGGATCATGTTTAGTTCACTTCCCAAGTTGGAGAGTATCTAGGATCATGTTTAGTTCACTTCACACGTTGGAGAGTATCTAGGATCATGTTTAGTTCACTTCACAAGTTGGAAAGTATCTAGGATCATGTTTAGTTCACTTCCCAAGTTGGAGAGTATCTAGGATCATGTTTAGTTCACTTCCCAAGTTGGAGAGTATCTAGGATCATGTTTAGTTCACTTCACACGTTGGAAAGTATCTATGATCATGTTTAGTTCACTTCACAAGTTGGAGAGTATCTAGGATCATGTTTAGTTTAATTCACACGTTGGAAAGTATCTATGATCATGTTTAGTTCACTTCACACGTTGGAAAGTATCTAGGATCATGTTTAGTTCACTTCCCAAGTTGGAGAGTATCTAGGATCATGTTTAGTTCACTTCACACGTTGGAAAGTATCTATGATCATGTTTAGTTCACTTCACAAGTTGGAGAGTATCTAGGATCATGTTTAGTTCACTTCACACGTTGGAAAGTATCTAGGATCATGTTTAGTTCACTTCACACGTTGGAAAGTATCTAGGATCATGTTTAGTTCACTTCCCAAGTTGGAGAGTATCTAGGATCATGTTTAGTTCACTTCACACGTTGGAAAGTATCTATGATCATGTTTAGTTCACTTCACACGTTGGAAAGTATCTAGGATCATGTTTAGTTCACTTCCCAAGTTGGAGAGTATCTAGGATCATGTATAGTTCACTTCACAAGTTGGAGAGTATCTAGGATCATGTTTAGTTCACTTCACATGTTGGAGAATATCTAGGATCATGTTTAGTTAATTTCCCAAGTTGGAGAGTATCTAGGATCATGTTTAGTTCACTTCACAAGTTGGAGAGTATCTAGGATCATGTTTAGTTCACTTCACACGTTGGAGAGTATCTAGGATCATGTTTAGTTCACTTCACAAGTTGGAAAGTATCTAGCATCATGTTTAGTTCACTTCCCAAGTTGGAGAGTATATAGGATCATGTTTAGTTCACTTCCCAAGTTGGAGAGTATCTAGGATCATGTTTAGTTCACTTCACACATTGGAAAGTATCTAGGATCATGTTTAGTTCACTTCCCAAGTTGGAGAGTATCTAGGATCATGTTTAGTTCACTTCACACGTTGGAAAGTATCTATGATCATGTTTAGTTCACTTCACAAGTTGGAGAGTATCTAGGATCATGTTTAGTTCACTTCACACGTTGGAAAGTATCTATGATCATGTTTAGTTCACTTCACACGTTGGAAAGTATCTAGGATCATGTTTAGTTCACTTCCCAAGTTGGAGAGTATCTAGGATCATGTTTAGTTCACTTCACACGTTGGAAAGTATCTATGATCATGTTTAGTTCACTTCACAAGTTGGAGAGTATCTAGGATCATGTTTAGTTCACTTCACACGTTGGAAAGTATCTATGATCATGTTTAGTTCACTTCACACGTTGGAAAGTATCTAGGATCATGTTTAGTTCACTTCCCAAGTTGGAGAGTATCTAGGATCATGTTTAGTTCACTTCACACGTTGGAAAGTATCTAGGATCATGTTTAGTTCACTTCCCAAGTTGGAGAGTATCTAGGATCATGTATAGTTCACTTCACAAGTTGGAGAGTATCTAGGATCATGTTTAGTTCACTTCACAAGTTGGAGAGTATCTCGGATCATCACAGGAAGTTAATTTCCCAAGTTGGAGAGTATTTAGGATCATGTTTAGTTCACTTCACACGTTGGAAAGTATCTAGGATCATGTTTAGTTCACTTCACACGTTGGAAAGTATATAGGATCATGTTTAGTTCACTTCCCACGTTGGAAAGTATCTAGGATCATGTTTAGTTCACTTCCCAAGTTGGAGAGTATCTAGGATCATGTTTAGTTCACTTCACAAGTTGGAAAGTATATAGGATCATGTTTAGTTCACTTCACAAGTTGGAGAGTATCTAGGATCATGTTTAGTTCACTTCACAAGTTGGAGAGTATCTAGGATCATGTTTAGTTCACTTCCCAAGTTGGAGAGTATCTAGGATCATGTTTAGTTCACTTCACACGTTGGAAAGTATATAGGATCATGTTTAGTTCACTTCACAAGTTGGAGAGTTTCCAGGATCATGTTTAGTTCACTTCCCACGTTGGAGAGTATCTAGGATCATGTTTAGTTCACTTCACAAGTTGGAGAGTATCTAGGATCATGTTTAGTTCACTTCACAAGTTGGAGAGTATCTAGGATCATGTTTAGTTCACTTCACACGTTGGAAAGTATCTAGGATCATGTTTAGTTCACTTCACAAGTTGGAGAGTATCTCGGATCATCACAGGAAGTTCATTTCCCAAGTTGGAGAGTATTTAGAATCATGTTTAGTTCACTTCACACGTTGGAAAGTATCTAGGATCATGTTTAGTTCACTTCACACGTTGGAAAGTATCTAGGATCATGTTTAGTTCACTTCCCACGTTGGAAAGTATCTAGGATCATGTTTAGTTCACTTCCCAAGTTGGAGAGTATCTAGGATCATGTTTAGTTCACTTCACAAGTTGGAGAGTATCTAGGATCATGTTTAGTTCACTTCCCAAGTTGGAGAGTATCTAGGATCATGTTTAGTTCACTTCACAAGTTGGAGAGTATCTAGGATCATGTTTAGTTCACTTCCCATGTTGGAAAGTATCTAGGATCATGTTTAGTTCACTTCCCAAGTTGGAGAGTATCTAGGATCATGTATAGTTCACTTCACAAGTTGGAGAGTATCTAGGATCATGTTTAGTTCACTTCACACGTTGGAAAGTATATAGGATCATGTTTAGTTCACTTCCCAAGTTGGAGAGTATCTAGGATCATGTATAGTTCACTTCACAAGTTGGAGAGTATCTAGGATCATGTTTAGTTCACTTCACACGTTGGAAAGTATATAGGATCATGTTTAGTTCACTTCACAAGTTGGAAAGTATCCAGGATCATGTTTAGTTCACTTCCCACGTTGGAAAGTATCTAGGATCATGTTTAGTTCACTTCACAAGTTGGAGAGTATCTCGGATCATCACAGGAAGTTAATTTCCCAAGTTGGAGAGTATCTAGGATCATGTTTAGTTCACTTCCCAAGTTGGAGAGTATCTAGGATCATGTTTAGTTCACTTCCCACGTTGGAAAGTATCTAGGATCATGTTTAGTTCACTTCCCAAGTTGGAGAGTATCTAGGATCATGTATAGTTCACTTCACAAGTTGGAGAGTATCTAGGATCATGTTTAGTTCACTTCACAAGTTGGAGAGTATCTAGGGTCATGTTTAGTTCACTTCACACGTTGGAAAGTATCTAGGATCATGTTTAGTTCACTTCACAAGTTGGAAAGTATCCAGGATCATGTTTAGTTCACTTCCCAAGTTGGAGAGTATATAGGATCATGTTTAGTTCACTTCCCAAGTTGGAGAGTATATAGGATCATGTTTAGTTCACTTCCCACGTTGGAAAGTATCTAGGATCATGTTTAGTTCACTTCACAAGTTGGAGAGTATCTCGGATCATCACAGGAAGTTAATTTCCCAAGTTGGAGAGTATCTAGGATCATGTTTAGTTCACTTCCCAAGTTGGAGAGTATCTAGGATCATGTTTAGTTCACTTCACACGTTGGAAAGTATCTAGGATCATGTTTAGTTCACTTCACAAGTTGGAAAGTATCCAGGATCATGTTTAGTTCACTTCCCACGTTGGAAAGTATCTAGGATCATGTTTAGTTCACTTCCCAAGTTGGAGTGTATCTAGGATCATGTTTAGTTCACTTCCCAAGTTGGAGAGTATCTAGGATCATGTTTAGTTCACTTCCCAAGTTGGAGAGTATCTAGGATCATGTTTAGTTCACTTCACACGTTGGAGAGTGTGGAGGGGTGGTGGGGGGCGTGGCCTGCGGGCCTGCAGCAAAGCGGAGTGTACCAGGACCAGCCTCAAAGTCAGCGACAGTTGCCTAGATGGCCCAGGTGGGCCTTATTATCTACTCACCTGTTTTTCTGTTTAAGCAGCAGCCGGAATAATACACGTTGTTGGAGCTGGGGTGAGATGGCGAGAGAGACACTTTGCTTTTGCTCGCCGTATTGACTGGCGCACATCCCCATGAACACATCTAATTCTCACCCGTGCTGCCCGCTTCAGAGCCCCGGGTCGAACCAGGTTCTGGTGGATCATGGCCTGCTCTCAGCCCAAAACCACCATTGCCCGGTATGTACCCCCTTGTATCCTTACCGGTGGTATACAGTACGGGGGAGGGAACCGGATGGCCGGCCACCCGGGTCACGTGCCTCAGGGACCTCCGCGGGTGGAGGCGAGACAGGTCTACTTTTAAGAATATAAATAAGTTGTATTCAATCTACATTTGTGAATATAAATAAGGGAAATAAGTTGTATTTGCTCATCACAAAGGTCACTTTATTGAAAGTTTGCAAAGTCGGGTGATCCTCAGCTGCGCATCAATAAGTAATATTTGTGTTGCAGCAGGCTGATGAATAATGCACACGCACGTACAAGTGTGGCGCACATGAATGCAACGCTGCAGCAGCAGCAGCACAAAGGCGCTCCACACTTATATCTCAAGATAAAACATATCTCAAGATAAAACACACATTCTCCTCCTGAAGCCAGATATGCATCTTTGCTTCTCACCACCAGCAGTCTTGGAAACGGGACTACTTTTATTCCAACCCTTTCCAATTAGAAGTGTGCACATGTTGATTATTTACACAAAAACTAAGTCATTGTACAGAAGTGCAGTAAGTCACTGTCACTACCCCAATAGGACTCTGGTAACAGCAGTCTGTAAGTTCTCCTGGATTTGGGCGATCCCCTGGATTCCCTGGCCCAAGACTGTGACCCGCTCCTCATGAGCGGTGAGGCGGGATACCTACTGTATCCATACTGGCCAGAGTGTACTGTCACCACCAGAACAGGACTCTGGACACAGATGCAGGATTTGCAAGACTTCACCCAGGTGTGTGTCATGACCAGAACAGGACTCTGGACACAGATGCAGGATTTTCAGAAACTAGTATTTTTTCTGAACAGGGAAGGGGTCCAAAATGGGAGAAACAAAAACAGGTTATCAAACCAGACCTAACCTGAACCACTAAACTTTCTCAATAACTCAAAACTCCCCGGTCATTTGTGTGAACAGAAGTTGTACCTGTTCCGCAAGTTGGCCCACCTGGATGGTAACAGCAGTCTGTAAGTTCTCCTGGATTTGGGTGATCCCCTGGATTCCCTGGCCAAAGACTGCGACCCGCTCCTCATGAGCAGTGAGGCGGGATACCTACTGTATCCATACTGGCCAGAGTGTACTGTCAACACCAGAACAGGACTCTGGACACAGATGCAGGATTTGCAAGACTTCACCCAGGTGTGTGTCATGACCAGAACAGGACTCTGGACACAGATGCAGGATTTGCAAGACTTCACCCAGGTGTGTGTCACGACCAGAACAGGACTCTGGACACAGATGCAGGATTTGCAAGACTTCACCCAGGTGTGTGTCACGACCAGAACAGGACTCTGGACGCAGATGCAGGATTTTCAGAAACAGGTATTTATTCTGACAGGGAAGGGGTCCAAAACGGGAGAAACAAAAACAGGATATCAAACAAGACCTAACCTGACCACTAAACTTACTCAATAACTCAAAACTCCCCGGTCATTTGTGTGAACAGAAGTTGTACCTGTTCCGCAAGTTGGCCCACCTGGATGGTAACAGCAGTCTGTAAGTTCTCTTGGCTTTGGGCGATCCCCTGGATTCTCTGGCCCAAGACTGTGATCCGCTCCCCATGAGTGGTGAGGCGGGATTCCTGCTGTATCCATACTGGCCAGAGTGTACTGTCACCAGCAGAACAGGACTCTGGACACAGATGCAGGATTTGCAAGACTTCACCCAGGTGTGTGTCATGACCAGAACAGGACTCTGGACACAGATGCAAGATTTGCAAGACTTCACCCAGGTGTGTGTCACGACCAGAACAGGACTCTGGACGCAGATGCAGGATTTTCAGAAACAGGTATTTATTCTGACAGGGAAGGGAACCAAAACGGGAGAAACAAAAACAGGATATCAAACCAGACCTAACCTGACCACTAAACTTACTCAATAACTCAAAACTCCCCGGGCATTTGTGTGAACAGAAGTTGTACCTGTTCCGCAAGTTGGCCCACCTGGATGGTAACAGCAGTCTGTAAGTTCTCCTGGATTTGGGCGATCCCCTGGATTCTCTGGCCCAAGACTCTGACCCGCTCCTCATGAGCGGTGAGGCGGGATTCCTGCTGTATCCATACTGGCCAGAGTGTACTGTCACCACCAGAACAGGACTCTGGACACAGATGCAGGATTTGCAAGACTTCACCCAGGTGTGTGTCACGACCAGAACAGGACTCTGGACACAGATGCAGGATTTGCAAGACTTCACCCAGGTGTGTGTCACCACCAGAACAGAACTCTGAACACAGATGCAGGATTTTCAGAAACTAGTATTTTTTCTGAACAGGGAAGGGGTCCAAAATGGGAGAAACAAAAACAGGCTATCAAACCAGACCTAACCTGACCCCTAAACTTACTCAATAACTCAAAACTCCCCGGTCATTTGTGTGAACAGAAGTTGTACCTGCTCCACAAGTTGGCCCACCTGGATGGTAACAGCAGTTTGTAAGTTCTCCTGGCTTTGGGCGATCCCCTGGATTCTCTGGCCCAGGACTGCGACCCGCTCCTCATGAGTGGTGAGGCGGGATTCCTGCGCGCGACTGCTTCGATCCTGACTGTGTCCATACTGGCCAGAATGTACTGTCACCACCAGAAAAGGACTCTGAACACAGATGCAGGATTTTCAGAAACTAATATTTTATCTGAACAGGGAGGGGTCCACAATGGGAGAAACAAAAACAGGGTATCAAACCAGACCTGACATGACCACTAAACTTACTCAAAACATCAATAACTCAAAATGCTCTGTGTACGGAGGGAAAAAGGGGCTAAGAACAAAAACTACTAGGTAGAACAAAAGGTGCTCCAACGGAGGCAATGCTAGGAGACTAATCTTACCGAAGAATCTCTCCCCCCTTTTAGGGACCTCAGAGTGGAGTCTATCGAAGTCTTGGATCAGGGAGGGGTCATCAATGTTCCGTTGGGGTACCCACTGTCTCTCTTCAGGACCGTGCCACTCCCAAACCACCAAGAACTGTCTTCCTTGACCTTTGTTGCGTACCGCTAAAAGTTTCTTGACCCGGTACAGAGGTCCTCCATCTGGGGGCGGGGGTGGGGGGGTTTGGTGGCTGGGACCACGGGGTTTTCTTGGCTGACATGGAAAGTAGGGTGGACGCGGAGCGACTTGGGTAGGCGTAGGCGTAGTCGTAGTGCTGCTGGACCGATGACCTTGGCGATGGGGAAATGGTCCAACAAATCTGGGTGCTAATATTTTGGAGGGGACCCTTGAGGTGCAGGTCTTTGGCGGATAGACATACTCTCTGGCTGGCCGGTAATCAGGTGCTGGGCGGAGCTTCCGATTGGCCGCTTTCTTGACCCGATCTACTTGTCGATGGCTCCGGCGCACCAGGGCGTGGGCGCAGGGCACGGAAACCTCTGGCTCTGAGTCTGGGAACTAGACTTTTGTAGTTATTTTAAGTTGCCCACCATTTTAGTTGTAGTAGTTGCAGCAGGTATTCACTTTATTATCAGCACCCCCCACGACCCCGAATGGGACAAGCGGTAGAAAGTGGATGGATAGATTTTTAGTTTAGATAAATAGTGCATTTACGCCACTATTTCTCTGCATTTCAACCCAATAACCCGTATTTTCTTATTGTAGTTGTCTCGTACTACCAAGGGTGTTTTATTATGGATTTGAGTTATAATAGATACTGTATCTATAACCTAATATCCATCCATTTTCTACCGCTTATTCCCTTTTTGGGGACGTGGGGGGCGATGGCGCTTATCTTAGCTACAATTGGGCGGAAGGCGGTTTACACCCTGGACAAGTTGCCACCTCATCGCAGGTATAACTTAATATATTGAATAAAAGTTTCTAAACAATGTTTTTCTTTCTTAAAAAGTATTTGTGGAAGTTGCCCTCCCGTGGGTCCGGTAGTCTGGGCAACAAGTCTTTTATTTTCACCAGCCGTGTGGTTTTGCTTTCCAGCAAAATGTCTCTCGCTCTCAGGCCTCTGCTCACCAGCAACTCCCACCATGTCTCTCGCTCCGGCTGCTGCTAATAAGGGCGACAGGGGATGAGATAACATTTCCCAGCTGGGCAATCTACTCACCAGCCGCTGACTTTGAGGCCGGTCCTTACACACCCTGCTCCGCTGCAGGCCCGCAGAAAATGCCCTCGTCCACAGTATGTAACAACTTAAAACATTGTGGCTATTTTTATATTCAATTTAACTCAAAAGTTGAAAGGCTATTGTGAACGACTTAAGCCGTCGTGCGGGTTCAATGGACCACCCAGGAAGGACATTCTCGATCAGCATGTTTGACTGTCGTTTATTTTGCAATAAAGGATGTCTTTTCTGCCGTTGCCGCTCACGCTGCTCGCTCACCGTGTCTCGCTCCTCGTCTCTCGCTTTCCGGTCCGCGCTTTAGTCGGCCGCGTCTCAGTCTCTCGTGTCTTGTTTCCTGTTGCTTCTGCTCTCCAGCCACTGCTGCAGACTCTCCACTTCCTTTCACCTCACCCTCCTCCGCTGCTGCCCTTTTATACAGCCAGAGGAGATTTATTGTTTGTCTATAGGCGCGCGATCCACGCACCTCTACTTGATTGTGGCGTTGGTTCCGGCACATCCTGCCTCTCCGCTCGGCCGCATTCTCCGCCTCCTTGCCGCCATCTTGGGCCGGGCTCCAGATTGCCCTGCCCCGCTGCTCGTTCGCTGGCTGCGCCTCTCCACATACCTCCATCGCCAGACGCGAGCCGGAACTCCAACCGGCTAAGCCAACTCCCCCCTCCCTTTTTTCAAGAGGCGGGAAATGAAGACTGCCACGGCCACCTGTCTTTTCTTCATTGTCTTTGTTCATTTCGTCTTTCTTCTTGTCTCTTTCTTCTTTGTTCTTTTCTTCGTCCTCTTTGACCTTTCCTTTGTCTTCTTCTTCTTCCTCTTTGACCTTTTCTTTGTCTTCTTCTTCTTCTTCCTCTTTGCCCTTTTCTTTGTCTTCTTCTTCTTCGTCCTCTTTGAACCTCCTCTTCTTCTTCTTCCTCTTTGATTTCTTCTTTTTCGTCCTCTTTGACTTCTTCTTCGTCCTCTTTGACTTCTTCTTCTTTGTCTTTTTCTGCTGCACGCTTCACCGGCTGTGCATCTGTCTCCTCAGCAGGGGGCGCCTCCTCTGCATTGCTGTCTCCCTTCCTGTGCTCCTCCGTTACTTCTTTGGGGAGGGGGGGGGGCACTTGCGCCTCTCCCCACCTGGTCCGCCAGTGCCTGCAGGAGTCAGCATATCTGACGGCTGCTTGCCGTGAAGTCGGCCAGTGCGCCCACGTGAGACCACAGGGGATCATCCCTCCCGCCTTCGGTGGTCCAGCCGTGTTGGGCGCCAAATGTGAACGACTCACGCTGTCGTTGTGCGGGTTCCATGGACCACTCAGGAAGGACATGATTTGAGCAGGTTTGACTCTTGTTTATTTTTCAATAACAAGCTTTCTTCTGGTCTGGTTGCTTTTCAGCTCCTTCTCCGCTGCTTGCTCCTCGGTCGCTTTTCAGCCGGCCACGTCTCCGTCTCTCGTGTCTCGCTCTCTGTTGCTCTCGCTCTTCAGGTTCTGCTGTGGGCTCTCCTCCTCCTTCTGCCCTCACCCTCCTCCGCTGCTGCCCTTTTATACAGCCGGAGGAGATTTATTGATTGTCTGTAGGTGCGCAATCCATGCACCTGAAGTTGATTGTGGCGTTGCTCCCGGCACGCCCGCCTCTCTGCTCGGCCGCATTCTCCGCCTCCTTGCCGCCATCTTGGGCCGGGCTCCAGCATGTCCTGCCCAGCAGCTCGTTCGCCGGCTGCGCCTTGCCACAGCTATTTTTAAGGTCCACTGTTATTTAAAAGACGAATGAAACAATCCACACACTATCTCTAGCTGTCTGCTACTAGCACCAACTATTAAAACATTATTTTGTAACCCTACACTAGTAGCTATAAAACTAATGAAAGATTATTTGTATGAGTCTACTATTAGCCATTAATATGCAGTCACAGAAGATTATTTGTATATCATTATATTGCCTTCTACTTCTTTTTTTATATAAAATACAGCAATTTGATACAAATGAATTGTGGCACTCTTCTGTCAGGTTCAAACACTGATGACAATCTGTTAAAACAGACGAGAAGCAAGGAATCCTGCAGAGACAGAGTTCAATTTGGCTCAATTGAGGAGACGTGTTTTTTGGGCTGTACTCTAGCTACAGATCCAAACTACGTTCTTAAAGTCCCGCCCGCGTGCTTCCTCTATTCATTTGGGAGGTCCCCGGTTACATCACTGAAGCTGTCGCTGAGTGAAGGCGGGTAATCTCGACAGCTCCAGCTAGACACGATATATGATTATACAAGAAATGCAAATGTGTTGACGCTGGTGATATCACCTTGTGTCTGCTCTGTCCGCGTCACGACGGTGTTCGGCCTTGGCAGTCGGCAGGCCGTTCCTGGACACAGACACTGATACCAGATTGGCACAGAAAAAGAAAAATACCACTTCAGCACGATTGATAATAACCATAGCAACGGCCCTTAAGCCGAAGAGTTATGTGATAATATGTACTTAACTATCAACATCTGTTTAAAGTAGTATTTAATTTGTATTTCTTAAAAGTGCTTTAAATTGTCATTGGGATTGGGTTAACAGATTTATCTCTCTAAGGAAAGCCCAAAGTTTATTCTCCCTTATTCCCCACAAGGCAAGTCACACACTTCAACTTGACCTTTTATTATCATTTGCCTTTTTAGTGCTCTATGTTGAAGTGCATTGTCTCCTTGCAATGTGACCTATAGCCCAACTCTCCTAAATAATACCTTCATTAACATCCCAAACATCACATCACATCTCCTTGACCATACCATTTGGTAAATCTATCGGGAGTCTGCAACTATTCAGTTTGGTAAAGCTTCTTCTTTTAACTGCTACTAGCTATCTATGCTCTCTTCCCGTATCTCAATGCATCAGAATGGACTTTTAAAAGTGGAATTAAAAACAAAAATAAGCTTCTCTTTACATGTAAACACTGTCCTGCTTTTAAAAGACTAAAAATAAAAACATGATATTACTACCAACTAAAGTTGCAAAGGGGTGGAAGGTTTCCGGTAAATTTCCAAAAACTTTACGGAAATTTACCATGGGAAGGTAAGCCCGGGAAGTTTGGAGGTATTCACCATTTTTTAATTATTCAAAGTTGGACACCGTCCATGGGAATGAATGGGAATATATGGTAATTAATGGGAATATATGGGAATATACGGGAATGAATGGAATGATATGGTAATTAATGGAAATGAATGGGATTACCGTATTTTCTTGAATTGCCGCCGGGGCGCCAATTATTTTAAAACCTCTTCTCACTCCGGCACTTACCAAAGGCATGCGGTAAATTTAGGCCTGCGCTTATAAATTTGAGTGTGATGTAAGGATACCAACATGATAAGCGCATTTAATAAAAAACGTTATTCTGGTCTTACCTTTACTTATAAATGAAGTCCATGTGCAGCTCCTTCTGATCAAAAGCATGGATAACTTGTTTATAAAAGTCTTCCTTTCTTCACTTTTAAAAGTCTCTCTGTCTCGATGGAGATCTTCCTTTATTACCTCCTGCTTCGATTGAAAATCCAGTTTAGAAAAGTGTTTTATTTTAGATATGTAATCCTCCATGTTAAAAGTGCAAGCGAGAGGAAAAAATAAACGATTGCTGCTCACTCTTGCTGCTTGTTGTCACTTCTTCTGCAGCCGAGTAGTCGCAAGAAGGATCACTAGCGCCCTCTACCACCAGGAGGCGGGAGTCATTTAATGACTCATATTTGACACACGCAGCTACGGTATATTAATAAAACATAGCTGCTTACTGTTCTTTTTAGCATATTCAATAGCTTGGACCTTAAATCCTACTGAATAGCTCTTAATCTTCTTCCCTTTATGCGATTTCAAGTGATTGAAATCAGCCTCCTCCATTTTGAAAATGATGACAGGTGAAGTGTCACTCGTGACGTCACGAGTCTGACCCGGCGGAAATTCTAGGCATATGCTAATTATTTGGCAAAAACAGTTTGACCCGGCGGAAATTCTAGACATGCGCTAATAAAAATAATATTTTGTGAAACGAGTTTGACCCGGCAGTAATTCTAGGCAGGCGCATACTATATACCCGGCGGCAATTCAAGGAAATACGGTACATGGGAATATATGGGAATGAATGGAAGTATATGGTAATGAATGGGAATGAATGGGAATATATGGGAATATATGGTAATTAATCGGAATAAATGGGAATGAATGGGAATATATGGGAATGAATGGAAAATATATGGTAATTAATAGGAATATATGGTAATTAATGGGAATATTTGGAAAATAATGGGAATATATGTTAATTAATAGGAATATATGGGAATGAATGGGAATATATGGGAATTAATGGGAATATATGGTAATTATTGGGAATATACAGGAATATATGTGCATATATGGTAATGTATGGAAATAATTGGGAATATATGGGAATATATGGTAATTAATGGAATATATGGGAATGATTGGGAATATTTGGGAATATTTGGGAAGGAATGGGATTATATGGTAATTAATGGGAATATTTGGCAAAGAATGGGAATATATGGGAATATATGGTAATTAATGGGAATATATGGGAAAGAATGGGAATACATGGGAATGATTGGGAATATATGGGAATGAATGGGAATATATGGTAATTAATGGAATATATGGGAATGATTGGGAATATATGGGAATGAATGGGAATATTTGGGAAGGAATGGGATTATATGGTAATTAATGGGAATATTTGGCAAGGAATGGGAATATATGGGAAAGAATGGGAATATATGGGAATATATGGTAATTAATGGGAATATATGGGAAATAATGGGAATATATGGTAATTAATAGGAATATATGGGAATGAATGGGAACCGTGTCCCTCGGGAAGTCCTGTGGGGAGTGCTCAGAGAGTATGGGGTATCGGAATGTCTTATTGTGGCGGTCCTCTCCCTGTATGATCAGTGTCAGAACTTAGTCCTCTCCCTGTATGATCAGTGTCAGAACTTAGTCCTCTCCCTGTATGATCAGTGTCAGAACTTAGTCCTCTCCCTGTATGATCAGTGTCAGACCTTAGTCCTCTCCCTGTATGATCAGTGTCAGAGCTTGGTCCGCATTGCTGGCAGTAAGTCGGACACGTTTCCAGTGAAGGTTGGACTCCGCCAAGGCTGTCCTTTGTCACCGATTCTGTTCATAACTTTTATGGACAGAATTTCTAGGCGCAGTCAAGGCGTTGAGGGGTTCCGGTTTGGTGGCCACGGGATTAGGTCTCTGCTTTTTGCAGATGATGTAGTCCTGATGGCTTCATCTGACCTGGATCTTCAGCTCTCACTGGATCGGTTCGCAGCCGAGTGTGAAGCGACCGGAATGAGAATCAGCACCTCCAAGTCCGAGTCCATGGTTCTCGCCCGGAAAAGGGTGGAGTGCCATCTCCGGGTTGGGGAGGAGACCCTGCCCCAAGTGGAGGAGTTCAAGTACCTAGGAGTCTTGTTCACGAGTGGGGGAAGAGTGGATCGTGAGATCGACAGGCGGATCGGTGCGGCGTCTTCAGTAATGCGGACGTTGTATCAATCCGTTGTGGTGAAGAAGGAGCTGAGCCGGAAGGCAAAGCTCTCAATTTACCGGTCGATCTACGTTCCCATCCTCACCTATGGTCATGAGCTTTGGGTCATGACCGAAAGGATAAGATCACGGGTACAAGCGGCCGAAATGAGTTTCCTCCGCCGGGTGGCGGGTCTCTCCCTTAGAGATAGGGTGAGAAGCTCTGCCATCCGGGAGGAACTCAAAGTAAAGCCGCTGCTCCTCCACATCGAGAGGAGCCAGATGAGGTGGTTCGGGCATCTGGTCAGGATGCCACCCGAACGCCTCCCTAGGGATGTGTTTAGGGCACGTCCAGCTGGTAGGAGGCCACGGGGAAGACCCAGGACACGTTGGGAAGACTATGTCTCCCGGCTGGCCTGGGAACGCCTCGGGATCCCCCGGGAAGAGCTAGACGAAGTGGCTGGAGATAGGGAAGACTGGGCTTCCCTACTTAGGCTGCTGCCCCCGCGACCCGACCTCGGATAAGCGGAAGATGATGGATGGATGGATGGAATGGGAATATATGGGAATATACGGGAATATATGGGAAGGAATGGGAATATATGGTAATTAATGGGAATATACGGGAATTTATGGGAATATATGGTAATTAATGGGAATATATGGGAAAGAATGGGAATATATGGTAATAAATGGGAATATTTGGGAAGGAATGGGAATATATGGGCAAAAATGGGACTATATGGTAATTAATGGGAATAATTGGGAAGGAATGGGAATATATTGGAAAGAATGGGAATATATGGTAATTAATGTGAATATATGGTAATTAATGGGAATATATGGGAGAGAATGGGAATATATGGTAATAAATGGGAATATTTGGGAAGGAATGGGAATATATGGGAAAGAATGGGAATATATGGTAATTAATGGGAATATATGGGAATGAATGGGAATATATGGTAATTAATGGAATATATGGGAATAATTGGGAATATATGGGAATGAATGGGAATATTTGGGAAGGAATGGGATTATATGGTAATTAATGGGAATATTTGGCAAGGAATGGGAATATATGGGAAAGAATGGGAATATATGGTAATTTATGGGAATATATGGGAAGGAATGGGAATATATGGGAAAAAATGGGAATATATGGGAATTAATGGGAATATATGGGAAGGAATGGGAATATATGGGAAAGAATGGGAATATATGGGAAAGAATGGGAATATATGGTAATTAATGGGAATATTTGGGAAGGAATGGGAATATATGGGAAGGAATGGGAATATATGGTAATTAATGGGAATATATGGGAAAGAATGGGAATATATGGTAATTAATGGGAATATTTGGGAAGGAATGGGAATATATGGGAAGGAATGGCATTATTCTCTTTGTGTTGATGTATTGTTGTCAAAGACTAATACAATGCCACACACTGACATAAATAGACTGGAATAGTCTTTACAAATATTGGACTGATGAACACATGACTAAAAATAGAACAGATGAATGAACGTCATGTTGTTCTATTCTGTGTTATGTGTTTTATGTTGAAAGATTGCGTCAAGTAGAATTCCCAGTTTGTGAACCTGTTCTTAACTATGGCAATAACAACTTTTTGTGATTGTGATTGTGATTGTGATCATGTTTGTGATTGTGATTGTGATTGTGATTGTGTTTGTGATTGTGATTGTGTTTGTGATTGTGTTTGTGATTGTGATTGTGTTTGTGATTGTGATCATGTTTGTGATTGTGATTGTGATCATGTTTGTGATTGTGATTGTGATTGTGATTGTGTTTGTGATTGTGATTGTGATTGTGATTGTGTTTGTGATTGTGTTTGTGATTGTGATTGTGATTGTGTTTGTGATTGTGATTGTGATTGTGTTTGTGATTGTGTTTGTGATTGTGATTGTGATTGTGTTTGTGATTGTGTTTGTGATTGTGTTTGTGATTGTGATTGTGTTTGTGATTGTGATTGTGTTTGTGTTTGTGTTTGTGATTGTGATTGTGATTGTGTTTGTGATTGTGTTTGTGATTGTGATTGTGATCGTGAACGTGATCGTGTTTGTGATTGTGTTTGTGATTGTGATTGTGACCGTGATCGTGTTTGTGATTGTGATTGTGATTGTGATTGTGTTTGTGATTGTGATTGTGTTTGTGATTGTGTTTGTGATTGCGATTGTGTTTGTGATTGTGATTGTGATTGTGTTTGTGATTGTGATTGTGTTTGTGATTGTGATTGTGTTTGTGTTTGTGTTTGTGATTGTGATTGTGTTTGTGATTGTGTTTGTGATTGTGATTGTGATCGTGATCGTGATCGTGTTTGTGATTGTGTTTGTGATTGTGATTGTGACCGTGATCGTGTTTGTGATTGTGATTGTGATTGTGATTGTGTTTGTGATTGTGATTGTGTTTGTGATTGTGTTTGTGATTGCGATTGTGTTTGTGATTGTGATTGTGATTGTGATTGTGATTGTGTTTGTGATTGTGATTGTGATTGTGTTTGTGATTGTGATTGTGATTGTGATTGTGTTTGTGATTGTGATTGTGTTTGTGATTGTGATTGTGATTGTGTTTGTGATTGTGTTTGTGTTTGTGATTGTGTTTGTGATTGTGATTGTGTTTGCGATTGTGATTGTGATTGTGATTGTGATTGTGTTTGTGATTGTGATTGTGATTGTGATTGTGTTTGTGATTGTGTTTGTGATTGTGATTGTGTTTGTGATTGTGTTTGTGATTGTGATTGTGATTGTGTTTGTGATTGTGATTGTGATTGTGATTGTGATTGTGATTGTGATCGTGATTGTGTTTGGGATTGTGATTGTGTTTGTGATTGTGTTTGTGATTGTGATTGTGAAGAGTCAAGCAGCATACTAAATCCAACTATAAGCTACATCCTTGTATGAGAAGAGGACAGAAGGCGGAGGAAACTACACCTTTTCATTTACTATTTGCTACTTCAACTTTATACCGCTTGTCCCTCGCGTCGTTGAATAACAGTCATGACCTATGTTGTTGATGATGGTGTAGTCGGGCGGGGTTAGAGTCACATGATATCAGTCCTTCTTTGTAGTTTGTTGGGGTTTTCCTGTGTTTGGGCTCTTAGTTCCGCTTCAGCGCTCTTATTGTGGCGGTACTTCCTGTTCAGTTTGGGCATCTGCTCAGCGCAGACATTTGATTTTGTTGAGCCTCTGTTACAAACCTTTGTTAGACTTCTCCTGTCTCACCTGTCTACCTACGCTCAAGTCCCCGCTTGGTAGTTTGGAAGTTTTTAGTCTGGCTGTGCAGAGGCTCTCTCTGCCTAGGCCAACCCTATTTGGTCTATTTTTGCTCCCTTGATTGAAAGGTTTTGAATTGCAAGCTGCAATTGATTGTATTCCACTAATTGTTTTGTTTTATTGGATTTGCATTCTAAAGCTGATTTTGCAGGACTCGCACCTCCGGGTTCCTGGGACCAGCAATGTGGGACATGACAGGATCCTTGGTCGCTGAGAACAAGGATTTATTTGGAGATAAACCTTCTTTCTTGCTCTGCCGCTTTTCAGCCCTCGCCTCTGGTGACAGTCGCTCGCTTTTCAGCTGTCCTCTCGCGTCTCCGTCTCCGCCTCGCTCTCGGCTTCGGTCTTCATCATCCGCTCTCGGCTTCTGTCTTCATCATCCGCTCCAACTTCAACAACCACGTCCTTCTCGGCTGCTTACCTTTTATATAGCAACAGGCGATTAAACAAATGTGCCCAGGTGGGCCCTCCACGCACCTGTTGCCGATCTTGGAGGCGGCCCCTGCAGACCTCGGCTGGCTGCCGGGCTGCAGGCCACGCCTCCTCACACTGATGTATTACACATGCTAAACTAACATAACTAGTAGTGTAAGAATCTCTATGGCCCCTCCCATGAGTGGTGAGCCCGACGGAGGGGGACCCCACTCTTACCTTTCCAGGAGGGGGACCCCACTCTTACCTTTCTACCTTTCTCCTGACGGGGAATGAAAATGACCCTTGTGACAAAGTTTCTGAAGAGGAGCGTCTTGCACTCCAAACTAGATGTTGTTAGTGGTGTGCAGGTAGCAAGTAGATGCAAACTAGATGTTGTTAGTGGTGTGCAGGTAGCAAGTAGATGCAAACTAGATGTTGTTAGTGGTGTGCAGGTAGCAAGTAGATGCAAACTAGATGTTGTTAGTGGTGTGCAGGTAGCAAGTAGATACAAACTAGATGTTGTTAGTGGTGTGCAGGTAGCAAGTAGATACAAACTAGATGTTGTTAGTGGTGTGCAGGTAGCAAGTAGATGCAAACTAGATGTTGTTAGTGGTGTGCAGGTAGCAAGTAGATACAAACTAGATGTTGTTAGTGGTGTGCAGGTAGCAAGTAGATGCAAACTAGATGTTGTTAGTGGTGTGCAGGTAGCAAGTAGATGCGAACTAGATGTTGTTAGTGGTGTGCAGGTAGCAAGTAGATGCGAACTAGATGTTGTTAGTGGTGTGCAGGTAGCAAGGAGATGCAAACTAGATGTTGTTAGTGGTGTGCAGGTAGCAAGTAGATGCAAACTAGATGTTGTTAGTGGTGTGCAGGTAGCAAGTAGATGCAAACTAGATGTTGTTAGTGGTGTGCAGGTAGCAAGTAGATGCAAACTAGATGTTGTTAGTGGTGTGCAGGTAGCAAGTAGATGCAAACTAGATGTTGTTAGTGGTGTGCAGGTAGCAAGTAGATGCAAACTAGATGTTGTTAGTGGTGTGCAGGTAGCTAGTAGATGCAAACTAGATGTTGTTAGTGGTGTGCAGGTAGCAAGTAGATGCAAACTAGATGTTGTTAGTGGTGTGCAGGTAGCAAGTAGATGCAAACTAGATGTTGTTAGTGGTGTGCAGGTAGCAAGTAGATGCAAACTAGATGTTGTTAGTGGTGTGCAGGTAGCAAGTAGATGCAAACTAGATGTTGTTAGTGGTGTGCAGGTAGCAAGTAGATGCAAACTAGATGTTGTTAGTGGTGTGCAGGTAGCAAGTAGATGCAAACTAGATGTTGTTAGTGGTGTGCAGGTAGCAAGTAGATGCAAACTAGATGTTGTTAGTGGTGTGCAGGTAGCAAGTAGATGCAAACTAGATGTTGTTAGTGGTGTGCAGGTAGCAAGTAGATGCAAACTAGATGTTGTTAGTGGTGTGCAGGTAGCAAGTAGATGCAAACTAAATGTTGTTAGTGGTGTGCAGGTAGCAAGTAGATGCAAACTAAATGTTGTTAGTGGTGTGCAGGTAGCAAGTAGATGCAAACTAGATGTTGTTAGTGGTGTGCAGGTAGCAAGTAGATGCAAACTAGATGTTGTTAGTGGTGTGCAGGTAGCAAGTAGATGCAAACTAGATGTTGTTAGTGGTGTGCAGGTAGCAAGTAGATGCAAACTAGATGTTGTTAGTGGTGTGCAGGTAGCAAGTAGATGCAAACTAGATGTTGTTAGTGGTGTGCAGGTAGCAAGTAGATGCAAACTAGATGTTGTTAGTGGTGTGCAGGTAGCAAGTAGATGCAAACTAGATGTTGTTAGTGGTGTGCAGGTAGCAAGTAGATGCAAACTAGATGTTGTTAGTGGTGTGCAGGTAGCAAGTAGATGCAAACTAAATGTTGTTAGTGGTGTGCAGGTAGCAAGTAGATGCAAACTAAATGTTGTTAGTGGTGTGCAGGTAGCAAGTAGATGCAAACTAGATGTTGTTAGTGGTGTGCAGGTAGCAAGTAGATGCAAACTAGATGTTGTTAGTGGTGTGCAGGTAGCAAGTAGATGCAAACTAGATGTTGTTAGTGGTGTGCAGG
Organism: Nerophis ophidion; assembly: GCF_033978795.1. Classification (NCBI taxonomy): domain Eukaryota; kingdom Metazoa; phylum Chordata; class Actinopteri; order Syngnathiformes; family Syngnathidae; genus Nerophis; species Nerophis ophidion. The sequence goes on along the minus strand of NC_084638.1, from coordinate 28,169,352 downwards.
TAGCAAGTAGATGCAAACTAGATGTTGTTAGTGGTGTGCAGGTAGCAAGTAGATGCAAACTAGATGTTGTTAGTGGTGTGCAGGTAGCAAGTAGATGCAAACTAGATGTTGTTAGTGGTGTGCAGGTAGCAAGTAGATGCAAACTAGATGTTGTTAGTGGTGTGCAGGTAGCAAGTAGATGCAAACTAGATGTTGTTAGTGGTGTGCAGGTAGCAAGTAGATGCAAACTAGATGTTGTTAGTGGTGTGCAGGTAGCAAGTAGATGCAAACTAGATGTTGTTAGTGGTGTGCAGGTAGCAAGTAGATGCAAACTAAATGTTGTTAGTGGTGTGCAGGTAGCAAGTAGATGCAAACTAAATGTTGTTAGTGGTGTGCAGGTAGCAAGTAGATGCAAACTAGATGTTGTTAGTGGTGTGCAGGTAGCAAGTAGATGCAAACTAGATGTTGTTAGTGGTGTGCAGGTAGCAAGTAGATGCAAACTAGATGTTGTTAGTGGTGTGCAGGTAGCAAGTAGATGCAAACTAGATGTTGTTAGTGGTGTGCAGGTAGCAAGTAGATGCAAACTAGATGTTGTTAGTGGTGTGCAGGTAGCAAGTAGATGCAAACTAGATGTTGTTAGTGGTGTGCAGGTAGCAAGTAGATGCAAACTAGATGTTGTTAGTGGTGTGCAGGTAGCAAGTAGATGCAAACTAAATGAATCCACTTGCTGTTTTCCAACAGGAAGTAGGACACATCAGCCTCCAACACGCCTCACACCCGCCTGGTGACAGCACACCTCTGAAAATAGCTCCGTTTAATGGCCAACGTGAAGCCTCCATAATTTATGCAATCTGACATTAATACACACAGGCAGTCAAGCACACGCAGCGCACATTGCACACACATTGCACACATTGCACACACAGAACACATTGGACAAACACAGCACAGATTGCACGAATTTCACACACAGCACACATTGCACACACAACACACATTGCACACATTGCACACACAGAACACATTGCACAAACTGCACACATTTCACACACAGCACACATTGCACACACAACACACATTGCACACATTGCACACACAGAACACATTGCACAAACTGCACACATTTCACACACAGCACACATTGCACACACAACACACATTGCACACACAGCACTCATTGCACACATTGCACACACAACACACATTGCAAACATTGCACACACAACACACATTGCAAACATTGCACACACAGAACACATTGCACAAACACAGCACATATTGCACAAATTTGACACACAGCACACATTGCACACACAACACACATTGCACACATTGCACACACAACACACATTGCAAATATTGCACACACAGAACACATTGCACAAACACAGCACATATTGCACAAATTTCACACACAGCACACATTACACACACAACACACAATGCACTCATTGCACACATTGCACACACAACACACATTGCAAACATTGCACACACAACACACATTGCAAACATTGCACACACAGAACACATTGCACAAACACAGCACATATTGCACAAATTTGACACACAGCACACATTGCACACACAACACACATTGCACACATTGCACACACAACACACATTGCAAACATTGCACACACAGAACACATTGCACAAACACAGCACATATTGCACAAATTTCACACACAGCACACATTACACACACAACACACAATGCACTCATTGCACACATTGCACACACAACACACATTGCAAACATTGCACACATAGAACACATTGCACAAACACAGCACATATTGCACAAATTTCACACACAGCACACATTGCACACACAACACACATTGCACACATTGCACACGTAGCACACACAGCACTCATTGCACACATTGCACATGCAGCACACATTGCACACATTACACACACAACACACATTGCACTCATTGCACACATTGCACACACAACACACATTGCAAACATTGCACACACAACACACATTGCAAACATTGCACACACAGAACACATTGCACAAACACAGCACATATTGCACAAATTTGACACACAGCACACATTGCACACACAACACACATTGCACACATTGCACACATTGCACACACAACACACATTGCAAATATTGCACACACAACACACATTGCAAACATTGCACACACAGAACACATTGCACAAACACAGCACATATTGCACAAATTTCACACACAGCACACATTGCACACACAACACACATTGCACACATTGCACACGTTGCACACACAACACACATTGCACACATTGCACACATTGCACACGTTGCACACACAGCACTCATTGCACACATTGCACATGCAGCACACATTGCACACATTACACACACAACACACATTGCACACATTTTACACGTTGCACACACAGCACTCATTGCACACATTGCACATGCAGCACACATTGCACACATTACACACACAACACACATTGCACTCATTGCACACATTGCACACACAACACACATTGCAAACATTGCACACACAACACACATTGCAAACATTGCACACACAGAACACATTGCACAAACACAGCACATATTGCACAAATTTGACACACAGCACACATTGCACACACAACACACATTGCACACATTGCACACACAACACTCATTGCAAATATTGCACACACAACACACATTGCAAACATTGCACACACAGAACACATTGCACAAACACAGCACATATTGCACAAATTTCACACACAGCACACATTGCACACACAACACACATTGCACACATTGCACACGTTGCACACACAACACACATTGCACACATTGCACACATTGCACACGTTGCACACACAGCACTCATTGCACACATTGCACATGCAGCACACATTGCACACATTACACACACAACACACATTGCACACATTTTACACGTTGCACACACAGCACTCATTGCACACATTGCACATGCAGCACACATTGCACACATTACACACACAACACACATTGCACTCATTGCACACATTGCACACACAACACACATTGCAAACATTGCACACACAGAACACACTGCACAAACACAGCACAGATTGCACAAATTTCACACACAGCACACATTGCACACACAACACACATTGCACAAACTGCACATATTTCACACACAGCACACATTGCACACACAACACACATTGCACACACAGCACTCATTGCACACATTGCACACACAACACACATTGCAAACATTGCACACACAACACACATTGCAAACATTGCACACACAGAACACATTGCACAAACACAGCACATATTGCACAAATTTGACACACAGCACACATTGCACACACAACCCACATTGCACACATTGCACACACAACACACATTGCAAACATTGCACACACAGAACACATTGCACAAACACAGCACATATTGCACAAATTTCACACACAGCACACATTACACACACAACACACAATGCACTCATTGCACACATTGCACACACAACACACATTGCAAACATTGCACACACAGAACACATTGCACAAACACAGCACATATTGCACACATTTCACACACAGCACACATTGCACACACAACACACATTGCACACACAGCACTCATTGCACACATTGCACACACAACACACATTGCAAACATTGCACACACAACACACATTGCAAACATTGCACACACAGAACACATTGCACAAACACAGCACATATTGCACAAATTTGACACACAGCACACATTGCACACACAACCCACATTGCACACATTGCACACACAACACACATTGCAAACATTGCACACACAGAACACATTGCACAAACACAGCACATATTGCACAAATTTCACACACAGCACACATTACACACACAACACACAATGCACTCATTGCACACATTGCACACACAACACACATTGCAAACATTGCACACACAGAACACATTGCACAAACACAGCACATATTGCACACATTTCACACACAGCACACATTGCACACACAACACACATTGCACACACAGCACTCATTGCACACATTGCACACACAACACACATTGCAAACATTGCACACACAACACACATTGCAAACATTGCACACACAGAACACATTGCACAAACACAGCACATATTGCACAAATTTGACACACAGCACACATTGCACACACAACCCACATTGCACACATTGCACACACAACACACATTGCAAACATTGCACACACAGAACACATTGCACAAACACAGCACATATTGCACAAATTTCACACACAGCACACATTACACACACAACACACAATGCACTCATTGCACACATTGCACACACAACACACATTGCAAACATTGCACACATAGAACACATTGCACAAACACAGCACATATTGCACAAATTTCACACACAGCACACATTGCACACACAACACACATTGCACACATTGCACACGTAGCACACACAGCACTCATTGCACACATTGCACATGCAGCACACATTGCACACATTACACACACAACACACATTGCACTCATTGCACACATTGCACACACAACACACATTGCAAACATTGCACACACAACACACATTGCAAACATTGCACACACAGAACACATTGCACAAACACAGCACATATTGCACAAATTTGACACACAGCACACATTGCACACACAACACACATTGCACACATTGCACACATTGCACACACAACACACATTGCAAATATTGCACACACAACACACATTGCAAACATTGCACACACAGAACACATTGCACAAACACAGCACATATTGCACAAATTTCACACACAGCACACATTGCACACACAACACACATTGCACACATTGCACACGTTGCACACACAACACACATTGCACACATTGCACACATTGCACACGTTGCACACACAGCACTCATTGCACACATTGCACATGCAGCACACATTGCACACATTGCACACACAACACACATTGCACACATTGCACACACAACACACATTGCAAACATTGCACACACAGAACACATTGCACAAACACAGCACATTTTGCACAAATTTCACACACAGCACACATTGCACACACAACACACATTGCACACATTGCACACGTTGCACACACAACACACATTGCACACATTGCACACATTGCACACGTTGCACACACAGCACTCATTGCACACATTGCACATGCAGCACACATTGCACACATTACACACACAACACACATTGCACACATTTTACACGTTGCACACACAGCACTCATTGCACACATTGCACATGCAGCACACATTGCACACATTACACACACAACACACATTGCACTCATTGCACACATTGCACACACAACACACATTGCAAACATTGCACACACAACACACATTGCAAACATTGCACACACAGAACACATTGCACAAACACAGCACATATTGCACAAATTTGACACACAGCACACATTGCACACACAACACACATTGCACACATTGCACACATTGCACACACAACACTCATTGCAAATATTGCACACACAACACACATTGCAAACATTGCACACACAGAACACATTGCACAAACACAGCACATATTGCACAAATTTCACACACAGCACACATTGCACACAGAACACATTGCACACATTGCACACGTTGCACACACAACACACATTGCACACATTGCACACATTGCACACGTTGCACACACAGCACTCATTGCACACATTGCACATGCAGCACACATTGCACACATTACACACACAACACACATTGCACACATTTTACACGTTGCACACACAGCACTCATTGCACACATTGCACATGCAGCACACATTGCACACATTACACACACAACACACATTGCACTCATTGCACACATTGCACACACAACACACATTGCAAACATTGCACACACAGAACACACTGCACAAACACAGCACATATTGCACAAATTTGACACGCAGCACACACAACACACATTGCACACATTGCACACACAACACACATTGCACACATTGCACACATTACACACATTGTACACACGGCACACATTACACACATTGTACACACAGTACACATTGTACACACGGCACATATTGCACACATTGTACACACAGCACACATTGCATACACAGCACATATTGCACACATTGCACACCAAGCACGCACTGCACAAACAGAACACATTGCACACATTGTACCCCGCCTTTCTTGTCCATTGTCTACACAGCCTTTCTTGTCCAAGGTCTACCCCGCCTTTCTTGTCCATGACCTCCCTGCTTGGAACACAGCATCAAGGTTTGGAATCGGGGGTTAAATCAGCAAAAATGAGTCCTGGGCGCGGCCGCCGCTGCTGCTCACTGCTCACTGCTCCCCTCACCTCCCAGGCGGTGAACAAGACGATGGGTCAAATGCAGAGTCATGTCACCACACCTTGTGTGTGTCGGTCTGCGTGTGTGTGTGTGTGTGTGTGTGTGTGTGTGTGTGTGTGTGTGTGTGTGTGTGTGTGTGTGTGTGTGTGTGTGTGTGTGTGTGTGTGTGTGTGTGTGTGTGTGTGTGTGTGAGACTATCATTGTTAATTGATCTTGAATACTTATACACAAGTAATCTAGTAGTAGTGGTAGTACTAAGTCTGACAGAACATATTTGGACCCAAGTCAGTAAGCTAGTAGTAGTGGTAGTTCTAAGTCTGACAGAACATATTTGGACCCAAGTCAGTAATCTAGTAGTAGTGGTAGTACTAAGTCTGACAGAACATATTTGGACCCAAGTCAGTAATCTAGTAGTAGTGGTAGTACTAAGTCTGACAGAACATATTTGGACCCAAGTCAGTAATCTAGTAGTAGTGGTAGTACTAAGTCTGACAGAATATATTTGGACCCAAGTCAGTAATCTAGTAGTAGTGGTAGTACTAAGTCTGACAGAACATATTTGGACACAAGTCAGTAATCTAGTAGTAGTGGTAGTAGTAAGTCTGACGGAACATATTTGGACCCAAGTCAGTAATCTAGTAGTAGTGGTAGTACTAAGTCTGACAGAACATATTTGGACACAAGTCGGTAATCTAGTAGTAGTGGTAGTAGTAAGTCTGACAGAACATATTTGGACCCAAGTCAGTAAGCTAGTAGTAGTGGTAGTAGTAAGTCTGACAGAACATATTTGGACCCAAGTCAGTAAGCTAGTAGTAGTGGTAGTACTAAGTCTGACAGAACATATTTGGACCCAAGTCAGTAATGTAGTAGTAGTGGTAGTACTAAGTCTGACAGAACATATTTGGACCCAAGTCAGTAATCTAGTAGTAGTGGTAGTAGTAAGTCTGACAGAACATATTTGGACCCAAGTCAGTAATGTAGTAGTAGTGGTAGTACTAAGTCTGACAGAACATATTTGGACCCAAGTCAGTAATCTAGTAGTAGTGGTAGTACTAAGTCTGACAGAACATATTTGGACCCAAGTCGGTAATCTAGTAGTAGTGGTAGTAGTAAGTCTGACAGAACATATTTGGACCCAAGTCAGTAAGCTAGTAGTAGTGGTAGTAGTAAGTCTGACAGAACATATTTGGACCCAAGTCAGTAATCTAGTAGTAGTGGTAGTACTAAGTCTGACAGAACATATTTGGACCCAAGTCAGTAATCTAGTAGTAGTGGTAGTAGTAAGTCTGACAGAACATATTTGGACCCAAGTCAGTAAGCTAGTAGTAGTGGTAGTACTAAGTCTGACAGAACATATTTGGACCCAAGTCAGTAATCTAGTAGTAGTGGTAGTACTAAGTCTGACAGAACATATTTGGACCCAAGTCGGTAATCTAGTAGTAGTGGTAGTACTAAGTCTGACAGAACATATTTGGACCCAAGTCGGTAATCTAGTAGTAGTGGTAGTAGTAAGTCTGACAGAACATATTTGGACCCAAGTCAGTAAGCTAGTAGTAGTGGTAGTACTAAGTCTGACAGAACATATTTGGACCCAAGTCAGTAATGTAGTAGTAGTGGTAGTACTAAGTCTGACAGAACATATTTGGACCCAAGTCAGTAATCTAGTAGTAGTGGTAGTAGTAAGTCTGACAGAACATATTTGGACCCAAGTCAGTAATGTAGTAGTAGTGGTAGTACTAAGTCTGACAAAACATATTTGGACCCAAGTCAGTAATCTAGTAGTAGTGGTAGTACTAAGTCTGACAGAACATATTTGGACCCAAGTCAGTAATCTAGTAGTAGTGGTAGTACTAAGTCTGACAGAACATATTTGGACCCAAGTCAGTAATCTAGTAGTAGTGGTAGTACTAAGTCTGACAGAACATATTTGGACCCAAGTCAGTAATCTAGTAGTAGTGGTAGTACTAAGTCTGACAGAACATATTTGGACCCAAGTCGGTAATCTAGTAGTAGTGGTAGTAGTAAGTCTGACAGAACATATTTGGACCCAAGTCAGTAAGCTAGTAGTAGTGGTAGTAGTAAGTCTGACAGAACATATTTGGACCCAAGTCAGTAATCTAGTAGTAGTGGTAGTACTAAGTCTGACAGAACATATTTGGACCCAAGTCAGTAATCTAGTAGTAGTGGTAGTAGTAAGTCTGACAGAACATATTTGGACCCAAGTCAGTAAGCTAGTAGTAGTGGTAGTACTAAGTCTGACAGAACATATTTGGACCCAAGTCAGTAATCTAGTAGTAGTGGTAGTACTAAGTCTGACAGAACATATTTGGACCCAAGTCGGTAATCTAGTAGTAGTGGTAGTACTAAGTCTGACAGAACATATTTGGACCCAAGTCGGTAATCTAGTAGTAGTGGTAGTAGTAAGTCTGACAGAACATATTTGGACCCAAGTCAGTAAGCTAGTAGTAGTGGTAGTACTAAGTCTGACAGAACATATTTGGACCCAAGTCAGTAATGTAGTAGTAGTGGTAGTACTAAGTCTGACAGAACATATTTGGACCCAAGTCAGTAATCTAGTAGTAGTGGTAGTAGTAAGTCTGACAGAACATATTTGGACCCAAGTCAGTAATGTAGTAGTAGTGGTAGTACTAAGTCTGACAAAACATATTTGGACCCAAGTCAGTAATCTAGTAGTAGTGGTAGTACTAAGTCTGACAGAACATATTTGGACCCAAGTCAGTAATCTAGTAGTAGTGGTAGTACTAAGTCTGACAGAACATATTTGGACCCAAGTCAGTAATCTAGTAGTAGTGGTAGTACTAAGTCTGACAGAACATATTTGGACCCAAGTCAGTAATCTAGTAGTAGTGGTAGTACTAAGTCTGACAGAACATATTTGGACCCAAGTCGGTAATCTAGTAGTAGTGGTAGTAGTAAGTCTGACAGAACATATTTGGACCCAAGTCAGTAAGCTAGTAGTAGTGGTAGTAGTAAGTCTGACAGAACATATTTGGACCCAAGTCAGTAAGCTAGTAGTAGTGGTAGTAGTAAGTCTGACAGAACATATTTGGACCCAAGTCAGTAATGTAGTAGTAGTGGTAGTACTAAGTCTGACAGAACATATTTGGACCCAAGTCAGTAATCTAGTAGTAGTGGTAGTAGTAAGTCTGACAGAACATATTTGGACCCAAGTCAGTAATGTAGTAGTAGTGGTAGTACTAAGTCTGACAAAACATATTTGGACCCAAGTCAGTAATCTAGTAGTAGTGGTAGTACTAAGTCTGACAGAACATATTTGGACCCAAGTCAGTAATCTAGTAGTAGTGGTAGTAGTAAGTCTGACAGAACATATTTGGACCCAAGTCAGTAATGTAGTAGTAGTGGTAGTACTAAGTCTGACAGAACATATTTGGACCCAAGTCAGTAATCTAGTAGTAGTGGTAGTACTAAGTCTGACAGAACATATTTGGACCCAAGTCAGTAATCTAGTAGTAGTGGTAGTACTAAGTCTGACAGAACATATTTGGACCCAAGTCAGTAATCTAGTAGTAGTGGTAGTAGTAAGTCTGACAGAACATATTTGGACCCAAGTCAGTAATCTAGTAGTAGTGGTAGTACTAAGTCTGACAGAACATATTTGGACCCGAGTCAGTAATCTAGTAGTAGTGGTAGTACTAAGTCTGACAGAACATATTTGGACCCAAGTCAGTAATCTAGTAGTAGTGGTAGTACTAAGTCTGACAGAACATATTTGGACCCAAGTCAGTAATCTAGTAGTAGTGGTAGTACTAAGTCTGACAGAACATATTTGGACCCGAGTCAGTAATCTAGTAGTAGTGGTAGTAGTAAGTCTGACAGAACATATTTGGACCCAAGTCAGTAATCTAGTAGTAGTGGTAGTACTAAGTCTGACAGAACATATTTGGACCCAAGTCAGTAATCTAGTAGTAGTGGTAGTAGTAAGTCTGACAGAACATATTTGGACCCAAGTCAGTAATCTAGTAGTAGTGGTAGTACTAAGTCTGACAGAACATATTTGGACCCAAGTCAGTAATCTAGTAGTAGTGGTAGTACTAAGTCTGACAGAACATATTTGGACCCAAGTCAGTAATCTAGTAGTAGTGGTAGTACTAAGTCTGACAGAACATATTTGGACCCAAGTCAGTAATCTAGTAGTAGTGGTAGTACTAAGTCTGACAGAACATATTTGGACCCAAGTCAGTAATCTAGTAGTAGTGGTAGTACTAAGTCTGACAGAACATATTTGGACCCAAGTCAGTAATCTAGTAGTAGTGGTAGTACTAAGTCTGACAGAACATATTTGGACCCAAGTCAGTAATCTAGTAGTAGTGGTAGTACTAAGTCTGAGGGAAGAAACCAGGTAAAAGATGAGGGTGTGTGGAGAGAATTGTGAAGTTGCTGAGCTGCAGTGTCCTTCATTTCCTTCCGAGATGCACATTTGCTGTTTATTCAGAACGTGTCCCAATAGAACGTTCTAGTTCTAGTCTCTAGCACGGCATGCAGTGGGGATTGTCTTCACTGTGGATGGCAACTTGAGCTGACAGCTAATTAGCGGCAGGTGTTATGTTCTCCCATGCAGAAACCCCCCCGGAGCAAATCTGCATAGTCAACACTTTCTATTTAGGAAGATTTGAAGTCCAGGTGCAAAGTGCTTCATGGACGCCATCTTCGTCTTCATCTTCATCTTCATCTTCATCATCATCATCTTTCTGCATCAGCTAGCACTCTTTTTCCTCCTGGAGAACAAAGCCAGGACGCCAGGAAATGAAGCAAAACCCTCTCAGCCTCCCTTGGACACAAGTCAGTGACTAAGACATCAGTCAAAACCCCCCTGATGATCCACTTTCTTAGTGACTAAACCATCAGTCAAAACCCTCCTGATGATCCACTTTCTTAGTGACTAAGACGTCAGTCAAAACCCTCCTGATGATCCACTTTCACAAACCACCGGCTGCCAAGAACATATAACCATAGTCAAGGGGGCAAGTGACGGACTAAGCCTTGGAGTGTGTCTCCTTTGAACAAGAAATATTATTAGTGTTGGTAAAAGTAACTTGACTAATTGTTGTAGTTTGTCTCCTTTAAAGAATAAACACTATTAGTGTTAGTTCAAGTAACTTGACTAATTGTTCTAGTTTGTCTCCTTTAAAGAATAAACACTATTAGTGTTAGTTCAAGTAACTTGACTAATTGTTCTAGTTTGTCTCCTTTAAAGAATAAACACTATTAGTGTTAGTAAAAGTAACTTCACTAATTGTTGTAGTTTGTCTCCTTTAAAGAATAAACACTATTAATGTTAGTAAAAGTAACTTGACTAATTGTTGTAGTTTGTCTCCTTTAAATAATAAACACTATTAGTGTTTGTAAAAGTAACTTGACTAATTGTTGTAGTTTGTCTCCTTTAAAGAATAAACACTATTAGTGTTAGTAAAAGTAACTTGACTAATTGTTGTAGTTTGTCTCCTTTAAAGAATAAACACTATTAGTGTTAGTAAAAGTAACTTGACCAATTGTTGTAGTTTGTCTCCTTTAAAGAATAAACACTATTAGTGTTTGTAAAAGTAACTTGGCTAATTGTTGTAGTTTGTCTCCTTTAAAGAATAAACACTATTAGTGTTAGTAAAAGTAACTTGACCAATTGTTGTAGTTTGTCTCCTTTAAAGAATAAACACTATTAGTGTTTGTAAAAGTAACTTGACTAATTGTTGTAGTTTGTCTCCTTTAAAGAATAAACACTATTAGTGTTTGTAAAAGTAACTTGACTAATTGTTGTAGTGTGTCTCCTTTAAAGAATAAACACTATTAGGGTAAGTAAAAGTAACTTGACTAATTGTTGTAGTTTGTCTCCTTTAAAGAATAAACACTATTAGTGTTAGTAAAAGTAACTTGACTAATTGTTGTAGTTTGTCTCCTTTAAAGAATAAACACTATTAGTGTTAGTAAAAGTAACTTGACCAATTGTTGTAGTTTGTCTCCTTTAAAGAATAAACACTATTAGTGTTTGTAAAAGTAACTTGACTAATTGTTGTAGTTTGTCTCCTTTAAAGAATAAACACTATTAGTGTTTGTAAAAGTAACTTGACTAATTGTTGTAGTTTGTCTCCTTTAAAGAATAAACACTATTAGTGTTAGTAAAAGTAACTTGACTAATTGTTGTAGTTTGTCTCCTTTAAAGAATAAACACTATTAGTGTTTGTAAAAGTAACTTGACTAATTGTTGTAGTTTGTCTCCTTTAAAGAATAAACACTATTAGTGTTAGTAAAAGTAACTTGACCAATTGTTGTAGTTTGTCTCCTTTAAAGAATAAACACTATTAGTGTTTGTAAAAGTAACTTGGCTAATTGTTGTAGTTTGTCTCCTTTATAGAATAAACACTATTAGTGTTAGTAAAAGTAACTTGACTAATTGTTGTAGTTTGTCTCCTTTAAAGAATAAACACTATTAGTGTTAGTAAAAGTAACTTGACCAATTGTTGTAGTTTGTCTCCTTTAAAGAATAAACACTATTAGTGTTTGTAAAAGTAACTTGACTAATTGTTGTAGTGTGTCTCCTTTAAAGAATAAACACTATTAGGGTAAGTAAAAGTAACTTGACTAATTGTTGTAGTTTGTCTCCTTTAAAGAATAAACACTATTAGTGTTAGTAAAAGTAACTTGACTAATTGTTGTAGTTTGTCTCCTTTAAAGAATAAACACTATTAGTGTTAGTAAAAGTAACTTGACCAATTGTTGTAGTTTGTCTCCTTTAAAGAATAAACACTATTAGTGTTTGTAAAAGTAACTTGACTAATTGTTGTAGTTTGTCTCCTTTAAAGAATAAACACTATTAGTGTTTGTAAAAGTAACTTGACTAATTGTTGTAGTGTGTCTCCTTTAAAGAATAAACACTATTAGGGTAAGTAAAAGTAACTTGACTAATTGTTGTAGTTTGTCTCCTTTATTGAATAAACACTATTAGGGTAAGTAAAAGTAACTTGACTAATTGTTGTAGTTTGTCTCCTTTATTGAATAAACACTATTAGGGTAAGTAAAAGTTACTTGAACAATTGTTGTAGTTGGTCTCCTTTAAAGAATAAACACTATTAGTGTTAGTAAAAGTAACTTGACCAATTGTTGTAGTTTGTCTCTTTTAAAACAATAAATACTATGTTATTTTCATGCCTTCATGCCATCATGCCTTCATGTCAACATGTCATCATGTCAACATGCCTTCATGCCATCATGTCATCATGCCTTCATGTCAACATGCCATCATGTCATCATGCCATCAAGTAATCATGCCATCATGCCTTCATGCCTTCATGCCATCATGTCATCATGCCATCATGCCTTCATGCCTTCATGCCTTCATGCCATCATGTCATCATGCCATCATGCCTTCATGTCATTATGCCATCATGTCATCATGCCTTCATGCCATCATGCCATCATGCCATCATGCCATCATGCCTTCATGTCATCATACCTTCATGCCTTCATGCCTTCATGCCATCATGCCATCATGCCATCATGCCTTCATGCCATCATGCCATCATGCCATCATGCCTTCATGTCATCATACCTTCATGCCATCATGCCTTCATGCCATCATGCCATCATGCCATCATGCCTTCATGCCATCATATAAACATGAAGCAATTTTTGGTCCATATGATGTTGTATATTTGGAGTAGATTGTTTGTCAGACATGTGGTTTCTTCTAGTTGTGCTGCAAGTGGAGAGAGTGGACTTGTGCTAGAAGTGACAGGAAACAAAAGGGTTAGTTTTAGTTGCACACAATAGTCCAGTTTTAATGATAACTCCTGGGACTGTTGGCCAGGCAGCAGACATTTATTATGTTCCGTCTCCTAATGAAGCTCTCATTTGACCACACACTCCCTCAGGCAGGTCTCACTGCGATCCTGCTTTATGTTCAATCTTCAAGTCTTACATTGTCATGGTTTATGTTCAATCTTCAAGTCTTACACTGTCATGGTTTATGTTCAATCTTCAAGTCTTACATTGTCATGGTTTATGTTCAATCTTCAAGTCTTACGTTGTCATGGTTTATGTTCAATCTTCAAGTCTTTCATTGTCATGGTTTATGTTCAATGTTCAAGTCTTACGTTGTCATGGTTTATGTTCAGTCTTCAAGTCTTACGTTGTCATGGTTTATGTTCAATCTTCAAGGCTTACGTTGTCATGGTTTATGTTCAATCTTCAAGTCTTACGTTGTCATGGTTTATGTTTAATCTTCAAGTCTTACATTGTCATAGTTTATGTTCAATGTTCAAGTCTTACGTTGTCATGGTTTATGTTCAGTCTTCAAGTCTTACGTTGTCATGGTTTATGTTCAATCTTCAAGGCTTACGTTGTCATGGTTTATGTTCAATCTTCAAGTTTTACGTTGTCATGGTTTATGTTCAATCTTCAAGTCTTATGTTGTCATGGTTTTTGTTCGATGTTCAAGTCTTACCTTGTCATGGTTTATGTTCAATGTTAAAGTCTTACCTTGTCATGGTTTATGTTCAATGTTCAAGTCTTACCTTGTCATGGTTTATGTTTAATGTTCAAGTCTTACCTTGTCATGGTTTATGTTCAATGTTCAAGTCTTGTGTTGTCATGGTTTATGTTCAATGTTCAAGTCTTACCTTGTCATGGTTAATGTGTAATGTTCAAGTCTTACCTTGTCATGGTTTATGTTCAATGTTCAAGTCTTGTGTTGTCATGGTTTATGTTCAATGTTCAAGTCGTACCTTGTCATAGTCTATGGTCAATGTTCAAGTCTTACGTTGTCATGGTTTATGATCAGTGTTCAAGTCTTACCTTGTCACGGTTTATGTTTAATGTTCAAGTCTTACCTTGTCATGGTCTATGTTCAATGTTCAAGTCTTGTGTTGTCATGGTTTATGTTCAATGTTCAAGTCGTACCTTGTCATAGTCTATGGTCAATGTTCAAGTCTTACGTTGTCATGGTTTATGATCAGTGTTCAAGTCTTACGTTGTTATGGTTTATGTTCAATCTTCAAGTCGTACCTTGTCATAGTCTATGGTCAATGTTCAAGTCTTACGTTGTCATGGTTTATGATCAGTGTTCAAGTCTTACCTTGTCATGGTTCATGTTTAATGTTCAAGTCTTACCTTGTCATGGTTTATGTTCAATGTTCAAGTCTTGTGTTGTCATGGTTTATGTTCAATGTTCAAGTCGTACCTTGTCATAGTCTATGGTCAATGTTCAAGTCTTACGTTGTCATGGTTTATGATCAGTGTTCAAGTCTTACGTTGTTATGGTTTATGTTCAATCTTCAAGTCGTACCTTGTCATAGTCTATGGTCAATGTTCAAGTCTTACGTTGTCATGGTTTATGATCAGTGTTCAAGTCTTACCTTGTCATGGTTCATGTTTAATGTTCAAGTCTTACGTTGTCATGGTTTATGATCAGTGTTCAATTCTTACGTTGTTATGGTTTATGTTCAATCTTCAAGTCTTACGTTGTCGTGGTTTATGTTCGCTCTTCAAGTCTTACGTCGTCGTGGTTTATGTTCAATGTTTGCAGAATGAGCCTGCCTGGTCCCCAATAGTGCATATTCAAGTCATGCATTATTATTTACTATTTTAATGATTATTTACTATTATGATGATTTCCAATCACAACGGTGCACCTGCGACCCATGCCAGACATGCCAGACATGCCAGACATGCGAAGAGATCTTCTTGCTTTTAGGTCGGGTGTTGTTGATGCTCCTGGCGTCCTGTCCTGGGACTTTAGGACCTTTTCTTATTATTGCAGCCGCACAGTAACTTTGTGACTCTGTGCTTTCCAATAAAGTTGTCCTTACAAACTTGGGGGGGTTGGAAAGGCCATGGACACACACACACACACACACACACACACACACACACACACACACACACACACACACACACACACACACACACACACACACACACACACACACACACACACACACACACACACACACACACACACACAGAACAAATAAAGTTCTTGTCTGTGTGTGTGTGTGTGTGTGTGTGTGTGTGTGTGTGTGTATGTGTGTGTGTGTGTGTGTATGTGTGTAAAAGTTGTATGTATCAGGAAAGTCTGCAATAAAAGGAGGCTGCACTTATCTGTTGTCATTTGCATACTATTAGCATATGTTGTGGTTAGCATGTTGTCCTCACTATTACAGCTAGTCAGTGGTGATGACACACATCTAGTCTTAGACTTAGACTGCTCACATCTAGTCTTAGACTTAGACTACTCACATCTAGTCTTGGACTTAGATTGGTCACATCTAGTCTTAGACTTAGACTGGTCACATCTAGTCTTAGACTTAGATTGGTCACATCTAGTCTTAGACTTAGATTGGTCACATCTAGTCTTGGACTTAGATTGGTCACATCTAGTCTTAGACTTAGATTGGTCACATCTATTCTTAGACTTAGATCGGTCACATCTAGTCTTAGACTTAGATTGGTCACATCTAGTCTTAGACTTAGATTGGTCACATCTAGTCTTAGACTTAGATTGGTCACATCTATTCTTAGACTTAGATCGGTCACATCTAGTCTTGGACTTAGATTGGTCACATCTAGTCTCAGACTTAGATTGGTCCCATGTAGTCTTGGCCTTAATTTTGGTCACATCTAGTCCTAGACTTTGATCGGTCACATCTAGTCTTAGACTTAGACTGGTCACATCTAGTCTTACACTTAGATCGGTCACATCTAGTCTTAGACTTAGATCGGTCACATCTAGTCTTAGATTTAGATAGATCACATCTATTCTTAGACTTAGATCGGTCACATCTAGTCTTAGACTTAGATCGGTCACATGTAATCTTAGACCTGGCTCGGTCCCATCTAGTCTAGCGACTGGTGCCGAAACCCAAATATGTATACTCCAAAACCAGGAGGGTGTGCCTGCGCAAGGAAGGTTTTGCCCTGTGGTAGTGAGAAAAACAACTGTTGAGAAACAAGTAATCCTACCTGTGGGAGCCAACAACAGTGTCATTTCCCCTCGTTATCATTGAACTATTGTGTGGTCATACCAATTCTGACACACAATGTGTGACAATGTGTGTGTTTAAGTGTGTGTTTGATTGTGTATTGGGGTTGTTGTGTTTGAGTGTGCAATGACGGTGTTGTGTTTGAGTGTGTAATGGCGGTGTTGTGTTTGAGTGTGTATTGACATTGTGTTTGATTGTGCAATGACGGTGTTGTGTTTGAGTGTGTATTGATATTGTGTTTGATTGTGCAATGACGGTGTTGTGTTTGAGTGTGTATTGACATTGTGTTTGATTGTGCAATGACGGTGTTGTGTTTGAGTGTGTATTGACATTGTGTTTGATTGTGCAATGACGGTGTTGTGTTTGAGTGTGTATTGATATTGTGTTTGAGTGTGCAATGACGGTGTTGTGTTTGAGTGTGTAATGGCGGTGTTGTGTTTGAGTGTGTATTGACATTGTGTTTGATTGTGCAATGACGGTGTTGTGTTTGAGTGTGTATTGATATTGTGTTTGAGTGTGCAATGACGGTGTTGTGTTTGAGTGTGTAATGGCGGTGTTGTGTTTGAGTGTGTATTGACATTGTGTTTGATTGTGCAATGACGGTGTTGTGTTTGAGTGTGTATTGACATTGCGTTTGAGTGTGCAATGACGGTGTTGTGTTTGAGTGTGTAATGGCGGTGTTGTGTTTGAGTGTGTATTGACATTGTGTTTGAGTGTGCAATGACGGTGTTGTGTTTGAGTGTGTAATGACGGTGTTGTGTTTGTGTGTATTGACATTGTGTTTGATTGTGCAATGACGGTGTTGTGTTTGAGTGTGTATTGACATTGTGTTTGAGTGTGCAATGACGGTGTTGTGTTTGAGTGTGTATTGACATTGCGTTTGAGTGTGCAATGACGGTGTTGTGTTTGAGTGTGTAATGGCGGTGTTGTGTTTGAGTGTGTATTGACATTGTGTTTGATTGTGCAATGACGGTGTTGTGTTTGAGTGTGTATTGACATTGTGTTTGATTGTGCAATGACGGTGTTGTGTTTGAGTGTGTATTGATATTGTGTTTGATTGTGCAATGACGGTGTTGTGTTTGAGTGTGTATTGACATTGCGTTTGAGTGTGCAATGACGGTGTTGTGTTTGAGTGTGTAATGGCGGTGTTGTGTTTGAGTGTGTATTGACATTGTGTTTGATTGTGCAATGACGGTGTTGTGTTTGAGTGTGTATTGACATTGTGTTTGATTGTGCAATGACGGTGTTGTGTTTGAGTGTGTATTGATATTGTGTTTGAGTGTGCAATGACGGTGTTGTGTTTGAGTGTGTAATGGCGGTGTTGTGTTTGAGTGTGTATTGACATTGTGTTTGATTGTGCAATGACGGTGTTGTGTTTGAGTGTGTATTGATATTGTGTTTGAGTGTGCAATGACGGTGTTGTGTTTGAGTGTGTAATGGCGGTGTTGTGTTTGAGTGTGTATTGACATTGTGTTTGATTGTGCAATGACGGTGTTGTGTTTGAGTGTGTATTGACATTGCGTTTGAGTGTGCAATGACGGTGTTGTGTTTGAGTGTGTAATGGCGGTGTTGTGTTTGAGTGTGTATTGACATTGTGTTTGAGTGTGCAATGACGGTGTTGTGTTTGAGTGTGTATTGACATTGTGTTTGATTGTGCAATGACGGTGTTGTGTTTGAGTGTGTATTGATATTGTGTTTGAGTGTGCAATGACGGTGTTGTGTTTGAGTGTGTAATGGCGGTGTTGTGTTTGAGTGTGTATTGACATTGTGTTTGATTGTGCAATGACGGTGTTGTGTTTGAGTGTGTATTGACATTGTGTTTGAGTGTGCAATGACGGTGTTGTGTTTGAGTGTGTATTGACATTGTGTTTGAGTGTGCAATGACGGTGTTGTGTTTGAGTGTGTAATGACGGTGTTGTGTTTGAGTGTGTATTGACATTGTGTTTGAGTGTGCAATGACGGTGTTGTGTTTGAGTGTGTATTGACATTGTGTTTGAGTGTGCAATGACGGTGTTGTGTTTGAGTGTGTATTGACATTGTGTTTGAGTGTGCAATGACGGTGTTGTGTTTGAGTGTGTAATGGAGGTGTTGTGTTTGAGTGTGTATTGACATTGTGTTTGAGTGTGCAATGACGTTGTTGTTTTCCTCATGCCAGGGAGTTCAGCCACTGGAAGGTGAACAGCTTGGCCACAGAAAAGCGGGACCTCTTCAAAGCGTCTTTACCTTTAGCACCAGAGTTTTTACGCAACCTGCGGTTGCTGGGGCGACGGCCAACCTTACAGCTGATCAACGAAAACCTCATCAAGAAGTACGGGACTCACTTTCTGGCGTCGGCTACTCTCGGAGGTAAGAAGAGCTTTTACACTCCAATAACGATAAAGTCTGCTTCTAGTTGGGAGAGAAATTCTTATTTTGCTTAAAAGTCATCACAAAGTCTGCAGAAAGAAGCAAACATCTATCACCATGTCCACACCTTAGACCATGTCCACACCCTAGACCATGTCCACATCTTAACCCATGTCCACACCAACACAGATACTTACCAAACACATCTTAGACCATGTCCACACCAACACAGATACTTACCAAACACATCTTAGACCATGTCCACACCAACACAGATACTTACCAAACACATCTTAGACCATGTCCACACCAACACAGATACTTACCAAACACATCTTAGACCATGTCCACACCAACACAGATACTTACCAAACACATCTTAGACCATGTCCACACCAACACAGATACTTACCAAACACATCTTAGACCATGTCCACACCAACACAGATACTTACCAAACACATCTTAGACCATGTCCACACCAACACAGATACTTACCAAACACATCTTAGACCATGTCCACACCAACACAGATACTTACCAAACACATCTTAGACCATGTCCACACCAACACAGATACTTACCAAACACATCTTAGACCATGTCCACACCAACACATATACTTACCAAACACATCTTAGACCATGTCCACACCAACACAGATACTTACCAAACACATCTTAGACCATGTCCACACCAACACATATACTTACCAAACACATCTTAGACCATGTCCACACCAACACAGATACTTACCAAACACAAACTTATGTCTATGTTGTGCCTCTTGTCCACACGGCATTGCATACTTTTGTCCTTAAAAACCTTTTCTCCTTTAAGTTAAACATCAGAAGTCTAACATCCAACCACATCTCTCAGAAGTGTAACATCCAACCACATCTCCCAGATGTCTAACATCCAACCACATCTGCCAGAAGTGTAACATCCAATCACAGCCCTTGGGTTGTTTTTCAATCGGCCAGCTCCTAATGAGCTCTACTTATCGGGCGGAGGAAAGGATGGAAAGGAGGAAAAGAGGAAAAGATGGATCAAGCTGACAAGTTTCGATTCATGTGTCGACTTTATTGGATTCCTTGTTGCCTCTTCCCTGGTCTTGGAAGATGGAAGGAAGTCACAAAACACGACTGTCTGCCGTATCGACACAGCTCCCAGCTCACAAATGATAAATCACAAGTCCTGCATCTTACATTCCAGCAACATCCTGACTGGTCCTCACTTGCTACGCTTCACTTCACACACCAAGGTGTGACTGGTCCTCACTTGGTACGATTCACTTCACACACCAACATGTGGCTGGTCCTCACTTGGTACGATTCACTTCACACACCAACACGTGGCTGGTCCTCACTTGGTACGATTCACTTCACACACCAAGGTGTGGCTGGTCCTCACCTGGTACGATTCACTTCACACACCAAGGTGTGACTGGTCCTCACTTGGTACGATTCACTTCACACACCAACATGTGGCTGGTCCTCACTTGGTACGATTCACTTCACACACCAACACGTGGCTGGTCCTCACTTGGTACGATTCACTTCACACACCAAGGTGTGGCTGGTCCTCACCTGGTACGATTCACTTCACACACCAACATGTGGCTGGTCCTCACTTGGTACGATTCACTTCACACACCAACATGTGGCTGGTCCTCACTTGGTACGATTCACTTCACACACCAAGGTGTGGCTGGTCCTCACCTGGTACGATTCACTTCACACACCAACATGTGGCTGGTCCTCACTTGGTACGATTCACTTCACACACCAAGGTGTGGCTGGTCCTCACTTGGTACGATTCACTTCACACACCAAGGTGTGGCTGGTCCTCACCTGGTACGATTCACTTCACACACCAACATGTGGCTGGTCCTCACTTGGTACGATTCACTTCACACACCAAGGTGTGGCTGGTCCTCACTTGGTACGATTCACTTCACACACCAAGGTGTGGCTGGTCCTCACTTGGTATGATTCACTTCACACACCAAGGTGTGGCTGGTCCTCACTTGGTACGATTCACTTCACACACCAACATGTGGCTGGTCCTCACTTGGTACGATTCACTTCACACACCAACACGTGGCTGGTCCTCACTTGGTACGATTCACTTCACACACCAAGGTGTGGCTGGTCCTCACCTGGTACGATTCACTTCACACACCAACATGTGGCTGGTCCTCACTTGGTACGATTCACTTCACACACCAACATGTGGCTGGTCCTCACTTGGTACGATTCACTTCACACACCAAGGTGTGGCTGGTCCTCACCTGGTACGATTCACTTCACACACCAACATGTGGCTGGTCCTCACTTGGTACGATTCACTTCACACACCAAGGTGTGGCTGGTCCTCACTTGGTACGATTCACTTCACACACCAACATGTGGCTGGTCCTCACTTGGTACGATTCACTTCACACACCAAGGTGTGGCTGGTCCTCACTTGGTACGATTCACTTCACACAGCAAGGTGTGGCTGGTCCTCACTTGGTACGATTCACTTCACACACCAAGGTGTGGCTGGTCCTCACTTGGTATGATTCACTTCACACACCAAGGTGTGGCTGGTCCTCACTTGCTACGCTTCACTTCACACAGCAACATGTGGCTGGTCCTCACTTGGTACGCTTCACTTCACACACCAACCTGGGGCTGGTCCTCACTTGGTATGGTTCACTTCACACACCAACATGTGGCTGGTCCTCACTTGCTACGATTCCCTTCACACACCATCATGTGGCTGGTGCTCACTTGGTACGGTTCACTTCACACACCAAGTTGTGGCTGGTCCTCACCTGGTACGATTCACTTCACACACCAACATGTGGCTTGTCCTCACTTGGTACGCTTCACTTCACACACCAACATGTGGCTGTTCCTCACTTGGTACGCTTCACTTCACACACCAACATGTGGCTGGTCCTCACTTGGTATGGTTCACTTCACACACCAAGGTGTGGCTGGTCCTCACTTGGTACGATTCACTTCACACACCAACATGTGGCTGGTCCTCACTTGGTATGGTTCACTTCACACACCAAGGTGTGGCTGGTCCTCACTTGGTACGAGTCACTTCACACACCAACATGTGGCTGGTCCTCACTTGGTACGCTTCACTTCACACACCAACATGTGGCTGTTCCTCACTTGGTACGCTTCACTTCACACACCAACATGTGGCTGGTCCTCACTTGGTACGCTTCACTTCACACACCAACATGTGGCTGGTCCTCACTTGGTTTGGTTCACTTCACACACCAAGGTGTGGCTGGTCCTCACTTGGTACGCTTCACTTCACACACCAACATGTGACTGGTCCTCACATGGTACGGTTCCCTTTACACACCAACATGTGGCTGGTCCTCACTTGGTACGATTCACTTCACACACCATCTTGTGGCTGGTCCTCACTTGGTATGGTTCACTTCACACACCAACATGTGGCTGGTCCTCACTTGGTACGATTCACTTCACACACCATCTTGTGGCTGGTCCTCACTTGGTATGGTTCACTTCACACACCAACATGTGGCTGGTCCTCACCTGGTACAATTCACTTCACACACCAACATGTGGCTGGTCCTCACTTGGTACGCTTCATTTCACACACCAACATGTGGCTGTTCCTCATTTGGTACGCTTCACTTCACACACCAACATGTGGCTGGTCCTCACTTTGTATGGTTCACTTCACACACCAAGGTGTGGCTGGTCCTCACTTGGTACGATTCACTTCACACACCAACATGTGGCTGGTCCTCACTTGGTATGGTTCACTTCACACACCAAGGTGTGGCTGGTCCTCACTTGGTACGAGTCACTTCACACACCAACATGTGGCTGGTCCTCACTTGGTACGCTTCACTTCACACACCAACATGTGGCTGTTCCTCACTTGGTACGCTTCACTTCACACACCAACATGTGGCTGGTCCTCACTTGGTTTGGTTCACTTCACACACCAAGGTGTGGCTGGTCCTCACTTGGTACGATTCACTTCACACACCAACATGTGGCTTGTCCTCACTTGGTACGCTTCACTTCACACACCAACATGTGGCTGTTCCTCACTTGGTACGGTTCACTTTACACACCAAGGTGTGGCTGGTCCTCACTTGGTACGCTTCACTTCACACACCAACGTGTGACTGGTCCTCACTTGGTACGGTTCACTTCACACACCAAGGTGTGGCTGGTCCTCAGTTGGTATGCTTCACTTCACACACCAACATGTGGCTGGTCCTCACTTGGTACGCTTCACTTCACACACCAACATGTGGCTGGTCCTCACTTGGTTTGGTTCACTTCACACACCAAGGTGTGGCTGGTCCTCACTTGGTACGCTTCACTTCACACACCAACATGTGACTGGTCCTCACTTGGTATGGTTCACTTCACACACCAACATGTGGCTGGTCCTCACTTGGTACGATTCACTTCACACACCATCTTGTGGCTGGTCCTCACTTGGTATGGTTCACTTCACACACCAACATGTGGCTGGTCCTCACTTGGTACGCTTCACTTCACACACCAACATGTGGCTGATCCTCACTTGGTACGATTCCCTTCACACACCATTATGTGGCTGGTCCTCACTTGGTACGCTTCACTTCACACACCAACATGTGGTTGGTCCTCACTTGGTATGGTTCACTTCACACACCAAGGTGTGGCTGGTCCTCACCTGGTACGGTTCACTTCACACATCAACATGTGGCTGGTCCTCACTTGGTACGATTCACTTCACACACCAACTAGTGGCTGGTCCTCACTTGGTACGGTTCACTTCACACACCAAGGTGTGGCTGGTCTTTACTTGGTACGGTTCACTTCACACACCAACATGTGGCTGGTCCTCACTTGGTACGGTTTACTTTACACACCAACATGTGGCTGGTCCTCACTTGGTACGCTTCACTTCACACACCAAGGTGTGGCTGGTCCTCACCTGGTACGGTTCACTTCACACACCAACATGTGGCTGGTCTCACTTGGTACAATTCACTTCACACACCAAGGTGTGGCTGGTCTTTACTTGGTACGGTTCACTTCACACACCAACATGTGGCTGGTCCTCACTTGGTACGCTTCACTTCACACACCAACATGTGGCTGATCCTCACTTGGTACGATTCCTTTCACACACCATTATGTGGCTGGTCCTCACTTGGTACGCTTCACCTCACACACCAACACATGGCTGGTCCTCACTTGGTACGCTTCACTTCACACACCAACATGTGGCTGTTCCTCTCTTGGTACGCTTCACTTCACACACCAAGGTGTGGCTGGTCCTCACTTGGTATGGTTCACTTCACACACCAAGGTGTGGCTGGTCCTCACCTGGTACGGTTCACTTCACACACCAACATGTGGCTGGTCCTCACTTGGTACGATTCACTTCACACACCAACTAGTGGCTGGTCCTCACTTGGTACGGTTCACTTCACACACCAAGGTGTGGCTGGTCTTTACTTGGTACGGTTCACTTCACACACCAACATGTGGCTGGTCCTCACTTGGTACGGTTTACTTTACACACCAACATGTGGCTGGTCCTCACTTGGTACGCTTCACTTCACACACCAAGGTGTGGCTGGTACTCACCTGGTACGGTTCACTTCACACACCAACATGTGGCTGGTCCTCACTTGCTACGATTCACTTCACACACCAACATGTGGACCAAAGACTATTTGCTGTGTGAATGTAGAAATAGTGTCAAAGCGCTTTGAGTGCCTTGAAGGTAGAAACGTGCGATACAATTGTAACCCATTTACCATTTGACCCATTTACCCTTTGACCCATTTACTATTTAACCCATTTTTGTTTGACCCATTTACCATTCAACCCATTTAGCAGTGATGAAGACAGTGTTCAAGACTTGTAATTCATACATCCATCTACCCTGTCATTCATCAATCCATCTACCCTATTATTCATCCATTCATCCATCCATCTACCCCATCATTCATCATTCATCCATCCATCTACCTTGTCATTCATCCATTCACGTTGTGTGAGCAGATTTTGTACTCCGGTCTATCCCAGCAGTCAGCTGCTATCCTCAGGACGTCACCAAGGCGTCGTCATGGCAACAATGTGACTGGAAGAAAGATGAGGAAATATTGTCTGTATCAATTTCAACATATGACCTTTTTCCTCATCGCAGAAACCTGTTGATGGTTAACGAGCACGTTTGAAGAATAAAAATGAGCGTGTCATTTCCTCTTCCTCAGGGGAGGAGTCTCTGACCATCTTCTTGGACAAACAGAAGCTGAACAAGAAGTGGGAAGGCAACAACAACAACAACAACAACAGCAGCAGTAATGTGGTTTCTCTGGAGCTGCTGCACCAGTTAGCTGCTTCATACTTCACAGATCGAGAAAGCACACTTAGGAGACTCCATCACCTCCAGATCGCCACTGCAGCTATCAAGGTATGTTCCATCATCATAATAGAGGTATGGTCCATAAAAAAATAATAAAGGTATAATAATAATAATAATAATAAAGGCATGGTCCATCATAATAATGATGAAGGTATGGTCCATCATAATAATGATAAAGGTATGGTCCATAATGGACACTCTGGCGTGGTTAGAAGGCATGTCACTTCTGTCTGTGACGAGGACCGTGTCAAGGTTCATCCCAAAGTAGGTTTCTCTCCTCATGAAGACCGTCCATCCTTTTAGGCCAGCAGGACCCTCAGAAGCGCTTGTCTTGCTTTCGGATGCCTGCTGATTTCCTTAAAGGACTTGCCCAGTGATCAGCACTACCGAAATGGGAGCAGTGCAGGGCACCAGAGCGAGAGATGTTAGGCGGACTCTTCCTCAGTCGACCTCCTTGGTCCTCACACTGTCTCCATGGTGTTACCCATTGCCCTGGAGCTGGGTGGTGGCCGGTCTTTCCTCGACAAGGTGGACTCCTCCAGGGTTAGGTTTGTGGGATCAGGACAGGCTTGAAAGGCCGGGGTGGGTGGAGGAACAGAGGAGGCAGTTCCTGCGGAGGATTGTAGATCTGCTGGTTTGCGGCAGAGATGAGCCGATCTTTGCGAGAGAGACTGCAATGATCCGCAACTTTTTCGGGGTTGGAAAAGCTGCGAGGGATGATTGGATTGAGAGGATGGAGGTGTCATTGTGGCTGGGGTTGGACCAGGGATTTGCAATCACTGATAATGGAGGACCAAGTCCCAGGACAATGGTTGTGTCAATGTAGCTGACAGACCATCATGGCAGACGTTTTGGAGTGAGATGAACTGCTAGAGGTCCTGGTGAAGTGAATTCTACCAGCAAACTGTCATGCCAGCTCCTTCAAGTTGTGTGCCATGTAGTGTCAGTCACTGCCGCAGAGTCCTTGGGCAAGACACTTCACCCACCCTGCTCCCAGTGCCACTCACTCTGGGATTTGAGGCGCTGTTCTTGGCCTCCTTTTGACGGGGGACTGAAGAACAGATCAAGTTTGTAGAATAACTACCGTTTGAAAAATGATGGCTATAAATAAATATTCATTCTAACTTCCATGCCACCACGGGCAAGACCAAAGAGCTGTGACTGCAATTGTCGGGCTGGAATGGACTGGAAGAGGAGGTTTGGTATGAAAGACAGCACTTGGGGGTAAAAGTGAAATATGAAAGAATTGTACTCGCTCTGCAGTTTCCATGCCAGATGTGACCTGCTGGAGAAAGAATGGTTGTGAGAAAGGTGAAAGACTTCCAAGAGAAGGTCTTCTTAATGATGTCAAGGTGCTTTGGGAGCACAGTCAGCAGGAAAAACTGTAATAAGACCAGACATTAGGACTTTCTGAGGCCTGACAATCAACACGCAGATTCTGACCAGTCAGCAGTTTAGCTTTTGGCTGAATAGAAGAAGAGGAGGAGCAAAGTTCTACTAGCTTGGAGCAGAACTTTATGACACTGAAACTAAATCCACCCTTTGTACAACAAACACGGTGTGCCTCATTCCTGTGAGAATCCTGCGCGTAAGGGGGTGGGGGGGTGTAATTATATTTATTATTACTATTCAAAATGATGTTGTCCATGCTGAACACTTGGAGAACAAACATGGATTGTGAGTACAATTATTGTGACTTTTCTATTGCTGATCCTTTTTAATACTGAGATCAGTTCAGTGATGTTGCACAGCCCTGTAGACCAGTTCATTGATGTTGCACAGCCCTGTTAATCAGTTCATTGATGTTGCACAGTCCTGTTAATCAGTTCATTGATGTTGCACAGTCCTGTTAATCAGTTCATTGATGTTGCACAGCCCTGTAGACCAGTTCATTGATGTTGCACAGCCCTGTTAATCAGTTCAGTGATGTTGCACAGCCCTGTTAATCAGTTCATTGATGTTGCACAGCCCTGTTAATCAGTTCATTGATGTTGCACAGTCCTGTTAATCAGTTCATTGATGTTGCACAGTCCTGTTAATCAGTTCATTGATGTTGCACAGCCGTGTTAATCAGTTCATTGATGTTGCACAGTCCTGTTAATCAGTTCATTGATGTTGCACAGTCCTGTTAATCAGTTCATTGATGTTGCACAGTCCTGTTAATCAGTTCATTGATGTTGCACAGCCGTGTTAATCAGTTCATTGATGTTGCACAGCCCTGTAGATCAGTTCAGTGATGTTGCACAGCCCTGTTAATCAGTTCATTTATGTTGCACAGCCCTGTAGACCAGTTCAGTGTTGTTGCACAGCCCTGTTAATCAGTTCATTGATGTTGCACAGCCCTGTAGATCAGTTCAGTGATGTTGCACAGCCCTGTTAATCAGTTCATTGATGTTGCACAGCCCTGTAGACCAGTTCAGTGATGTTGCACAGCCCTGTTAATCAGTTTATTGAAGTTGCACAGTCCTGTTAATCAGTTCATTGATGTTGCACAGTCCTGTTAATCAGTTCATTGATGTTGCACAGCCCTGTAGATCAGTTCAGTGATGTTGCACAGCCCTGTTAATCAGTTCATTTAAGTTGCACAGCCCTGTAGACCAGTTCAGTGATGTTGCACAGCCCTATTAATCAGTTCAGTGATGTTGCACAGCCCTGTTAATCAGTTCATTGATGTTGCACAGTCCTGTTAATCAGTTCATTGATGTTGCACAGCCCTGTTAATCAGTTCAGTGATGTTGCACAGCCCTGTTAATCAGTTCATTGATGTTGCACAGCCCTGTTAATCAGTTCATTGATGTTGCACAGTCCTGTTAATCAGTTCATTGATGTTGCACAGTCCTGTTAATCAGTTCATTGATGTTGCACAGCCGTGTTAATCAGTTCATTGATGTTGCACAGTCCTGTTAATCAGTTCATTGATGTTGCACAGTCCTGTTAATCAGTTCATTGATGTTGCACAGTCCTGTTAATCAGTTCATTGATGTTGCACAGCCGTGTTAATCAGTTCATTGATGTTGCACAGCCCTGTAGATCAGTTCAGTGATGTTGCACAGCCCTGTTAATCAGTTCATTTATGTTGCACAGCCCTGTAGACCAGTTCAGTGTTGTTGCACAGCCCTGTTAATCAGTTCATTGATGTTGCACAGCCCTGTAGATCAGTTCAGTGATGTTGCACAGCCCTGTTAATCAGTTCATTGATGTTGCACAGCCCTGTAGACCAGTTCAGTGATGTTGCACAGCCCTGTTAATCAGTTTATTGAAGTTGCACAGTCCTGTTAATCAGTTCATTGATGTTGCACAGTCCTGTTAATCAGTTCATTGATGTTGCACAGCCCTGTAGATCAGTTCAGTGATGTTGCACAGCCCTGTTAATCAGTTCATTTAAGTTGCACAGCCCTGTAGACCAGTTCAGTGATGTTGCACAGCCCTATTAATCAGTTCAGTGATGTTGCACAGCCCTGTTAATCAGTTCATTGATGTTGCACAGTCCTGTTAATCAGTTCATTGATGTTGCACAGCCCTGTTAATCAGTTCAGTGATGTTGCACAGCCCTGTTAATCAGTTCATTGATGTTGCACAGTCCTGTTAATCAGTTCATTGATGTTGCACAGCCCAGTAGATCAGTGCATTAATGTTGCACAGCCCTGTTAATCAGTTCAGTGATGTTGCACGGTCCTGTTAATCAGTTCAGTGATGTTGCACAGCCCTGTTAATCAGTTCATTTATGTTGCACAGCCCTGTAGACCAGTTTAGTGATGTTGCACAGCCCTGTTAATCAGTTCATTGATGTTGCACAGTCCTGTTAATCAGTTCATTGATGTTGCACAGTCCTGTTAATCAGTTCATTGATGTTGCACAGTCCTGTAGATCAATTCATTGATGTTGCACAGCCTTGTTAATCAGTTCATTGATGTTGCACAGCCCTGTAGATCAGTTCAGTGATGTTGCACAGCCCTGTTAATCAGTTCATTGATGTTGCACAGCCCTGTAGACCAGTTCAGTGATGTTGCACAGCCCTGTTAATCAGTTCATTGAAGTTGCACAGTCCTGTTAATCAGTTCATTGATGTTGCACAGTCCTGTTAATCAGTTCATTGATGTTGCACAGCCCTGTAGATCAGTTCAGTGATGTTGCACAGCCCTGTTAATCAGTTCATTGATGTTGCACAGCCCTGTAGATCAGTTCAGTGATGTTGCACAGCCCTGTTAATCAGTTCATTGATGTTGCACAGCCCTGTAGACCAGTTCAGTGATGTTGCACAGCCCTGTTAATCAGTTCAGTGATGTTGCACAGCCCTGTAGACCAGTTCAGTGATGTTGCACAGCCCTGTTAATCAGTTCATTGAAGTTGCACAGTCCTGTTAATCAGTTCATTGATGTTGCACAGTCCTGTTAATCAGTTCATTGATGTTGCACAGCCCTGTAGATCAGTTCAGTGATGTTGCACAGCCCTGTTAATCAGTTCATTGATGTTGCACAGCCCTGTAGATCAGTTCAGTGATGTTGCACAGCCCTGTTAATCAGTTCATTGATGTTGCACAGCCCTGTAGACCAGTTCAGTGATGTTGCACAGCCCTGTTAATCAGTTCAGTGATGTTGCACAGCCCTGTTAATCAGTTCATTGATGTTGCACAGTCCTGTTAATCAGTTCATTGATGTTGCACAGCCCTGTTAATCAGTTCAGTGATGTTGCACAGCCCTGTTAATCAGATCATTGATGTTGCACAGTCCTGTTAATCAGTTCATTGATGTTGCACAGCCCAGTAGATCAGTGCATTAATGTTGCACAGCCCTGTTAATCAGTTCAGTGATGTTGCACGGTCCTGTTAATCAGTTCAGTGATGTTGCACAGCCCTGTTAATCAGTTCAGTGATGTTGCGCAGCCCAGTAGAAAAGTGCAAGGTTGCATTTCATTGATGAAAATTGAGGTTAGTCACGGCACTGGATATTATTGTTACTGTGGTTGGAGAGATTGTGAAAGAGTAAAGTATTTGTACTTTCACCATGTTGCACTTCACCTCCACCACTAATCGTGTTTATTAAGTGATATCCTCCATGTAGTTTGACTAATAATCCTATGTGTTCAGTGATATCCTCCGTGTAGTTTGACTAATGATACTATGTGTTCAGTGATATCCTCCGTGTAGTTTGACTAATGATACTACGTGTTCAGTGATATCCTCCGTGTAGTTTGACTAATAATCCTATGTGTTCAGTGATATCCTCCATGTAGTTTGACTAATGATACTATGTGTTCAGTGATATCCTCTGTGTAGTTTGACTAATGATACTATGTGTTCAGTGATATCCTCTGTGTAGTTTGACTAATGATACTATGTGTTCAGTGATATCCTCTGTGTAGTTTGACTAATGATACTATGTGTTCAGTGATATCCTCCGTGTAGTTTGACTAATAATCCAATGTGTTCAGTGATATCCTCCGTGTAGTTTGACTAATGATACTATGTGTTCAGTGATATCCTCTGTGTAGTTTGACTAATGATACTATGTGTTCAGTGATATCCTCTGTGTAGTTTGACTAATGATACTATGTGTTCAGTGATATCCTCTGTGTAGTTTGACTAATGATACTACGTGTTCAGTGATATCCTCCGTGTAGTTTGACTAATGATACTATGTGTTCAGTGATATCCTCTGTGTAGTTTGACTAATGATACTACGTGTTCAGTGATATCCTCCGTGTAGTTTGACTAATGATACTACGTGTTCAGTGATATCCTCCGTGTAGTTTGACTAATGATACTATGTGTTCAGTGATATCCTATGTGTAGTTTGACTAATGATACTATGTATTCAGTGATATCCTCTGTGTAGTTTGACTAATGATACTACGTGTTCAGTGATATCCTCCATCTAGTTTGACTAATAATCCTGTGTTCAGTGATATCCTCCGTGTAGTTTGACTAATGATACTACGCATTCAGTGATATCCTCCGTGTAGTTTGACTAATGATACTACGTGTTCAGTGATATCCTCTGTGTAGTTTGACTAATAATCCTATGTGTTCAGTGATATCCTCCGTGTAGTTTGACTAATGATACTATGTGTTCAGTGATTTCCTCTGTGTAGTTTGACTAGTAATCCTATGTGTTCAGTGATATCCTCCGTGTAGTTTGACTAATGATACTGTGTTCAGTGATATCCTCTGTGTAATTTGACTAATAATCCTATGTGTTCAGTGATATCCTCCGTGTAGTTTGACTAATGATACTACGTGTTCAGTGATATCCTATGTAGTTTGACTAATGATACTATGTGTTCAGTGATATCCTATGTGCAGTTTGACTAATGATACTATGTGTTCAGTGATATCCTCTGTGTAGTTTGACTAATGATACTACGTGTTCAGTGATATCCTCCGTGTAGTTTGACTAATGATACTACGTGTTCAGTGATATCCTCCGTGTAGTTTGACTAATGATACTACGTGTTCAGTGATATCCTCCGTGTAGTTTGACTAATGATACTATGTGTTCAGTGATATCCTATGTGTAGTTTGACTAATGATACTATGTATTCAGTGATATCCTCTGTGTAGTTTGACTAATGATACTACGTGTTCAGTGATATCCTCCATCCAGTTTGACTAATAATCCAATGTGTTCAGTGATATCCTCTGTGTAGTTTGACTAATGATACTATGTGTTCAGTGATATCCTCTGTGTAGTTTGATTAATAATCCTATGTGTTCAGTGATATCCTCCGTGTAGTTTGACTAATAATCCTATGTGTTCAGTGATATCCTCCGTGTAGTTTGACTAATGATACTATGTGTTCAGTGATATCCTCTGTGGAGTTTGACTAATAATCCTATGTGTTCAGTGATATCCTCTGTGTAGTTTGACTAATGATACTACGTGTTCAGTGATATCCTCCGTATAGTTTGACTAATGATACTACGTGTTCAGTGATATCCTCTGTGTAGTTTGACTAATGATACTACGTGTTCAGTGATATCCTCCGTGTAGTTTGACTAATGATACTATGTGTTCAGTGATATCCTCTGTGTAGTTTGACTAATGATACTACGTGTTCAGTGATATCCTCCGTGTAGTTTGACTAATGATACTACGTGTTCAGTGATATCCTCCGTGTAGTTTGACTAATGATACTATGTGTTCAGTGATATCCTATGTGTAGTTTGACTAATGATACTATGTATTCAGTGATATCCTCTGTGTAGTTTGACTAATGATACTACGTGTTCAGTGATATCCTCCATCTAGTTTGACTAATAATCCTGTGTTCAGTGATATCCTCCGTGTAGTTTGACTAATGATACTACGCATTCAGTGATATCCTCCGTGTAGTTTGACTAATGATACTACGTGTTCAGTGATATCCTCTGTGTAGTTTGACTAATAATCCTATGTGTTCAGTGATATCCTCCGTGTAGTTTGACTAATGATACTATGTGTTCAGTGATTTCCTCTGTGTAGTTTGACTAGTAATCCTATGTGTTCAGTGATATCCTCCGTGTAGTTTGACTAATGATACTGTGTTCAGTGATATCCTCTGTGTAATTTGACTAATAATCCTATGTGTTCAGTGATATCCTCCGTGCAGTTTGACTAATGATACTATGTGTTCAGTGATATCCTCTGTGTAGTTTGACTAATGATACTACGTGTTCAGTGATATCCTCCGTGTAGTTTGACTAATGATACTACGTGTTCAGTGATATCCTCCGTGTAGTTTGACTAATGATACTACGTGTTCAGTGATATCCTCCGTGTAGTTTGACTAATGATACTATGTGTTCAGTGATATCCCATGTGTAGTTTGACTAATGATACTATGTATTCAGTGATATCCTCTGTGTAGTTTGACTAATGATACTACGTGTTCAGTGATATCCTCCATCCAGTTTGACTAATAATCCTATGTGTTCAGTGATATCCTCTGTGTAGTTTGACTAATGATACTATGTGTTCAGTGATATCCTCTGTGTAGTTTGATTAATAATCCTATGTGTTCAGTGATATCCTCCGTGTAGTTTGACTAATAATCCTATGTGTTCAGTGATATCCTCCGTGTAGTTTGACTAATGATACTATGTGTTCAGTGATATCCTCTGTGGAGTTT
The DNA here is from genome assembly GCF_033978795.1 of Nerophis ophidion. Lineage (NCBI taxonomy): Eukaryota > Metazoa > Chordata > Actinopteri > Syngnathiformes > Syngnathidae > Nerophis > Nerophis ophidion. The sequence continues at coordinate 28,135,155 of NC_084638.1, read as the reverse complement.
GACTAATAATCCTATGTGTTCAGTGATATCCTCTGTGTAGTTTGACTAATGATACTACGTGTTCAGTGATATCCTCCGTATAGTTTGACTAATGATACTACGTGTTCAGTGATATCCTCTGTGTAGTTTGACTAATGATACTATGTGTTCAGTGATATCCTCCATCTAGTTTGACTAATAATCCTATGTGTTCAGTGATATCCTCTGTGTAGTTTGACTAATAATCCTATGTGTTCAGTGATATCCTCCGTGTAGTTTGACTAATGATACTATGTGTTCAGTGATATCCTCCGTGTAGTTTGACTAATGATACTACGTGTTCAGTGATATCCTCCGTGTAGTTTGACTAATAATCCTATGTGTTCAGTGATGTCCTCCGTGTAGTTTGACTAATGATACTACGTGTTCAGTGATATCCTCCGTGTAGTTTGACTAATGATACTACGTGTTCAGTGATATCCTCTGTGTAGTTTGACTAATGATACTACGTGTTCAGTGATATCCTCCGTGTAGTTTGACTAATGATACTACGTGTTCAGTGATATCCTCTGTGTAGTTTGACTAATGATACTATGTGTTCAGTGATATCCTCCATCTAGTTTGACTAATAATCCTACGTGTTCAGTGATATCCTCCGTGTAGTTTGACTAATGATACTATGTGTTCAGTGATATCCTCTGTGTAGTTTGACTAATGATACTACGTGTTCAGTGATATCCTCCGTGTAGTTAGACTAATGATACTATGTGTTCAGTGATATTCTATATGTAGTTTGACTAATGATACTACGTGTTCAGTGATATCCTCTGTGTATTTTGACTAATAATCCTGTGTTCAGTGATATCCTCTGTGTAGTTTGACTAATGATACTATGTGTTCAGTGATATCCTCCATCTAGTTTGACTAATAATCCTATGTGTTCAGTGATATCCTCTGTGTAGTTTGACTAATAATCCTATGTGTTCAGTGATATCCTCCGTGTAGTTTGACTAATGATACTATGTGTTCAGTGATATCCTCCGTGTAGTTTGACTAATGATACTACGTGTTCAGTGATATCCTCTGTGTAGTTTGACTAATAATCCTATGTGTTCAGTGATGTCCTCCGTGTAGTTTGACTAATGATACTACGTGTTCAGTGATATCCTCCGTGTAGTTTGACTAATGATACTACGTGTTCAGTGATATCCTCTGTGTAGTTTGACTAGTGATACTACGTGTTCAGTGATATCCTCCGTGTAGTTTGACTAATGATACTACGTGTTCAGTGATATCCTCTGTGTAGTTTGACTAATGATACTATGTGTTCAGTGATATCCTCCATCTAGTTTGACTAATAATCCTACGTGTTCAGTGATATCCTCCGTGTAGTTTGACTAATAATCCTATGTGTTCAGTGATATCCTCCGTGTAGTTTGACTAATGATACTACGTGTTCAGTGATATCCTCCATCTAGTTTGACTAATAATCCTATGTGTTCAGTGATATCCTCCATGTAGTTTGACTAATAATCCAATGTGTTCAGTGATATCCTCTGTGTAGTTTGACTAATGATACTACGTGTTCAGTGATATCCTCCGTGTAGTTTGACTAATGATACTACGTGTTCAGTGATATCCTCTGTGTAGTTTGACTAATGATACTATGTGTTCAGTGATATCCTCTGTGTAGTTTGACTAATGATACTACGTGTTCAGTGATATCCTCTGTGTAGTTTGACTAATGATACTGTGTTCAGTGATATCCTCCGTGTAGTTTGACTAATGATACTATGTGTTCAGTGATATCCTCTGTGGAGTTTGACTAATAATCCTATGTGTTCAGTGATATCCTCTGTTCAGTTTGACTAATGATACTACGTGTTCAGTGATATCCTCTGTGTAGTTTCCATGTCATGTTGTTGTCAAAGCCAGCGTCCAACGTGAGTCAGATGTTGTTCCTCAGCGTGTTGACAGCCTCCAACACGACTCACACATTTGTCTTTGACACTTTACTGACATACATGGCAGCAGATCCACCAGCCTGCCCAATCTGCTGCCAGAACTGCTCCTCGGCCAGCGAGGAGTGGGCCGCACTTGACCTCTGACCTCCTATGTCTGTGGGCATGGAGTGGCTGCAGCACAGTGGAGTGGGAGGAACCTCATTACCAAGTCTAATTCACCTCAGTCGGGACATCTTGCACACAATTATTCTCTACACCATCCACCTTCTCTACAACCTTCCACACATTTATTCTCTACAGCAGGGGTCAGCAACCTTTTGGAAAGCAAGAAATACTTCTTGGGTACTGATCAATGCCATGGGCTACCAGTTTGATACACACCTAAATGAATTGCCAGAAATAGCCAATTTGCTCAATTAACCTTTTATATATATATATATACACGTACATTTTTTTTCCTTTTACGCAAGGTTTTTTGTAGATGAAAAAACACTTAATCGAACGGTTTAAAAGAGGAGAAAACAGGAAAAAAAATTAAATTTAATTTTGAAACATAGTTTATCTTCAATTTCGACTCTGTAAAATTCAAAATTCAACCGAAAAAAAGAAGAGAAAAACTAGCTAATTCAAATCTTTTTGAAACAATTAAAAAAAAAAATTATGGAAAATCATTAGTCATTTTTCCTGATTTAGATTATTTTTAGAATTTTGATGACATGTTTTAAATAGGTTAAAATCCAATCTGCACTTTGTTAGAATATATAACAAATTGGACCAAGCTATATTTATAACAAAGACAAATCATTATTTCTTCGAGATTTTCCAGAACAACATTTTTTAAATAAATTCCAAAGACTTTGAAATAAGATCCAAATTTGATTCTAAAGATTTTCTCGATTTGACAGAATATTTTTTTTGAATTTTAATCAAAATAAGTTTGAAGAAATATTTCACAAATATTCTTTGTTGAAAAAACAGAAGCTAAAATGAAGAATTAGATAAAAAATTTTTTTATTCTTCTTTACAATAAAATAAATACATTTACTTGAACATTGATTTAAATTGTCAGGAAAGAAGAGGAATGAATTTAAAAGGTAAAAAGGTATATGTGTTTCAAAAATCCTAAAATCATTTTTAAGGTTGTATTTTTTCTCTAAAATAGTCTTTCTGAAAATTATAAGAAGCAAAGTAAAACAATTAAATGAATTTATTCAAACAAGTGAAGACCAAGTCTTTCAAATATTTTCTTGGATTTTTAAATTCTATTTGAGTTTTGTCTCTCTTAGAATAAAAAATGTCCAGCAAAGAGAGACCAGCTTGCTAGTAAATAAATAAAATGTAAAAAAATAGAGGCAGCTCACTGGTAAGTGCTGCTATTTGAGCTATTTTTAGAGCAGGCCAGCGGGCTGAAATGAAAAGAGTGAAGTAGAAGGTGAGTTATTGATATCAAGTGAGAATGGAGGACGTACAAAGACAAAGACTTGATGGGCACGTGTGTGACGCCAGGTTTTAGTCTCTTGTAATTAGACCTTCCAATCTCAGGTGACTTTGGATGCTCTGCAGCCAGCGAGCAGCCAGCGAGCAGCCAGCGAGCAGCCAGCCAGCAGCCAGCAGCCAGCGAGCAGCCAGCCAGCAGCCAGCGAGCAGCCAGCCAGCAGCTAGCGAGCAGCCAGCCAGCAGCCAGCGAGCAGCCAGCAAGCAGCCAGCGAGCAGCCAACGAGCAGCCAGCGAGCAGCCAGCCAGCAGCCAGCGAGCAGCCAGCCAGCAGCCAGCGAGCAGCCAGCCAGCAGCCAGCGAGCAGCCAGCCAGCAGCCAGCGAGCAGCCAGCCAGCAGCCAGCGAGCAGCCAGCCAGCAGCCAGCGAGCAGCCAGCAAGCAGCCAGCGAGCAGCCAACGAGCAGCCAGCGAGCAGCCTGCCAGCAGCCAGCCAGCAGCCAGCGAGCAGCCAGCGAGCAGCCAGCGAGCAGCCAGCCAGCAGCCAGCGAGCAGCCAGCCAGCAGCCAGCCAGCAGCCAGCGAGCAGCCAGCCAGCAGCCAGCCAGCAGCCAGCGAGCAGCCAGCCATCAGCCAGCCAGCAGCCAGCCAGCAGCCAGCGAGCAGCCAGCGAGCAGCCAGCGAGCAGCCAGCCAGCAGCCAGCGAGCAGCCAACGAGCAGCCAGCGAGCAGCCAACGAGCAGCCAGCGAGCAGCCAGCGAGCAGCCAGCGAGCAGCCAGCCAGCAGCCAGCGAGCAGCCAGCCAGCAGCCAGCGAGCAGCCAGCGAGCAGCCAGCGAGCAGCCAGCGAGCAGCCAACGAGCAGCCAGCGAGCAGCCAGCGAGCAGCCAACGAGCAGCCAGCGAGCAGCCTGCGAGCAGCCAGCGAGCAGCCAGCCAGCAGCCAGCGAGCAGCCAGCCAGCAGCCAACGAGCAGCCAACGAGCAGCCAGCGAGCAGCCAGCCAGCAGCCAGCGAGCAGCCAGCCAGCAGCCAGCGAGCAGCCAGCGAGCAGCCAGCCAGCAGCCAGCGAGCAGCCAGCGAGCAGCCAGCCAGCAGCCAGCGAGCAGCCAACGAGCAGCCAGCGAGCAGCCAGCGAGCAGCCAGCCAGCAGCCAGCGAGCAGCCAGCCAGCAGCCAGCGAGCAGCCAGCCAGCAGCCAGCGAGCAGCCAGCGAGCAGCCAGCGAGCAGCCAGCGAGGAGCCAGCGAGCAGCCAGCCAGCAGCCAGCGAGCAGCCAGCGAGCAGCCAGCGAGCAGCCAGCGAGCAGCCAACGAGCAGCCAGCGAGCAGCCAGCCAGCAGCCAGCGAGCAGCCAGCCAGCAGCCAGTGAGCAGCTGCAGTGGCAGCGTATGGAAAGCAAGGATGTTTATTTGTTTGCGCTGTCAGACGACTTAGTGTTGTGCCGACACGCCACGCCTGCCAGCTCCGCGTCTGCTTGGCTCACGTCTAATGGCCGCTAATCACTCACTCACTCACTCACTAAATACTGCATGAGGCGTCGGAACATGCCGGATGACTCATTCATACTCAACGCATCCGGAAACAACCCCGCTCTTTTTCAACCTATTTAGCTGGACTTTCTCAGGGAGTCGGACCACTTCCTACTCAAATCCCCGCTAAAGTCCTTCCCTTCTAGTCTGCTTACGGACTATGGTCGCAGTGCCCCTGTGCAAGGTGTCAGCAACTCTTTCATGGGTTGTCAAAGGTTACAATTCAGCTGTTCTTAACTATTTGTGTTGAGTTCCTAGAACAACTTGGCAGTGACTGCTAGAGAGGTTGCAGACAGTCCTGTCCAACTGCATGTCAGGAAACTGTCTCTGCTCGTCCTTTGTATACCTGGTTACCTCTGCATGATATCTCTACGTGATATCAGGTTCATTTACTGTCACCTGTGTAGTAGAAATGTCGGGGATTTAACCCGGGGCCTCATCCTGTTCGTGACGCCGATTTTATGTGGTTGAAAAGTCCGACTCTTAAACAGGAACAATAGAAAGTTCTAATTACTCATAATCAGATAGTACAAAGTTGGATTTTAATGGATATGATTACAGACAGTGTCTCCGGAGACGAAAGATGGTGCACCCTCATGAAAGGAATTAAGTAAGAGCGCACCTGATGGCCTGATTTTTGACATAACAACTTATGTAACTGTCCAATGTTCAGGGTGACTTGACCCAAGGGCGTAGAATTGGGTAGGGACGCTAGGGACACGTCCCTACCAATATCCAGCCGCTACTGTGTAGTCACTATCAATACAAGCGCTGCCCGTGATGTTTAGTCAATGATTATGGCACAGAAAGGGTTAAATGTCCGTCTCTGCTAGAAGTCCCGCCTCTAACCTAAATATCGCTCCCTGATTGGTTGCCATTTTCATGCTAACTTACGTGTGATCGGCTGTCCCCGCTGTCACTCCTTCTGCTTGTAAAAGCTAGCCTACATGCTAGTTGCTAGCGAGCGGACGAGAGTGTCACGCCAAATTTCTTCCCCCCTACAAAACGCTTCCCCACCCCCATTTACTTCCGGGGTCATGAATAATGCAGACGTTTTGTTAACGCTATATTATAAAAATATAATGCTATATTATTAAAATACAGATGTTTTGTTAACGCTATATTATAAAAAAAATTTAAAAAAACAATTTACAAACACAAGCTATGGGATGACGCATTTACTTCCGGGGTCACGTTTCCTCTTATGTCATCCCATAGCTTGTGTTTGTAAATTGTTTTTTAAAAATTTTTTTACAATATAGCGTTAACAAAACGTCTGTATTTTTATAATATAGCGTTAGATTAGATCGCCGGATTTCACCTTTCCGTTTTATTTTTGAAATGATTTTTTAGTTTCATGTATTTGTGTAGAAGTGAGCAACGGTTTGAAAATACTAAAGTGGTGGAAATACAATAAACCCTCACTAGATGATCATGTGATTTTACAATTCTAAAATATAATTCATTAATATGAAGTAATATTCATATTTAGTAAAAGCCTTTTTGCTCAGGCAGTAACTGTACCATCAAGCTCTATGGCCATTGTCCTTCATGTATCTGTCATGCATCAACATATTTTTGGCCAGCAGTTCATTTCTGTGACAGACGGGCGGAGGCACGTGTTTGGCTCTTTCCAATAGGAACAACCAGTGGACACTAACCTGCTTGTATTTGAGTATTAGTGACAAACATATTTACAGTACAAAAGCAGCAATAGAAAGAAGTAATTGAAGGGAAAAATTGTGAGTGATTTAAACACAAGTTGGGGAAAAGATTATTACAGTTCATTTATGTTTATTTACAATGTTGTATTGCATGAATGTATTTCTGATGTTGTTGATGGACAGTAGGCTATGTTGATGGACAGTAGACTATGTTGATGGACAGTAGACTATGTTGATGGACAGTAGACTATGTTGATGGACAGTAGGCTATGTTGATGGACAGTAGGCTATGTTGATGGACAGTAGACTATGTTGATGGACAGTATGATGCACAGTTGTTGATGGACAGTAGGCTATGTTGATGGACAGTAGGCTATGTTGATTGACAGTATGATGCACAGTTGTTGATGGACAGTAGGCTATGTTGATGGACAGTAGGCTATGTTGATGGACAGTAGACTATGTTGATGGACAGTATGATGCACACTTGTTGATGGACAGTAGGCTATGTTGATGGACTGTAGGCTATGTTGATGGACAGTAGACTATGTTGATGGACAGTAGGCTATGTTGATGGACAGTAGGCTATGTTGATGGACAGTAGGCTATGTTGATGGACAGTAGACTATGTTGATGGACAGTAGGCTATGTTGATGGACAGTAAGCTATGTTGATTGACAGTAGGCTATGTTGATGGACAGTAGACTATGTTGATTGACAGTATGATGCACACTTGTTGATAGACAGTAGGCTATGTTGATGGACAGTATGATGCACACTTGTTGATGGACAGTAGGCTATGTTGATGGACAGTAGACTATGTTGATGGACAGTAGGCTATGTTGATGGACAGTAGGCTATGTTGATGGACAGTATGATGCACACTTGTTGATGGACAGTAGGCTATGTTGATGGACAGTAGGCTATGTTGATGGACAGTAGGCTATGTTGATTGACAGTAGGCTATGTTGATGGACAGTAGACTATGTTGATGGACAGTAGGCTATGTTGATGGACAGTAGACTATGTTGATTGACAGTATGATGCACACTTGTTGATGGACAGTAGGCTATGTTGATGGACAGTATGATGCACACTTGTTGATGGACAGTAGGCTATGTTGATGGACAGTATGATGCACACTTGTTGATGGACAGTAGGCTATGTTGATGGACAGTATGATGCACACTTGTTGATGGACAGTAGGCTATGTTGATGGACAGTATGATGCACACTTGTTGATGGACAGTAGGCTATGTTGATGGACAGTAGGCTATGTTGATGGACAGTAGGCTATGTTGATTGACAGTAGGCTATGTTGATGGACAGTAGGCTATGTTGATGGACAGTATGCTATGTTGATTGACAGTAGGCTACGTTGATGGACAGTAGGCTATGTTGATGGACAGTAGACTATGTTGATTGACAGTATGATGCACACTTGTTGATGGACAGTAGGCTATGTTGATGGACTGTAGGCTATGTTGATGGACAGTAGACTATGTTGATGGACAGTAGGCTATGTTGATGGACAGTAGGCTATGTTGATTGACAGTAGGCTATGTTGATGGACAGTAGGCTATGTTGATGGACAGTAGACTATGTTGATGGACAGTAGGCTATGTTGATGGACAGTAGGCTATGTTGATGGACAGTAGGCTATGTTGATTGACAGTAGGCTATGTTGATGGACAGTAGACTATGTTGATTGACAGTATGATGCACACTGGTTGATGGACAGTAGGCTATGTTGATGGACAGTATGATGCACACTTGTTGATGGAGAGTAGGCTATGTTGATGGACAGTAGACTATGTTGATGGACAGTAGGCTATGTTGATGGACAGTAGACTATGTTGATTGACAGTATGATGCACAGTTGTTGATGGACAGTAGGCTATGTTGATGGACAGTATGATGCACACTTGTTGATGGACAGTAGGCTATGTCGATGGACAGTATGATGCACACTTGTTGATGGACAGTAGGCTATGTTGATGGACAGTAGGCTATGTTGATGGACAGTAGGCTATGTTGATTGACAGTAGGCTATGTTGATTGACAGTAGGCTATGTTGATGGACAGTAGGCTATGTTGATGGACAGTAGACTATGTTGATGGACAGTAGACTATGTTGATGGACAGTAGGCTATGTTGATGGACAGTAGGCTATGTTGATTGACAGTAGGCTATGTTGATGGACAGTAGACTATGTTGATTGACAGTATGATGCACACTGGTTGATGGACAGTAGGCTATGTTGATGGACAGTATGATGCACACTTGTTGATGGAGAGTAGGCTATGTTGATGGACAGTAGACTATGTTGATGGACAGTAGGCTATGTTGATGGACAGTAGACTATGTTGATTGACAGTATGATGCACAGTTGTTGATGGACAGTAGGCTATGTTGATGGACAGTATGATGCACACTTGTTGATGGACAGTAGGCTATGTCGATGGACAGTATGATGCACACTTGTTGATGGACAGTAGGCTATGTTGATGGACAGTAGGCTATGTTGATGGACAGTAGGCTATGTTGATTGACAGTAGGCTATGTTGATGGACAGTAGACTATGTTGATGGACAGTAGGCTATGTTGATGGACAGTAGACTATGTTGATTGACAGTATGATGCACACTTGTTGATGGACAGTAGGCTATGTTGATGGACAGTATGATGCACACTTGTTGATGGACAGTAGGCTATGTTGATGGACAGTAGGCTATGTTGATGGACAGTATGATGCACACTTGTTGATGGACAGTAAGCTATGTTGATGGACAGTATGATGCACACTTGTTGATGGACAGTAGGCTATGTTGATGGACAGTAGGCTATGTTGATGGACAGTATGATGCACACTTGTTGATGGACAGTAGGCTATGTTGATGGACAGTAGGCTATGTTGATGGACAGTATGATGCACACTTGTTGATGGACAGTAGACTATGTTGATTGACAGTATGATGCACACTTGTTGATGGACAGTAGGCTATGTTGATGGACAGTATGATGCACACTTGTTGATGGACAGTAGGCTATGTTGATGGACAGTAGGCTATGTTGATGGACAGTAGGCTATGTTGATTGACAGTAGGCTATGTTGATGGACAGTAGACTATGTTGATGGACAGTAGGCTATGTTGATGGACAGTAGACTATGTTGATTGACAGTATGATGCACACTTGTTGATGGACAGTAGGCTATGTTGATGGACAGTAGGCTATGTTGATGGACAGTATGATGCACACTTGTTGATGGACAGTAGGCTATGTTGATGGACAGTAGACTATGTTGATGGACAGTATGATGCACACTTGTTGATGGACAGTAGGCCATGTTGATGGACAGTATGATGCACACTTGTTGATGGACAGTAGACTATGTTGATGGACAGTATGATGCACACTTGTTGATGGACAGTAGGCTATGTTGATTGACAGTAGGCTATGTTGATGGACAGTAGGCTATGTTGATTGACAGTAGGCTATGTTGATGGACAGTAGACTATGTTGATGGACAGTAGGCTATGTTGATGGACAGTAGACTATGTTGATTGACAGTATGATGCACACTTGTTGATGGACAGTAGGCTATGTTGATGGACAGTAGGCTATGTTGATGGACAGTATGATGCACACTTGTTGATGGACAGTAGGCTATGTTGATGGACAGTAGGCTATGTTGATGGACAGTAGGCTATGTTGATTGACAGTAGGCTATGTTGATGGACAGTAGACTATGTTGATGGACAGTAGGCTATGTTGATGGACAGTAGACTATGTTGATTGACAGTATAATGCACACTTGTTGATGGACAGTAGGCTATGTTGATGGACAGTAGGCTATGTTGATGGACAGTATGATGCACACTTGTTGATGGACAGTAGACTATGTTGATGGACAGTATGATGCACACTTGTTGATGGACAGTAGGCCATGTTGATGGACAGTATGATGCACACTTGTTGATGGACAGTAGACTATGTTGATGGACAGTATGATGCACACTTGTTGATGGACAGTAGGCTATGTTGATTGACAGTAGGCTATGTTGATGGACAGTAGGCTATGTTGATTGACAGTAGGCTATGTTGATGGACAGTAGGCTATGTTGATGGACAGTAGACTATGTTGATTGACAGTATGATGCACAGTTGTTGATGGACAGTAGGCTATGTTGATGGACAGTAGACTATGTTGATTGACAGTATGATGCACAGTTGTTGATGGACAGTAGGCTATGTTGATGGACAGTAGACTATGTTGATTGACGGTATGATGCACAGTTGTTGGTGGACAGTAGGCTATGTTGATGGACAGTAGACTATGTTGATTGACAGTATGATGCACACTTGCTGATGGACTGTAGGCTATGTTGATGGACAGTATGATGCACACTTGTTGATGTACAGTAGGCTATGTTGATGGACAGTAGACTATGTTGATGGACAGTAGACTATGTTGATTGACAGTATGATGCACAGTTGTTGATGGACAGTAGGCTATGTTGATGGACAGTAGACTATGTTGATGGACAGTAGACTATGTTGATGGACAGTAGACTATGTTGATTGACAGTATGATGCACAGTTGTTGATGGACAGTAGGCTATGTTGATGGACAGTAGACTATGTTGATTGACGGTATGATGCACAGTTGTTGGTGGACAGTAGGCTATGTTGATGGACAGTAGACTATGTTGATTGACAGTATGATGCACACTTGCTGATGGACTGTAGGCTATGTTGATGGACAGTATGATGCACACTTGTTGATGTACAGTAGGCTATGTTGATGGACAGTAGACTATGTTGATGGACAGTAGACTATGTTGATTGACAGTATGATGCACATTTGTTGATGGACAGTAGGCTATGTTGATGGACAGTATGATGCAAACTTGTTGATGGGCAGTAGGCTATGTTGATGGACAGTATGATGCACTGTTGTTGATGGACAGTAGACTATGTTGATTGACAGTATGATGCACACTTGTTGATGGACAGTAGGCTATGTTGATGGACAGTAGGCTATGTTGATGGACAGTATGATGCACACTTGTTGATGGACAGTAGACTATGTTGATGGACAGTAGGCTATGTTGATGGACAGTAGGCTATGTTGATGGACAGTAGGCTATGTTGATGGACAGTAGGCTATGTTGATGGACAGTATGATGCACACTTGTTGATGGACAGTAGGCTATGTTGATGGACAGTAGGCTATGTTGATGGACAGTAGACTATGTTGATTGACAGCAGGCTATGTTGATGGACAGTAGGCTATGTTGATGGACAGTAGGCTATGTTGATGGACAGTAGGCTATGTTGATGGACAGTTGACTATGTTGATGGACAGTAGACTATGTTGATTGACAGTAGACTATGTTGATTGACAGTAGACTATGTTGATTGACAGTAGACTATGTTGATGGACAGTATGATGCACAGATGTTGATGGACAGTAGGCTATGTTGATTGACAGTAGACTATGTTGATTGACAGTAGACTATGTTGATTGACAGTAGACTATGTTGATTGACAGTAGACTATGTTGATGGACAGTATGATGCACACTTGCACTACAGCCCTACACTAAAGAGTAAAGATGAGAACTCTTCCAAGTTGTCTCCTTTGCTTTCATTTTAGTTGCTTCACCTTTTATAACATCTGCATGACCTGAAATTATTATTGCTAATGTAAAAAAATAAAAAAATAAAAAATAAGTAAACTATGAGAGTGCTGCCTTGGAGCACTTTTGTGTCCCCACCAATCTCAAAATCAAACCTACTCCCTTGACTTGACCTCTTATGTCGTGTCCCTCCCAATGCATTTAGTTTGGAGGTCCTAGGACAGAAATGTTCCACTACACCTGCACACCAGTTACTCCCAAAATTGAAGTTTCTATGCTTCGGACGTCCTGTCGACAGACAACCACCCTAAAAGTAGCAAGCCACGTTACGTCAACATTCTTAGTACCGTGTGTTGTCACATGCAAACAAGTTGGAGAAAGTAACTGTCAGTAAGATGCGACTTTAAGCTTTTACCTACTTAGGTATAGCTTCACGGTGGCAGAGGGGTTAGTGCATCTGCCTCACAATACGAAGGTCCTGAGTAGTCAGGGTTCAATCCCGGGCTCGGAGTTTGCATGTTCTCCCCGTGAATGCGTGGGTTCCCTCCGGGTACTCTGGCTTCCTCCCACCTCCAAAGACATGCACCTGGGGATAGGCCCCTCCCACCTCCAAAGACATGCACCTGGGGATAGGCCCCTCCCACCCCCAAAAACATGCACCTGGGGATAGGCCCCTCCCTCCTCCAAAGACATGCACCTGGGGATAGGCCCCTCCCACCTCCAAAGACATGCACCTGGGGATAGGCCCCTCCCACCTCCAAAGTATGCACCTGGGGATAGGCCCCTCCCACCTCCAAAGTATGCACCTGGGAATAGGCCCCTCCCCCCTCCAAAGACATGCACCTGGGGATAGGCCCCTCCCACCTTCGAAGTATGCACCTGGGGATAGGCCCCTCCCAGCTTCAAAGTATGCACCTGGGGATAGGCCCCTCCCACCTCCAAAGACATGCACCTGGGGATAGGCCCCTCCCACCTCCAAAGACATGCACCTGGGGATAAGCCCCTCCCACCTCCAAAGACATACACCTGGGGATAGGCCCCTCCCACCTCCAAAGACATGCACCTGGGGATAGGCCCCTCCCACCCCCAAAAACATGCACCTGGGGATAGGCCCCTCCCCCCTCCAAAGAAATGCACCTGGGGATAGACCCCTCCCACCTCCAAAGACATGCACCTGGGGATAGGCCCCTCCCACCTCCAAAGACATGCACCTGGGGATAAGCCCCTCCCACCTCCAAAGTATGCACCTGGGGATAGGCCCCTCCCACCTTCAAAGTATGCACCTGGGGATAGGCCCCTCCCACCTCCAAAGACATGCACCTGGGGATAGGCCCCTCCCACCTTCAAAGTATGCACCTGGGGATAGGCCCCTCCCACCTTCAAAGTATGCACCTGGGGATAGGCCCCTCCCACCTCCAAAGACATGCACCTGGGGATAGGTTGATTGGCAACACTAAATGGTCCCTAGTGTGTGAATGTTGTCTGTCTATCTGTGTTGGCCCTGTGATGAGGTGGCGACTTGTCCAGGGTGTACGCCGCCTTTCGCCCAATTGTAGCTGAGATAGGCGCCAGTGCCCCCCGCGACCCAGAACGGAATAAGCGGTAGAAAATGGATGGATGGATACTTAGGTATAAAACACTAAACAATCTATCTTGCTGATAGTATTGTACCATAAGTCCCGGGCAGAAATCTGCATTCGAAGAACTCCGGCTTATTAGTGATTCCCAGAGCTGGGCTATAGAGCGTCTTCTATTGGGGCTCCAGTACCCTGGAATGTTCTAGCAGTAACAGTTTGAGATGCTACCTCAGAAAAAGCATTTAAGTCCCATCTTAAAACTCATTTGTATACTCTAGCCTTTACCTACTCAGTGGCCTAGTGGTTAGAGTGTCCGCCCTGAGGTAGGTTGTGAGTTCAAACCCCGGCCGAGTCATACCAAAGACTATAAAAATGGGAGCCATTACCTCCCTGCTTGGCACTCAGCATCAAGGGTTGGAATTGGGGGTTAAATCACCAAAAAATGATTCCCGGGCGTGGCACCACTGCTGCCCACTGCTCCCCTCACCTCCCAGGGGGTGATCAAGGGTGATGGGTCAAATGTAGAGAATAATTTCGCCACACCAAGAGTGTGTGTGACAATCATTGGTACTTTAACTTGAACCTTAAATAGACCCATTTTTAGACCAGTTGCTCTGCCGCTTCTCTTTGCTGCTCTGCCACCTTTTCCTACACGGAGAGGATACCAGGTGGCCACGGATTAGTTTCGACGGAGGACGCGCTAGCTGTTCCAATTCGGGAGCAGGGGTGGACCGCTGCTCTATGCATCAGTCGGTGACGTCCCTGGTCTACATGCAATAGGATCCCCCTGCTGGTCTTGACTCACATATGAACCGTACCCACTCAGCATTCATTTAAACCCGGTCACCCGATTGATTGATTGATTAATTGATAATGCTGTCATCATGTAAGAACCTTATTTCTGCTCATCTGTAGGATTTCAAGTGTTTGTGGTACGGTAGAAACTGCAGCCGTTCTTCAATGTTCTATGCAAACACAGAAATGGTTTGAAACATTTATGGCTGCAAAAGGACGGCATACATACTCAAGTTCTCCTTTGTTTCCTAGGTAACAGAGACGAGGACGGGCCCTCTCGGGTGCAGTAACTATGACAGCTTGGACTCTGTTAGTTCAGTGTTGGTGCACAGTCCGGAAAACAAGATCCACCTAAGAGGTACGACTCACACTTGCATACACAATTTTGAACAAAAAGTCATAAAAAGTTTGAGGGTCCGCACGTGCTGGGAGCTAAGCAGGTTTTGGACCCATCTTGCGTTGTAACAAGTGTCCCAATGTTTGCCAATAGTTGATCCAAAATAGTTCAAAAGAAATACACAGATATAAGCCTTCAACAAAATATGGAAAACAGGCAGAACTGCAGAAACTGCTAGAACATATGAAAATAATAAATACTACATGCCCTGACTAAAATTCAAAAAGGCTATGAGTAAAGACTAGCATGGAAGCTAGTAGCAACCAGGAGAAGCCGGGTAAACACAGGGATCGAGAATCATCTGACCTTTTACTGGTGTGGACCAAGGGTTTGCGTCCACTGGCACCAGCAGCTGTATTTATTTCTTGGGATTTTATTCATCAGTCCACATGACTCTGATCTATTTGGATTTGGCTCGGAAATAGTCATGTGATCTTAAGGACTTCTTCCCAAAGGTAGTCCAAGTGGTGTTGTGTGTATGGGATGGGAAATTCCCTCTCAAAACTCTGAGTAAACTACTCCAAGAGGTCTGGGTGAAACATCTTGATGTTTGTCGTTTCTTTAGTTGCACCCCAATCCAGCACCACCAGGTGTGGTCCGTATCGCAGTCCACTTGTGGTAAGATGGTGCGTCAAGAACATTCTTGATCTCAGCATGTTGGACTCGGACCACATCCGGTTGGTGACATACTTGATTGTGGTTGATTGTGGACACTTTTTGTCAAGTCCGAGTCTGGAAGAAGACTGTGATTGGGAGGTTCACAGCTCCAATAGTCAGTGTCCATTCTCATTCACTATGGCCACTCCCAACTGGCAAAGGTAGGAGGGCCACAGGTGTACCCACAGCTCATTGGTAATGACATCAGTCTCCCTGGTATTGTTGATGTCTGGTACGGTTCACTTCCGAGTTGTTATTCTCATTTATTCTCATCCATCATTTTCAAAACATCAATTTGTTTTCCAATAATCTGTTTTGAAAAACCGGGATCGGAGATCCAAAAGCATTTCAAAAGACAGTGAAATTGTGAGGACCGGGTCGCATCGTGATGCGGGGTTCGTTCTCCCAGAAATAAATCAGACGGGAACGAAGAAAAACGTGCTCATCGCACTTAAGACAAAAACTAAAGGGGCTAGCGAGGGAGCTCGCAAGCAAAAGAGCCTAAAGTGGAAGCTAGCAGGAATCAAAAATGTTGTCTTCTGTTGCATGAAGCAAATTAGGGAAGCCAGACCGAGTGAGGCCTGGGCATAGACTAAATAGCCCTCTGATTAGTGAGCGTCCCGAACACTAACCAGAGGCAATCTGCCGTCACGGCAAATGAAACAAACAAAATCAAGAGGCGCTGAAAACACAAGTGACGAGACAAAGTAAACAGACTAGGATCTGGGCAGCGGATCATAACAGAAATGACCCATAAATGCAAATTTCATTATCCTCTCGTTCTTATTTGTCTTCCAATCTGGTTACAGTCCAAAAGCAGCGTATTGTGAAACCTTAGAAATGCTTTTGTTGTAATACGAGCGCATTGTCGGGGGTCCCGTTTCCAGAGAGATATTTCCGACCTTTGTCCACACCCACACACTTGGGGTCCCGTGCTTGACCAGGACCAACCTTTCCTTCACGCCGTAGTTCTTCATATGTCTGTTCTGCCTCACCGCCTCGCCTCCCGAGGTATTTGCTATCTTCCCCGGCCGGAGATGAACCGTGTCTTCATTCCAACCCCTGCAGCTACTCAGGCACCACTCCGGGATGAATAGACTGACACCTTATTGATGGAATTGGCCCCCCATTCTGACCCTGACTGTGTACTTTATCAGCTGGAGAATAAAAAACAGTGAAGAAGCTTGTTAGTGTGAATGTCAGGAAATTGTAGGACGGATGCAGAGACAAAGGCAGAGTATCAAAAATAAACCTTTGGAAGAACAGACTAAAGAGGCCCTCTGCAATCAAGTACTCACAATGGACAGCACCAAACATGATGGTGCCAGGGAGTAACCAAGAATTAGGAAAAAGAACTAACCAAAAGATGAATTGTTTCTAAAGACAAAAGCTGGAGCAGGAGTAGAAGAACCAGAATGAAGCTTCCGGACAGTCCAAGAACAGGTAAAAACTAGAAACTATGCGAGCAAAAAACAAAGGGACGCAACGCTCAAAGTTCCTGTCTCGGGAAAGAGAAGTCTGGAATACATCGGTCGATCGGACCTTTGTGCTTTTCATCACCATGACCTGGGAAGGGGCTGTTTGCTTGCAGGAGGACACAGGAGCTAGTAACATTGGCAAATAAATGTGTCAGGTTGTGCTATTTCAAATGGTAGTCTTACTTCAGACTGTGGAGAAATACTTATTGGTTCAAACCGAGCGTTTTACTGAACCTCAGGAGGAGCTAGTCGGGAGTGAGTCACTAAGGGTGTTTGACTGAACCCCAGGAGTAGCTAGCCGGGAGTGAGTCACTAAGGGTGTTTGACTGAACCCCAGGAGGAGCTAGCCGGGAGTGAGTCACTAAGGGTGTTTGACTGAACCCCAGGAGGAACTAGCCGGGAGTGAGTTACTAAGGGTGTTTGACTGAACCCCAGGAGGAACTAGCCGGGAGTGAGTCACTAAGGGTGTTTGACTGAACCCCAGGAGGAGGTGGCCGAGAGTGAGTCACTAAAGGTGTTTGACTGAACCCCAGGAGGAGCTAGCCGGGAGTGAGTCACTAAGGGTGTTTGACTGAACCCCAGGAGGAACTAGCCGGGAGTGAGTCACTAAGGGTGTTTGACTGAACCCCAGGAGGAACTAGCCGGGAGTGAGTCACTAAGGGTGTTTGACTGAACCCCAGGAGGAACTAGCCGGGAGTGAGTCACTAAGGGTGAAACTTGGGAGCTTGGCAGACACAGCTAGCAGGATAGCGTTCTAGCAAAAGAACCTGGCAACCAGTCAACATGAAAGAGCCGACAAAGGGAAGTTGTCCCAGAGGAAACCCATACAAAAGAAAAGTCTGGAAGAAACCCAGTCTGGAAGATGACATACAAGATGTGAATAATTAAAAAGGAATGACATCATACATATGAAATATGAATATTCAAAAGTAATCCACATCTTTCCACTGACCTTATTGCTAGAGTTAAGTTGACTAATATGAGCTAGGTTGACTAATATGAGTTAAGTTGACTAAAATTAGTTACGTTGACTAATATGAACTAAGTTGACTAATATAAGTTAGGTTGACTAATATGAGCTAAGTTGACTAATATGAGTTAGGGTGACTAATATGAGCTAAGTTGACTAATATGAGTTAAGTTGACTAAAATGAGCTAAGTTGACTAATATGAGCTAAGTTGACTACGATGAGTTAAGTTGACTAATATTAGTTAAGTTGACTAATATGAGCTAAGTTGACTAATAGTTAAGTTGACTAATATAAGCTAAGTTGACTAATATAAGCTAAGTTGACTAACATGAGCTAAGTTGACTAATATGAGATAAGTTGACAAATATAAGTTAGGTTGACTAATATGAGCTAAGTTGACTAATATGAGTTAAGTTGACTAAAATGAGTTACGTTGATTAATATGAGCTAAGTTGACTAATATGAGTTAAGTTGAATTATATGAGCTAAGTTGACTAATATGAGCTAGGTTGACTAATATGAGTTAAGTTGACTAAAATGAGTTACGTTGACTAATATGAACTAAGTTGACTAATATAAGTTAGGTTGACTAATATGAGCTAAGTTGACTAATATGAGTTACGTTGACTAATATGAACTAAGTTGACTAAAATGAGCTAAGTTGACTAATATGAGCTAAGTTTACTAATATAAGTTAGGTTGACTAATATGAGCTAAGTTGACTAATATGAGTTAAGTTGACTAAAATGAGCTAAGTTGACTAATATGAGCTAAGTTGACTACGATGAGTTAAGTTGACTAATATTAGTTAAGTTGACTAATATGAGCTAAGTTGACTAATAGTTAAGTTGACTAATATAAGCTAAGTTGACTAATATAAGCTAAGTTGACTAACATGAGCTAAGTTGACTAATATGAGATAAGTTGACAAATATAAGTTAGGTTGACTAAAATGAGTTACGTTGATTAATATGAGCTAAGTTGACTAATATGAGTTAAGTTGAATTATATGAGCTAAGTTGACTAATATGAGCTAGGTTGACTAATATGAGTTAAGTTGACTAAAATGAGTTACGTTGACTAATATGAACTAAGTTGACTAATATAAGTTAGGTTGACTAATATGAGCTAAGTTGACTAATATGAGTTACGTTGACTAATATGAACTAAGTTGACTAAAATGAGCTAAGTTGACTAATATGAGCTAAGTTTACTAATATAAGTTAGGTTGACTAATATGAGCTAAGTTGACTAATATGAGTTACGTTGACTAATATGAGCTAAGTTGACTAAAATGAGCTAAGTTGACTAATATGAGCTAAGTTTACTAATATGAGCTAAGTGGACTAATGAGCTAAGTTGACTAATATGAGTTAAGTTGACTAATATGAGCTAAGTTGACTACTATGAGCTAAGTTGACTACTATGAGCTAAGTTGACTAATATGTGCTAAGTTGACTAATATGAGTTAAGTTGATTAATATGAGCTAAGTTGACTACTATGAGCTAAATTGACTAATATTAGTTAAGTTGACTAATATGAGCTAAGTTGACTAATAGTTAAGTTGATTAATATAAGGTAAGTTGACTAACATGAGCTAAGTTGACTAATATAAGTTGACAAATATAAGTTAGGTTGACTAATATGAGCTAAGTTGACTAATATGAGTTAAGTTGAGTAAAATGAGTTACGTTGATTAATATGAGCTAAGTTGACTAATATGAGTTCAGTTGAATTATATGAGCTAAGTTGACTAATATGAGCTAAGTTGACTAATATGAGTTAGGTTGACTAATATGAGCTAAATTGACTAATATAAGTTAGGTTGACTAATATGAGCTAAATTGACTAATATGAGTTAGGTTGAATAATATGAGCTAAGTTGACTAATATAAGCTAAGTTGACTATTATAAGTTAGGTTGACTAATATGAGCTAAGTTGACTAATATGAACTAAGTTGACTAATATGAGTTAAGTTGACTAATATGAGCTAAGTTGACTACTATGAGTTAAGTTGACTAATATGAGCTAAGTTGACTAATATGAGTTAAGTTGACTAAAGTGAGTTAGGTTGACTAATATGAGTTAAGTTGACTAATATGAGTTAGGGTGACTAATATGAGTTAGGGTGACTAATATGAGTTACGTTGACTAATATGAGTTAAGTTGACTAATATGAGCTAAGTTGACTAATATGAGTTAAGTTGACTAATATGAGCTAAGTTGATTAATATGAGCTAATTTGACTAATATGAGTTAAGTTGACTAATATGAGTTAAGTTGACTAATATGAGCTAAGTTGACTAATATGAGTTGACTGAAATGAGTTAGGGTGACTAATATGAGTTACGTTGACTAATATGAGCTAAGTTGACTAATATGAGCTAAGTTGACTAATAGGAGTTAAGTTGACTAATATGAGTTAAGTTGACTAATATGAGCTAAGTTGACTAATATGAGCTAAGTTGACTAATATGAGTTACGTTGACTAATATGAACAAAGTTGACTAATATGAGTTAAGTTGACTAATATGAGCTAAGTTGACTAATATAAGCTAAGTTGACTATTATAAGTTAGGTTGACTAATATGAGCTAAGTTGACTAATATGAACTAAGTTGACTAATATGAGTTAAGTTGACTAATATGAGCTAAGTTGACTACTCTGAGTTAAGTTGACTAATATGAGCTAAGTTGACTAATATGAGTTAAGTTGACTAAAATGAGATAGGTTGACTAATATGAGTTAAGTTGACTAATATGAGTTAGGGTGACTAATATGAGTTAGGGTGACTAATATGAGTTACGTTGACTAATATGAGTTAAGTTGACTAATATGAGCTAAGTTGACTAATATGAGTTAAGTTGACTAATATGAGCTAAGTTGATTAATATGAGCTAATTTGACTAATATGAGTTAAGTTGACTAATATGAGTTAAGTTGACTAATATGAGCTAAGTTGACTAATATGAGTTGACTGAAATGAGTTAGGGTGACTAATATGAGTTACGTTGACTAATATGAGCTAAGTTGACTAATATGAGCTAAGTTGACTAATATGAGTTAAGTTGACTAATATGAGTTAAGTTGACTAATATGAGCTAAGTTGACTAATATGAGTTAAGTTGACTAATATGAGTTAAGTTGACTAATATGAGCTAAGCTGACTAATATGAGTTACGTTGACTAATATGAGCTAAGTTGACTAATATGAGTTACGTTGACTAATATGAACTAAGTTGACTAATATGAGTTAAGTTGACTAATATGAGCTAAGTTGACTAATATGAGTTACGTTGACTAATATGAGCTAAGTTGACTAATATGAGCTAAGTTGACTAATATGAGCTAAGTTGACTAATATGAGTTAAGTTGACTAATATGAGTTAAGTTGACTAATATGAGCTAAGTTGACTAATATGAGTTAAGTTGACTAATATGAGTTAAGTTGACTAATATGAGCTAAGCTGACTAATATGAGTTACGTTGACTAATATGAGCTAAGTTGACTAATATGAGTTACGTTGACTAATATGAACTAAGTTGACTAATATGAGTTAAGTTGACTAATATGAGCTAAGTTGACTAATATGAGTTACGTTGACTAATATGAGCTAAGTTGACTAATATGAGCTAAGTTGACTAATATGAGTTAAGTTGACTAATATGAGTTAAGTTGACTAATATGAGCTAAGTTGACTAATATGAGTTAAGTTGACTAATATGAGTTAAGTTGACTAATATGAGCTAAGCTGACTAATATGAGTTACGTTGACTAATATGAGCTAAGTTGACTAATATGAGTTACGTTGACTAATATGAACTAAGTTGACTAATATGAGTTAAGTTGACTAATATGAGCTAAGTTGACTAATATGAGTTACGTTGACTAATATGAGCTAAGTTGACTAATATGAGCTAAGTTGACTAATATGAGTTAAGTTGACTAATATGAGTTAAGTTGACTAATATGAGCTAAGTTGACTAATATGAGTTACGTTGACTAATATGAGTTAAGTTGACTAATATGAGCTAAGTTGACTAATATGAGTTAAGTTGACTAATATGGGCTAAGTTGACTAATATGAGCTACGTTGACTAATATGAGATAAGTTGACTAATATGAGCTAAGTTGACTAATATGAGCTACGTTGACTAATATGAGATAAGTTGACTAATATGAGCTAAGTTGACTAATATGAGCTAAGTTGACTAATATGAGCTAAGTTGACTAATATGAGTTAAGTTGACTAATATGAGCTAAGTTGACTAATATGAGTTAAGTTGACTAATATGAGTTAAGTTGACTAATACGAGCTAAGTTGACTAATATGAACTAAGTTGACTAAAATGAGCTAAGTTGACTAATATGAGCTAAGTTGACTAATATGAGCTAAGTTGACTAATATGAGCTAAGTTGACTAATATGAGCTAAGTTGACTAATATGAGTTAAGTTGACTAATATGAGTTAAGTTGACTAATATGAGCTAAGTTGACTAATATGAGTTACATTGACTAATATGAGCTAGCAGAAAACAGTGCCTCCATCTTAGTTAGATGCCTCAGATATTCCCTGTGACTTTGTTAAAACATTGTGGCCGCACCTGAAGTGGGCGTGACTTTGTTAAAACATTGTGGCCGCACCTGAAGTGGGCGTGACTTTGTTAAAACATTGTGGCCGCACCTGAAGTGGGCGTGACTTTGTTAAAACATTGTGGCCGCACCTGAAGTCAGTCAGGTGGATCCAAGATAACTCAAATTGACAGATCTCCATATCTTTTGTCCGGACTGTTATAAGTGGTTGTGGATGAGAATAATAGGCAACAACAAGTACCGGTACTCAATGTCGAGCCCTAAGTGAAGAACAGGCACCAACAAGTACCGGTACTCAATGTAGACCCCTAAGTGAAGAACAGGCACCAACAAGTACCGGTACTCAATGTCGAGCCCTAAGTGAAGAACAGGCACCAACAAGTACCGGTACTCAATGTCGAGCCCTAAGTGAAGAACAGGCACCAACAAGTACCGGTACTCAATGTCGAGCCCTAAGTGAAGAACAGGCACCAACAAGTACCGGTACTCAATGTCGAGCCCTAAGTGAAGAACAGGCACCAACAAGTACCGGTACTCAATGTCGAGCCCTAAGTGAAGAACAGGCACCAACAAGTACCGGTACTCAATGTCGAGCCCTAAGTGAAGAACAGGCACCAACAAGTACCGGTACTCAATGTCGAGCCCTAAGTGCACATAAAAATGAGATCTTTGGGCTCCTTGAAGATTCTGCAGGAACCCTGAGACCATGTTCAAAGTTTGATCTACAAGACAGCATTTTATTTTTGGAATATTAGTGTTGTTGTGTACAAAATCCCAAAAGATGGCCAATTATGATGATGATGATGAATTATGTTGATGATGATGAATTATGATGATGATGATGAATTATGATGATGATGATGAATGATGATGATGATGAAGATGATGAATTATGATGATGATGATGACGAATTATGATGATGATGATGAATTATGATGATGATGATGATGATGAATTATGATGATGATGATGAATTATGATGATGATGAATTGCTTGCAAACATGTTTCTTAGCACACGACCAACGACAAAGACGCCAGCGTGACCTAAAAAGTGCAGAAAGTAGCTGATTCCGTTACGTGACTTGTTTCTTTGTCCAGTCCCCACTTTAGGCTGCAAACTGAAGATGGAAAGAATATTTTAGGAAGTGTGGAGATGCTTTAAGTATACTCATCTCTTGTGTTTATGCACTTAAAGTAAAAGTTCAAGTACTAAAGTAGCAGTGTTTTAAGTATACTCATCTCTTGTGTTTATGCACTTAAAGTAAAAGTTCAAGTACTAAAGTAGCAGTGTTTTAAGTATACTCATCTCTTGTGTTTATGCACTTAAAGTAAAAGTTCAAGTACTAAAGTAGCAGTGCTTTAAGTATACTCATCTCTTGTGTTTATGCACTTAAAGTTCAAGTAAAAGTTCAAGTACTAAAGTAGCAGTGCTTCAAGTATACTCATCTCTTGTGTTTGTGCACTTAAAGTTCAAGTAAAAGTTCAAATACTAAAGTAGCAGTGCTTCAAGTATACTCATCTCTTGTGTTTGTGCACTTAAAGTTCAAGTAAAAGTTCAAATACTAAAGTAGCAGTGTTTTAAGTATACTCAGCTCTTGTGTTTGTGCACTTAATTTCAAGTAAAAGTTCAAGTACTAAAGTAGCAGTGCTTTAAGTATACTCATATCTAGTGTTTGTGCACTTAAAGTTCAGGTAAAAGTTCAAGTACTAAAGTAGCAGTGCTTTAAGTATACTCATCTCTTGTGTTTGTGCAAGAGTGAACAGGTACTGCACTCTGCACACTGCACTCTGCACTCTGCACACTGCACTCTGCACTCTGCACTCTGCACACTGCACTCTGCACTCTGCACTCTGCACACTGCACACTGCACTATGCACTCTGCACTCTGCACACTGCACTCAGTCACATGTCGTGTGTATTTGTGGCAAAAACAACCATGGGTTTGGTTGCCAAGGTAACTAGCACCCCCCATAGCGCTTGATAATGATGAAATAATTGTACTTACTTCTTTGTAAGATTTAGTGCACTGCATAAATAATAATATTGTCATCTTTTCTTTGCACTTGTTCATTCTCTGCATGCACCATGTTGACAAAAGTATTTGGCCACCTGCCTTGACTCACGTATGAAGTGGAAGTGTCATCCCACTCCTAACCCATAGGGGTCAATGTGACCTTGTGCAGCGAGTACAGATTCAACTCTTCTGGGAGGCTGTCCACAAGGTTGCAGAGTGTCTTTATATCTTCTGGGAAGGCTGTCCACAAGGTTGCAGAGTGTCTTTATATCTTCTGGGAAGGCTGTCAACAAGGTTGCAGAGTGTGTTTATATCTTCTGGAAGGCTGTCCACAAGGTTGCAGAGTGTCTTTATATCTTCTGGGAAGGCTGTCCACAAGGTTGCAGAGTGTCTTTATATCTTCTGGGAAGGCTGTCCACAAGGTTGCAGAGTGTCTTTATATCTTCTGGGAAGGCTGTCCACAAGGTTGCAGAGTGTGTTTATATCTTCTGGGAAGGCTGTCCACAAGGTTGCAGAGTGTCTTTATATCTTCTGGGAAGGCTGTCCACAAGGTTGCAGAGTGTCTTTATATCTTCTGGGAAGGCTGTCAACAAGGTTGCAGAGTGTGTTTATATCTTCTGGGAAGGCTGTCCACAAGGTTGCAGAGTGTCTTTATATCTTCTGGGAAGGCTGTCCACAAGGTTGCAGAGTGTGTTTATATCTTCTGGGAAGGCTGTCCACAAGGTTGCAGAGTGTCTTTATATCTTCTGGGGAGGCTGTCCACAAGGTTGCAGAGTGTCTTTATATCTTCTGGGAAGGCTGTCCACAAGGTTGCAGAGTGTCTTTATATCTTCTGGGGAGGCTGTCCACAAGGTTGCAGAGTGTCTTTATATCTTCTGGGAAGGCTGTCCACAAGGTTGCAGAGTGTGTTTATATCTTCTGGGAAGGCTGTCCACAAGGTTGCAGAGTGTGTTTATGTCTTCTGGGAAGGCTGTCCACAAGGTTGCAGAGTGTCTTTATATCTTCTGGGAAGGCTGTCCACAAGGTTGCAGAGTGTCTTTATATCTTCTGGGAAGGCTGTCCACAAGGTTGCAGAGTGTGTTTATATCTTCTGGGAAGGCTGTCCACAAGGTTGCAGAGTGTGTTTATATCTTCTGGGAAGGCTGTCCACAAGGTTGCAGAGTGTCTTTATATCTTCTGGGAGGCTGTCCACAAGGTTGCAGAGTGTCTTTATATCTTCTGGGAGGCTGTCCACAAGGTTGCAGAGTGTCTTTATATCTTCTGGGAAGGCTGTCCACAAGGTTGCAGAGTGTGTTTATATCTTCTGGGAAGGCTGTCCACAAGGTTGCAGAGTGTCTTTATATCTTCTGGGAAGGCTGTCAACAAGGTTGCAGAGTGTGTTTATATCTTCTGGGAAGGCTGTCCACAAGGTTGCAGAGTGTGTTTATATCTTCTGGGAGGCTGTCCACAAGGTTGCAGAGTGTGTTTATATCTTCTGGGAAGGCTGTCCACAAGGTTGCAGAGTGTGTTTATATCTTCTGGGAAGGCTGTCCACAAGGTTGCAGAGTGTGTTTATATCTTCTGGGAAGGCTGTCCACAAGGTTGCAGAGTGTCTTTATATCTTCTGGGAAGGCTGTCCACAAGGTTGCAGAGTGTGTTTATGTCTTCTGGGAAGGCTGTCCACAAGGTTGCAGAGTGTGTTTATGTCTTCTGGGAAGGCTGTCCACAAGGTTGCAGAGTGTGTTTATATCTTCTGGGAAGGCTGTCCACAAGGTTGCAGAGTGTGTTTATGTCTTCTGGGAAGGCTGTCCACAAGGTTGCAGAGTGTCTTTATATCTTCTGGGGAGGCTGTCCACAAGGTTGCAGAGTGTCTTTATATCTTCTGGGGAAGGCTGTCCACAAGGTTGCAGAGTGTCTTTATATCTTCTGGGAAGGCTGTCCACAAGGTTGCAGAGTGTGTTTATATCTTCTGGGAAGGCTGTCCACAAGGTTGCAGAGTGTCTTTATATCTTCTGGGAAGGCTGTCAACAAGGTTGCAGAGTGTGTTTATATCTTCTGGGAAGGCTGTCCACAAGGTTGCAGAGTGTGTTTATATCTTCTGGGAAGGCTGTCCACAAGGTTGCAGAGTGTGTTTATATCTTCTGGGAAGGCTGTCCACAAGGTTGCAGAGTGTGTTTATATCTTCTGGGAAGGCTGTCCACAAGGTTGCAGAGTGTCTTTATATCTTCTGGGAAGGCTGTCCACAAGGTTGCAGAGTGTGTTTATGTCTTCTGGGAAGGCTGTCCACAAGGTTGCAGAGTGTGTTTATGTCTTCTGGGAAGGCTGTCCACAAGGTTGCAGAGTGTGTTTATATCTTCTGGGAAGGCTGTCCACAAGGTTGCAGAGTGTGTTTATATCTTCTGGGAAGGCTGTCCACAAGGTTGCAGAGTGTCTTTATATCTTCTGGGAAGGCTGTCCACAAGGTTGCAGAGTGTGTTTATATCTTCTGGAAGGCTGTCCACAAGGTTGCAGAGTGTCTTTATATCTTCTGGGAAGGCTGTCCACAAGGTTGCAGAGTGTGTTTATATCTTCTGGGAAGGCTGTCCACAAGGTTGCAGAGTGTGTTTATATCTTCTGGGAAGGCTGTCCACAAGGTTGCAGAGTGTCTTTATATCTTCTGGGAAGGCTGTCCACAAGGTTGCAGAGTGTGTTTATATCTTCTGGGAAGGCTGTCCACAAGGTTGCAGAGTGTGTTTATATCTTCTGAGCAGGCTGTCCACAAGGTTGCAGAGTGTGTTTATATCTTCTGGGAAGGCTGTCCACAAGGTTGCAGAGTGTGTTTATGTCTTCTGGGAAGGCTGTCCACAAGGTTGCAGAGTGTCTTTATATCTTCTGGGAAGGCTGTCCACAAGGTTGCAGAGTGTCTTTATATCTTCTGGGAAGGCTGTCCACAAGGTTGCAGAGTGTGTTTATATCTTCTGGGAAGGCTGTCCACAAGGTTGCAGAGTGTCTTTATATCTTCTGGGAAGGCTGTCCACAAGGTTGCAGAGTGTCTTTATATCTTCTGGGAAGGCTGTCCACAAGGTTGCAGAGTGTGTTTATATCTTCTGGGAGGCTGTCCACAAGGTTGCAGAGTGTGTTTATATCTTCTGAGGAGGCTGTCCACAAGGTTGCAGAGTGTGTTTATATCTTCTGGGAAGGCTGTCCACAAGGTTGCAGAGTGTCTTTATATCTTCTGGGAAGGCTGTCCACAAGGTTGCAGAGTGTCTTTATATCTTCTGGGAAGGCTGTCCACAAGGTTGCAGAGTGTGTTTATATCTTCTGGGAAGGCTGTCCACAAGGTTGCAGAGTGTGTTTATATCTTCTGGGAAGGCTGTCCACAAGGTTGCAGAGTGTCTTTATATCTTCTGGGAAGGCTGTCCACAAGGTTGCAGAGTGTCTTTATATCTTCTGGGAAGGCTGTCCACAAGGTTGCAGAGTGTCTTTATATCTTCTGGGAAGGCTGTCCACAAGGTTGCAGAGTGTGTTTATATCTTCTGGGAGGCTGTCCACAAGGTTGCAGAGTGTGTTTATATCTTCTGGGAAGGCTGTCCACAAGGTTGCAGAGTGTGTTTATGTCTTCTGGGAAGGCTGTCCACAAGGTTGCAGAGTGTCTTTATATCTTCTGGGAAGGCTGTCCACAAGGTTGCAGAGTGTGTTTATATCTTCTGGGAGGCTGTCCACAAGGTTGCAGAGTGTGTTTATATCTTCTGGGAAGGCTGTCCACAAGGTTGCAGAGTGTGTTTATATCTTCTGGGAAGGCTGTCCACAAGGTTGCAGAGTGTGTTTATGTCTTCTGGGAAGGCTGTCCACAAGGTTGCAGAGTGTGTTTATATCTTCTGAGGAGGCTGTCCACAAGGTTGCAGAGTGTGTTTATATCTTCTGAGGAGGCTGTCCACAAGGTTGCAGAGTGTGTTTATATCTTCTGGGAAGGCTGTCCACAAGGTTGCAGAGTGTGTTTATATCTTCTGGGAAGGCTGTCCACAAGGTTGCAGAGTGTCTTTATATCTTCTGGGAAGGCTGTCCACAAGGTTGCAGAGTGTGTTTATATCTTCTGAGGAGGCTGTCCACAAGGTTGCAGAGTGTGTTTATATCTTCTGGGAAGGCTGTCCACAAGGTTGCAGAGTGTGTTTATATCTTCTGGGAAGGCTGTCCACAAGGTTGCAGAGTGTCGTTTATATCTTCTGGGAAGGCTGTCCACAAGGTTGCAGAGTGTGTTTATATCTTCTGGGAAGGCTGTCCACAAGGTTGCAGAGTGTTTTATATCTTCTGGGAAGGCTGTCCACAAGGTTGCAGAGTGTCTTTATATCTTCTGGGAAGGCTGTCCACAAGGTGCAGAGTGTCTTTATATCTTCTGGGAAGGCTGTCCACAAGGTTGCAGAGTGTGTTTATATCTTCTGGGAAGGCTGTCCACAAGGTTGCAGAGTGTCTTTATATCTTCTGGGAAGGCTGTCCACAAGGTTGCAGAGTGTCTTTATATCTTCTGGGAAGGCTGTCCACAAGGTTGCAGAGTGTCTTTATATCTTCTGGG
Organism: Nerophis ophidion; assembly: GCF_033978795.1. Classification (NCBI taxonomy): domain Eukaryota; kingdom Metazoa; phylum Chordata; class Actinopteri; order Syngnathiformes; family Syngnathidae; genus Nerophis; species Nerophis ophidion. The sequence goes on along the minus strand of NC_084638.1, from coordinate 28,105,930 downwards.
AAGGCTGTCCACAAGGTTGCAGAGTGTCTTTATATCTTCTGGGAAGGCTGTCCACAAGGTTGCAGAGTGTGTTTATATCTTCTGGGAAGGCTGTCCACAAGGTTGCAGAGTGTGTTTATATCTTCTGGGAAGGCTGTCCACAAGGTTGCAGAGTGTCTTTATATCTTCTGGGAAGGCTGTCCACAAGGTTGCAGAGTGTCGTTTATATCTTCTGGGAAGGCTGTCCACAAGGTTGCAGAGTGTGTTTATATCTTCTGGGAAGGCTGTCCACAAGGTTGCAGAGTGCTGTTTATATCTTCTGGGAAGGCTGTCCACAAGGTTGCAGAGTGTGTTTATATCTTCTGGGAAGGCTGTCACAAGGTTGCAGAGTGTGTTTATGTCTTCTGGAAGGCTGTCCACAAGGTTGCAGAGTGTGTTTATATCTTCTGGGAAGGCTGTCACAAGGTTGCAGAGTGTGTTTATATCTTCTGGAAGGCTGTCCACAAGGTTGCAGAGTGTGCTTTATATCTTCTGGGAAGGCTGTCCACAAGGTTGCAGAGTGT
>NC_084638.1:28022840-28105368 GCF_033978795.1 Nerophis ophidion | reverse complement strand
ATGATTGCAGTCATTTGATTATACTAATAAAACATTGAACTTGTTATTTAGTCAGGCCGACTGACCGAACCCCTGGGATTGAACCCCAGGGGTTAAGAACCACTCTTCTAAACCAAATCCAGTTTTCCTGGAAATTCAAACTCTTCAACATTCAAACCATCCAACATTCAAACTACTCTTACATCCATACTGCTTTTCTGTCAGCATTTCAGTTCAACTTCAGCATTAGAGCATCCACACGCTATTCCTTCAGGAATTGCCTCTTCTAGTTATTATTACTATTATAATTAAATGTAGCTTACCACATTGAACGTGTGGACTGCATGAATAATGTTTTCTCAGTTGTCACTGTAACACAAATTAAATGTCTAGAAACGCACTAAATTAGCATAATCCATTATTACTATTATAAATAAGGTAAACAAGTAATCTTTTGAAGGAGTAGTCAGTAATCTGATTACTTTTTCCAGGTTTAATTGTGGCAACACTAAATGAAAGCAAAACTTTTTGGCCAACATGTTGACTGTGCTCATGCTTTTTTTTGGAGCAGACATGTCTAAAGATGAATGTGACAATCACTGTAATTATTGTCCACCAGCAGGGGAGCTCATCACTAGTACCACTTCGTGGAGGTCGGCATGTGGTACATTATCTGCTGTGTGTGTATGACTTATTCAGAGGGAGAACAGCACACTTTCACGTATGGCGTCTACCATTAAGGACGGCAGGAATGACTTTTAGGATGTTTTTATATGAATAAGGTGGATTGGACGTTGGCCTGGAAGGCATTCCCTGAAGGTCTTCTTCATGTGTCAGCTGGAAGTACCCTGACTGCTGTGAGGGGGAAACTGCGATCATATGTTGGTACAGGACAATGTCTCATGTGACTGAGCAAAGTTGGAGTTTTCTAAAGAATGTTTGTGTTCTGTGTCCCGCAGACCTCGATGAAGAACATGAGCAGAAGGAGGAACCACAGTCCACCAACATACATGAGGAAGAAAAGGTATCACATTCCCAACGCATCAGAGAGGGAGGAGAGGAGCCACATCCCCCCCACGTTAAAGAGGAAGACGAGACGCCACAGACCCATAATGTTAAACTGACCCTTCACATGAAAGGGCAAGCGGAGGACCCACTGATCATTCGCATCAAAAATGAAGAGGAGGACCCACTGACCCCTCACTTTAAGCAGCAAGAGGACAGGCTGACCCCTCATATTAAAAAGGAAGTTGAGGACCCACTGACCCCCTACTTTAAAGAAGAAGAGGAGGACAAGAGGAACACAGCTTCAGTCAGGAGGGAGAGGATATTGAAGGACTGGAGGAGTTCCCAGTGACTGTGAAGAGTGAAGATGATGAGGTCAAAGGTGAAAGTGAGGAGAGGGGAGGGGCGGAGCCTCCAAGCAGCAGCTCAAGACAACACATGACAACAGAAGCTGATGGAGACCACTGTGGAGGATCACAAGCAGACAAGATCTTAGCTCCACTATCAGATAGTGAGGACACAACCTCACACTCTCCTGACACTGATGATGAAGACTCTAAAGATGATAAGACAACTGACAACACCCGCTTTAAATGTTCTCACTGTGACAAAACCTTTAAATTACCTTATCTGAAAGTACACATGAGAACACACACTGGAGAAAAACCTTTTTCTTGTTCAATCTGCGGTAAAGGTTTTACACAAAATCATCATTTGAAAGAACACATGAAAATACACAGTGGAGAAAAACCTTTTTCCTGCTCAGAATGTGGTAAATGTTTTACTCACAGTCAGAGTTTCAAAGTTCACATGAAAATACACGGTGGAGAAAACCCTTTTTCCTGTTCAATCTGTAGTAAAGGTTTTGCACAAAGTCACAATTTGAAAGCACACATGAGAATACACACCGGTGAAAAACCTTTTATCTGTTCAGCCTGTGGTAAACGTTTTGTAGAAAGTAACAATTTGAAAGTGCACATGAGAACGCACACTGGGGAAAAACCTTTTATCTGTTCGGACTGCGGCAAAAGCTTTACGGAAAGTCAACATTTGAAAAGACACATGAGAACACACACTGGCGAGAAATCACATCCCTGTTCAATCTGCAACAGAAGCTTTTGTGAACGATCAAACCTTGTGGCACACATGAGAACACACACTGGAGAGAAAGTGTTGAGTTGCAGTGTGTGTGGCAAAAGATTCTCTTATAAGTACCAGTGTAGGAAACACAAGTGTGCTGGTGAGAACAGCAGCAGCAAATGAAACTGCAAGATTTGAAATAAACTGTCGAGACTTTAATTTGGACTTTCTAACAACATCAGCACATATAACATGTGTGACATTGTTGTTTGTGTAACAATCTTTTTAACATGCCTTTACATTTATAGATTAGATATTTTATATTAGTGCTTATTTCGGTCAAGTATATGCATTAATATGTAACATTGTGTACTTTTATTACAAATTGAACAACACAGCACAACCTGCCTGGTCAGACTTCAAGTAAAGGACAAGTACGTATTTGTCTTGGAAAAACACTCACCTGTGATTTGTTGATTAAAATGACCAATCTTTCTGTCAAAATGGCAGCTCGACTTTTTTTATAGGCACAATAAAACCAAGTTACTTTGTTTTTCAATGTTAAAATGTTTTATTTTTTCAATCACAAGTCTGTAAACCAGTGGTTCGACGTGGTTTTGGTGACATGAAGTCCTTTTGAAGACACATTTTCTTAAGTCCTTGGTAACGTTCCATGTTCTCAATAAAATATCAACAGTTTGTCTTCTCATGCTCGGACTTGCTAGCACATTTATTTAACAACACATTGTGGTGGCACACACCTACTACAGTTGTCATCTTGCAATCCATAAGTATATTTTAGGTGTGACTGCCATCTACAGGTAACACTTATCATTACAACAAGTTCACATGAAACACTTAAAGGCCTACTGAAAGCCACTACTAGCCACCACGCAGTCTGATAGTTTATTTATCAATGATGAAATATTAACATTGCAACACATGCCAATACGGCCTTTTTAGTTTACTAAATTGCAATTTTAAAATTCCCGCAGAGTTTGTTGTTGAAAACGTCACGGAATGATGTTTGTGACGTCTCGAGTTGGAGCACCACACACAGCTAAAACTTGTCTCTTTTCATCGCACAATTACACAGTAATTTGGACATCTGTGTTGCTGAATCTTTTGCAATTTGTTCAATTAATAATGGAGACGTCAAAGAAGAATGCAGTTGGTGGATTGCAGCTGCCTTTAGCAACCGAAACACAGCCGGTGTTTCTTTGTTTGTTGTGAAGTTTTAACACAGAGCGGTCAAGCGAACATGTTTCTCTACGTCAACCAGCAAGATGGGAAAATTGTGATATTAAGTCAGCTCTTACCGGAGACTTCAGTGGACTATGGTACTTCCTCCTGCAGCTCAAAAATTCAGCTGTAATCTTGGCTTCTCTGAGAGACACTGGCGTTCACCGCAGCCATCCGACTTTCAGGTATGACTTTACAATCTCACTAAAACACTATTAAAACAATAAGCAGATAAGGGATCTTCCAGAATTATCCTAGTAAATGTGTCTTTGATTGATTGATTGATTGATTGATTGATACTTTTATTAGTAGATTGCACAGTTCAGTACATATTCCGTACAATTGACCACTAAATGGTAACACCCCAATAAGTTTTTCAACTTGTTTAAGTCGGGGTCCACATTAATCAAATCATGGTGAGTCTAAGTACATCTGGGACGGTCCTACTGCCGCCGCCTGGAGCCGTCGCTTTTTTTTTCTTTTTTTTTGTGTGCTTCACTCTAACTTTCTTCATCCACGAATCTTTCATTCTCGCTCAAATTAATGGGGAAATTGTCGCTTTCTCGGTCCGAATCGCTCTCACATTATAAACAATGTTCAGATGTGAGGAGCCCTACAACCTGTGATGTCACGCGCACATCGTCTGCTACTTCCGGTAAAAGCAAGGCTTTTTTTTATTAGCGACCAAAAGTTGAAAACTTTATCGTCGATGTTCTCTACTAAATCCTTTCAGCAAGAATAGGGCAATATCGCAAAATGATCAAGTATGACACATAGAATGGACCTGCTATCCCCGTTTGAATAAGAAAATCTCATTTCAGTAGGCCTTTAAGTTATATGTTAACTAAATTAGTATTACTAACTAAAGTATTATCAGTTTAAAACATTCTAAATGTTTCCACATGTACAACAAACAAGCACGTTGTTCCATGCAACAAATATTTATTGAAGCAGTATACACAGTTAAACACGTGTGATGATGTAGGGATCCATCCATACATATATATATATATATATATATATATATATATATGTGTGTGTGTTTGTGTGTGTGTGTGTGTGTGTGTGTGTCTTAATTGTATTAGTAGAAGGTCAAGGGGCTCATAGTGATGTTACTAGTAGTTGACTGGGAGGTGTTTAGAGTCTGCTGCATTATACCCACCTGCTTAACAGCTTTCTGCTAACCAGCACCGTCTCTCCTCCCTGCCTGCCTCTGCCGTGAGCACTGACTCCATGCGCTCTGAATACTCACTGCTGATTGGCTGTTACATGCGCTCTGAATACTCACTGCTGATTGGCTGTTACATGCGCTCTGAATACTCACTGCTGATTGGCTGTTACATGCGCTCTGAATACTCACTGCTGATTGGCTGTTACATGCGCTCTGAATACTCACTGCTGATTGGCTGTTACATGCGCTCTGAATACAGACTGCTGATTGGCTGTTACATGCGCTCTGAATACTCACTGCTGATTGGCTGTTACATGCGCTCTGAATACAGACTGCTGATTGGCTGTTACATGCGCTCTGAATACTCACTGCTGATTGGCTGTTACATGCGCTCTGAATACTCACTGCTGATTGGCTGTTACATGCGCTCTGAATACTCACTGCTGATTGGCTGTTACATCGCTCTGAATATTCACTGCTGATTGGCTTTGTATGTAACCAACCAGATGGTTGTGTGGGTGGGACAATGGTGGGTGCTGCATAGGTGTATCGACAGAGGCAGAGGCAGCACGAAGCGAAAAAGCTTGTGATGCAAATACATTTAATAAAGTCAAATTCAAATAAATACTACACTTCTCTTTTGTAAAGTAAATCTGAACAATATATATGGACATCTACATCAACTATATGATTTCCCTAAAAAGATGGACAGGACAAAAACAAAGATATTAAATAATTAGTAAAAAAAAAAAAATAATAATAATAAAGGCTTTAATTTAGGCGGTGGCTTTGTTGTTAAGGCGGCCACCTTAAAAAAAAACTGGAAACCCATATATACACACACACACAAAAAAATATATATATATATATTTAAATATGTGTGTATATATGTGTATGAATGTGTATATATGTATGTATGTATAAGTATATATGTGTGGATATAATATATACATATGTATGTATATATATATGTACATATATGAGCATATAAATATACAATATATATATGTGTGTGTGTATATATTATATATGTATATATATATATCTATATGTATGTGTGTGTGTATATATATGTGTGTATATATATATATATATTTATCTATATATGTATATGTATATGTATGTATATGTATATATGTATATATAATACATCTCATAAACCTTTTAATAAAGGCCATGTTGTTTGGCAGCATTGGTATTGGATCGATACCAGCGGGATGAGATTGAGTCCATTCTCGTCTACATATATTGTCATCAATATTTGATCGGGTTATCGAATTGTGTTTTCTGCAACAACAACAAAAAAACATCCAAGTAAAATATTTCCCAAAAAACATAATGTGTAGTTTTCTTTACTGAAAATGTGAAATGGCAAATATCCAGGTTATCCCCTGTGTTTAATTGGTATTGGATCCATCCATCCATTTCCTACCGCTTGTCCCGTTTTGTGGTCGCGGGGGGTGCTTGAGCCTATCTCAGCTGCACTCGGGCGGAAGGCCGGGCACACCCTGGACAAGTCGCCACCTCATCACAGCGCCAACAGAGATATATTATATGTATATATTGGGGGTGGAAAAGTTCACAAAATCCACGGTGTGGATGTTTTTACGGTTTTGTAAGAGATAGTTTTGTGTTCAATGTAGTGAACATTGTTGGTTTTTAATACTAATATTCTGCAAATGTAAAAACAAATATGAATTCTGACTAAAGAATTGGTGCCGATGGAAACTAAGAAAAGGGATTTGGGTACACTATCTGGAGTACAGGGCAGGCGAGTGGGGGATCTTATGTTTGTGGATAACTCCTCTGACAGGGGGCTCCCCTCGTCTCTTTTAATGCACAGCATAGGACACATAGCAAGAGTGGTCCTCAGGTCCTGTTGATCAGGGGCATTAGCTCCACAGCCACAGATCCACTTTTAACCACTAATATCACGGTCAAAAGGAAAGCTTGTTCCCACAGGCACCCTAAACTGTTAATTATGTTTAGACAAAAGTGTATATTATATATACTATTATATACATAGTATTTATATAGGTGTGTGTGTGTGTATGATGGATATGTGTGTACTTTGGGTTTATGCATGTGTGTATGTATGTGATTGTGTGTGTATGTGTATATATGTATGTATATGTATATATAAATTGTATATATGTGTGTGTTGTGTATATATGTGTGTGTACATATGTATATATGTAAGTGTGTGTGAATTTAAATGTATTATATATAGATAATATATAGCATCTACGCAGTACCCACTGTATTGAATTATATTATATATATTATTGTATTATATATTGTATATATATATATTGTATATGTATAGGGGTGGGACCTAATAAGTTTACTTCTTCCCACTCCCTTTTGAGCCAATCTTGACATCTACAAAAGATTAGTCACATGTAATGTTTTCAATGTAGGTGTAAAAATAATGTATCTATATATTTCTTTTGTATTTTATGTTATTCTCTTGTTTTGTTTGCATGGCTCAAAATAAACAATTCATTCATTTATTCTTAGATTTCCATGTTATGATACATCTTCTCATTATTTATTGACTGTATCTAAAAAAGATTTAAAAAATTATATTCTTATTTTAATGAAGATATGAAATAATCCTAAATGAAATACACTGACTTTGGTTTATATTATTGTATATACTAGGTCATAAAATCAGTGTCAGTTGAGTCGGTCCATAGGTCGCCTGTAGGGATTTTTAATGTCCAGCAGATGTCAGTATTTAGTGACACAGTATCAATACAGTTTTGCAATGTGTCAAAAGGCTATACGACACCTCATCAACCTATCACTAATGATCACTCAAGTCAGGAAATATCAAGGCTTTTATCTGCACTGAACATTGTCAGTCTTCTTTACTGTCAAAGACTTTTTGAATAGTCAATCAATCATAACCACCAGTCAAATGACAAATTCGGGATGCAGTGTTACCTTACAACAGAAATGTGTTTAATCTTGTTGTTTGTTATCTGGAAGATTGACACAGGCATTTAACTTTTCCACAAACCATCCTGAATCACAGTTTCAATCGTAGTCCATGTTAACTACCAAACCGTGACTTAAAAGGGTTGGTTGAACAACTATAAGGACTAGCAGGTCATTGCTTGTGTTGCTGTAAAGCACAGTACTCATGGACTAAATTTTTGGGAAATTCCTGTTGAAATCAAGTGGAAATGCTTCAAAGTTCCACGTTTGCCATCTGACTCTAACTGTTCCAACTTCAAAATATTCAGACTGTTCAGAAACTGTGTACTTGACTTCAACAATGCTAAAAATATTCGAGGATTTCAGTTCATATTCAGCATTGGAGCATTTACACGCAATTCCTTCAGGAATTACCTCATCTAGTTTTAAATGTTAAATAAAAAAAAGATACAACAATACAACATTTCCACATGTTGTTACCTATTCAAATCATTCCACCTTCGACACATTGCACCATTCTGGAAATTCAAACTTCCCATTTTCGTAGTTCAAAAAAAGTTTAGGAATTTCCAGAATTCCTGCTCTTCTGAAACCCTATTTCCACCTTTTTTTTGGCGACTACGATTTCCACCATTTGTCATTTCAACATGTTATTACTTTAACAATTCTCCACCGATTGAGAAATTGTCCAAGACAATAAATTTAGATTAGATAGTACTTTATTTATTCCTTCAGGAGAGTGAATGCCTTGGCAGAAGACACCACCTGATTAAATGTAAAACTACAAAGAGCAGACTGCCAAAGATGCCAAAGACTCTTATACCGCAGGATTTTTTATTTTGTCAAATAATCATCAAATGAGACCGGGCAACAGCAGCGAAGGTCTGCCCGGCCGCAGACTGGCTGCGTAGTCTTTATAGCTGTTCAACCAACCTTTTTAAGCTACGGTTGGGTAGTTAACATGGGCGCCAATTTGACTCGTACCTTGGTAGCTGTTTTGCCAACCCTTTTAAGTTGCGGTTTTAAGAAGTACCAAATGTTGAAACCGTAGGTCAGGATGGTGTGTGTAAAAGCAAAATGCCTGTGACAGTCTCCCAGCATTGGAGTACTCGTACATAATTCCTTCAGGAATTGCCTAATCTACTTGTAAATGTTTAATAAAAAAGGAAAATAACTACAAAAAAAGATACAACAATTCCACATTTTTTAACTTATTACACCATTCTGGAAAGTTCAAGATTTTCCAAATTTCTTGCTTTGACAAAGCCTTCTTTGCATTGACTACTCCTTTCACATTTTTCAACATACTACAACTTTTTAAGTCCAAGGGTTTTGCTATAAATAGGACATTGACAGTCTACTTCGCTGTCAGACACTTTTTGGGCAGCATAACAAAATCACCGGCCGATGGTAAACCAAATGTCACATTTAAACAGAGCCTACATCAAAATGTTTGCTTTCACAATTTTATTATCGGGGAGACTGACACGGGCATTTAGCTTTTCCACACACCATCCTGACTCACGGTTTCAACATTTGGTATTTGTTAAAACCGTAACTTAAAATGGTTTGCTGAACAGCTATCAAGGTACGATGCAATCAGCGCCAATGTTAACTACCCAACCGTAACTTAAAAAGGTTGGATGAACAGCTATAATGACTATGCAGTCAGACTTCCTGGTCACCTGGTATTTCTTTGCTACTGTTGTTCCGAGGGCACATTATGCATGGACTGCCTGTGCAATTTCTCAATTCCTTTTTATTCTAAATGATAATTAGTGGGAGACCCGACATCGCCGATGCATCAACGTATGCGTTGAGCTCTATGAATGAAACCCTGTATCCTTGCGCAGAAACAGCTAATTCTTTCGATACCTCAGTTGATAGAGTGGATATCTGTATTTGCTTATGCTGAGTTTTTTAGGGCACTGGTTCATATCCAGCTCTATGGATCACTTATGTTTTTACCATGAATTGATTAACGTGGAACCCGACCCCGACTTAAGTTGAAAAACTTATTCGGGTGTTACCATTTAGTGGTCAATTGTACAGAATATGTACTGAACTGTGCAATCTACTAATAAAAGTTTCAATCAATCAATCAATAGTACGTATTCAGAGCGCATGTGTAAAAAAAAATTTTTTTTAATTCCTAGTCCACAAGTATCCTCATTCACAACACGTTCTCTTAGATTTCCATGTTATGATACATGTTCACATTATTTATTGACTGTATCTAAAAAAGATTTAAAAAAATATATTTTTATTTAAATGAAGACATGAAATAATCCTAAATGAAATACAATGACTTGGTTTATATTATTGTATATACTAGGTCATAAAATCAGTGTCAGTTGAGTCGGTCCATAGGATACCTGTGGGGATTTTTAATGTCCAGCAGATGTCAATATTTAGTGACACAGTATCAATACAGTTTTGCAATGTGTCAAAAGGCTATACGACGCTTCAACAACCTATCATAAAAATCGAGGCTTTTATCCACACTAAATATTGTCAGTTTTCTTTACTGTCAAAGACTTTTTGAATAATCAATCAATCAAAACCACCAGTTAAATGACAAATTCGGTGTGCAGTATTACTTTTCAACAGATATTTATTTAATCTTGTTGTTTGTTATCTGGAAGATTGACACAGGCATTTAACTTTTCCACACATCATCCTGAATCACAGTTTCAATAGTAGTCCATGTTAACTACCAAACCGTAACTTAAAAAGGTTGGTTGAATAACTATAAGGACATTGCTAGTGTAGCTGGAAGGCACAGTATCATGGAATACATTTTTGGGAAATTCCTGTTGAAATCAATTGGAAATCTTTCAAAGTTCCATATTTTCCAACTCTTCCAGCTTCAAAATATTCAGCCTGTTCAGGAATTGTGTGCTCGACTTCAACAATGCTAAAGTAATTCCAGAATTTCATTTCATATTCAGCATTGGAGCATTTACACGCAATTCCTTCAGGAATTGCCTCATTTTGTTTGAAACGTTAAATAAATAAAAGATAAACAACAATACAGCATTTCCACATGTTTTAACCTATTCAAACCATTCCACCTTCGACACATTGCACCATTCTGGAAATTCAAACTACCCATTTTCGTAGTTCAAAGAAGTTCAGGACTTTCCAGAATTCCTGCTATTCTGAAGACCTATTTCCACCTTTTTTCTGGCGACTACGATTTCCACATTTTTCAACGCGTTTTAACTGTTCCACCGTCGAAGCTTTCCTCTTAATCAGAACTGGAAAAATTCTCGGTTTTTCCGAAATTCCGTATTACCATTTGTCATTTCAACATGTTATTAATTCAACAATTCTCCACCGATTGAGAAATTGTCCAAGACATCAATAAATTTAGATTAGATAGTACTTTATTTATTCCTTCAGGAGAGTGAATGCCTTGGCAGAAGACACCACCTGATTAAATGTAAAACTACAAAGAGCAGACTGCCAAAGATGCCAAAGACTCTTATACCGCAGGATTTTTTATTTTTTCAAATAATCACCAAACGTCACCATTGACATCAGTGATGCTATTTGGAACAGAAATTATACATTTAGAAAAATTAATGAGACCGGGCAACAGCAGCGTGCTGTGTCCTCCGGGCAACAGCAGCGAAGGTCTGCCCAGCCGCAGACTGGCCTCATAGTCCTTATAACTATTTAAACAATCTTTTTAAGTTACGGTTGAGTAGTTAACATGGGCCCCATGTTGCATCGTACTTTGCAAGCTGCTCAGCCAACCCTTTTAAGTTACGGTTTTAAGAAGTACCAAATGTTGAAACCGTAGGTCAGGATGGTGTGTGTAAAAGCAAAATACCTGTGTCAGTCGCTTTAGTAGCAAAATTGTTAAAGCAAACAATTTGATGAAAGTTTTGCAAAAAGCTTATATTCCATATTGGTTTAACCATTGACTGATGACTTTGATATCCTATGCACAAAGTGTCAGGCAGTAAAGTAAACTATCAATGTTTTAATAACAGCCACAACTTTGAGCTTCAAAAGTTACAACATATTGAAACATGTGGAAGAGGTCTAAACAATCTCTCTAATGCATTGAAACTGAAAATTAACCTAATATGTGTGCTTCACGCACACACTCTCTCCTCCACTCTCTCTCTCCAGGCTTGTACCTCATGACATAATTCCATCCATCCATCTTCTTCCGCTTATCCAAAGTCAGGTTGTGGGGGCAGCAGCCGAAGCAGGGAAGCCCAGACTTCCCTCTCCACAGCCACTTCCTCCAGCTCCTCCCGGGGGATCCCAGGTAATAAAGTTAAAGTACAGATGATAGTCACAAACACACTAGGTGTGGCGACACACCTAATGATGCATTCTCATTTTAGGCAAAGTATAAGACAATACTCTCTTAACAGTATAATTGTAACCAGGAATAAGTCTTCAAGTAACAATATTCAAATACTAACATTGTTGGGTACGACATAATTTGCTTTTATTCTGAATCCAGAGAAACAGATTTGTGGTTTTAGCTGATATAAAGACTTTCAGGTGTTTATATATCTTTATGTTTAAGTATTTTGCAGACGCTTTTATCCGAAGCAACATACATGAAAAATACATATAAAACAATCACTGTAAACATGATCATTTAAGGGAAGAATGTAATACAAAAGATTAATACAAAGTGTCAAGACAGAATAAACTCTCTGCTGTTGCAGCAACAGAAATACAGTCTATAAGATATATAGATATCTAATGTATTTATACATTGTTTATGTAGGATATACACATGTATATATGACCTAATCATATTGTTTCTTCACCTTAAAAATAGCTGACCGTTTTTTTCCCCCTTTTTGGGATTATTATTCCCAGTTTTGATCTTGGACGTCTGCTCGCTTAGAGCATATAAGAATATTCTGTTACTGTTAAGCAAACAATGAACACGTCAAAAAATGTGTCTTTTATCATAGTTACACGTATGAAAAAAAAGCGTGTGAATATCAGTGGTATTCAGTGAGGTAAAATGAATTAAATGCGCTGACAGTTCATTGCTCCTGACAAATGAATTGCACTGAGTGGAGGGGATCACCACTCCAAGATGGCGGCCCCGCGTCACGTCAGTGCCAGTAGGCAGTAGCGCTCGATGCTGTGTCTACTTATAAGATGTCTATGGTTCTAGCGTTAGCAGTGAGTTTACAGCCTCACTGATTCAACTAAACAGCAAATAAAAGTCACGTTACTCAGCCAATAAATGTTAACTTACATTCAAAACTTACCTTTCTTTGTGCAACTTCAAATGTCGAACAAAGTTGGAAGTTGTTGTGTCTCTGTCTGTAATCTTCCAACGAACCGCATGCTTTGCTTACTGGAATTCGTTTTTTATTGACCAAGTCGTAGTTTTAATACCCGTACGAAACAATTTTTGGCATCATTTTTCCTCATTGGCGTGTTGTATGAGAGCTCTTCTTCGTTGGTTTTCATGCAATTTGATTAGCTGAATACTGTGTGATGAAAATAACATGGATTTAATTTGATTGGCTGTTGTTCTGACAGGTAGCGCGCACACTGTCATCGCACACACACTGACAGACACGGGGCGCTCCTGAATAACTTTTTAATCATTGGGTTTTGGGGAAAGTAGCAAGTCATGTCAAGTCAAAAGGCTCAAGTCCAAGTCAAGTCACAAGTCATTGATGTTAAAATCTAAGTCGAGTTGCAAGTCTTTTTACATTTTGTCAAGTCGAGTCTAAAGTCATCAAATTCATGACTCGAGTCTGGCTCGAGTCCAAGTCATGTAACTTGAGTCCATACCTCTGGTTGTAAGGTACGCAACATTTTTTCTCTGACTAGTTAGTCTAAATGATAAAAAAAAACCTCATGAACTTTCAAAGTCCAGGGGTTTTATTTTTAATAGTATATTGACAATCTTCTTTACCATCAGATACATTTTTGGTGCCAACCAAAATCACCAGTCAATGGCTAATCTGGTATGCAATGTCACCTTCTAGCAGAACTTGGTTTCAAATTCTTTGCATTATCAATTTTGTGATTTGGGAGACTGACAAAGGCATTTAGCGTTTCCACCTACCATCCTGACTCACAGTTTCAACATTAGGTTCTTCTTAAAACCGTAACTTGAAAGGGTTGGCTGAACAGCTATTAAGGGCGCAATTGGCGCCCATCTTAACTACCGAACTGTAACTTAAAAGAGTTGGCTGAAGAATTATTAGGACTATGCGGTTGGGCAGGCGATCGCTTATTTTGCCGGGAGGCACAGTATGCATGGAGTGAATTATTTTGGAAATTCCTATTGAATTCAAGTAGACGTCCTTCGAAGTTCCACAAATCCCGCATTTTCCATCTGATTCCAACTGTTCCACCTTCATAACATTCAGCCTGTTCAGGAATCGTGTGCTCGACTTCAACAATGCAAAAAAAATTTGAGGATTTCAGTTTATCTTCAGCATTGGAGCATTCACACACAATTCCTTCAGGAATTGCCTCATCTACTTTTAAATGTTTAATAAAAAAAGGAAAATAACTACAAAAAAAGATACAACAATACAACATTTCCACGTTTTTTAACCTATTACACCATTCCGCAAATTCAAACTACCCCTTCTCCTAGTTCAAAAAAAGTCCATGATTTCCAAGAAATCTTGCCTTCACAGAGCCTTCTTTGCAGAGACTACTCCTTTCACATTTTTCAACATGTTACAACTTTCAAAGTCCAAGGGTTTTGCTGTTAATAGAACATTAACAGTCTACTTTGATATCTGACACTTTTTGGGCAGTATATCAAAATTACCAGTCAATAGTAACACTGTCACATTTTAGCAGATAATTCATCAAAAAGTTTGCTTTGAAAATGTTGTTTTCTGGGAGACTAACACGGGCATTTAGCTTTTCCACAAACCATCCTGACGCACGGTTTCAACATTTGGTACTTGTTAAAACCGTAACCCGACCCCGACTTAAGTTGAAAAACTTATTCGGGTGTTACCATTTAGTGGTCAATTGTACAGAATATGTACTGAACTGTGCAATCTACTAATAAAAGTTTCAATCAATCAATCAATAGTGCGTATTCAGAGCGCATGTGTAAAAAAAAAAATTAAAAAAATTCCCAGTCCACAAGTATCCTCATTCACAACACGTTCTCTTAGATTTCTATGTTATGATACATGTTCACATTATTTATTGACTGTATCTAAAAAAGATTAAAAAATATATATTTTTATTTAAATGAACATATGATATAATCCTAAATGAAATACAATGACTTGGTTTATATTATTGTATATTCTAGGTCATAAAATCAGTGTCAGTTGAGTCGGTCCATAGGTTGTCTGTAGGGATTTTTAAAGTCCAGCAGATGTCAGTATTTAGTGACACAGTATCAATACAGTTTTGCAATGTGTCAAAAGGCTATGCGACGCCTCATCAACCTATCACTAATGATCACACAAGTCAGGAAATTTCAAGGCTTTTATCTGCACTGAGCATTGTCAGTCTTCTTTACTATCAAAGACTTTTTGAGTAATCAATTAATCAAAACCAACAGTCAAATGAAAAATTCAGTATGCAGTGTTACCTTTCATCAGAACTTTGTATAATCTTGTTGTGTGTTATCTGGAAGATTGACACAGGCATTTAACTTGTCCACACACCATCCTGAATCACAGTTTCAATCGTAGTCCATGTTTACTACCAAACCGTAACCTAAAAGGGTTGGTTGAACAACTATAAGGTCTAGCAGGTCATTGTTAGTGTTGCTGGAAGACATAGTACTCATGGACTAACTTTTGGGAAATTCCTATTGAAATCAATGGGTCATCCTTCAAAGTTCCATATTTTTCATCTTATTCCAACTGTTCCAACTTCAAAATATTCAGCCTGTTCAGGAATTGAGTGCTGGACTTCAACAATGTTAAAAATATTCAAGGATTTCAGTTTGTATTCAGCATTGGAGCATTTACACGCAATTCCTTCAGGAATTGCCTCATCTAGTTTTGTGAATCGTGAATTATATTTATATAGCGCTTTTCTCAAGTGACTCAAAGCGCTTTACATAGTGACACCCAATATCTAAGTTACATTTAAACCAGTGTGGGTGGCACTGGGAGCAGGTGGGTAAAGTGTCTTGCCCAAGGACACAACGGCAGTAACTAGGATGGCACAAGCGGGAATCGAACCTGCAACCCTCAAGTTGCTGGCACGGCCACTCTACCAACCGAGCTATTCCGCCCCAATAGTAGAATTAGCGATTCAAGGGTTTTATGAAAAAAAAAAAAAATGACTTATATTGAAACTTGTTTAAGGCTGAAACCCTTCTGGGTCCTTAAGACCTAACTTGAGGGAGCCCCGATAATAAAAAAATTTTTAAAAAGTGTATATTGTATTGGTTTGGAAATGAAAAAAAATATCAACTTGGCCCCAGTGTACTTTGATTTTTCAATGTGCGGACCTCAGTGGAAAAAGTTTGGACACCCCTGCTGTACAGTAATATCATTTCAACACTGAATTTAAAAAAGCAGGGAGGTCATAACTGGTGGAATGCGTGAGTGGGTGACAAAGAGAGAGAGAGAGAGAAAGGCGGCGAGGCTATAGTTGCGGGATGGGGGGAAGGTTGAGTGTTTCCAGGGCGCTGTGGTAGAGCTCTCGCAAAGCTTTTAAATGCCTAATAAAAAAAAGGAACAACAATACAACATTTCCACATGTTTTAAGCTATTCAAACCATTCCACCTTTGACACATTGCACCATTCTGGAAATTCTTTTCATAGTTCCAAAAAAGTTCAGGGTTTTCCAGAATTCCTGCTTTTCCGAAGCCCTATTTCCAGCCTTTCTTCTGGCGACTACTCCTTCCACATTTTTCAACGCGTTTTAACTGTTCCACCGTCGAAGCTTTCCTCTTAATCAGAATTGGAAAAATTCTCGGTTTTTCCGAAATTCCGTATTACCATTTGTCATTTCAACATGTTATTACTTTAACAATTCTCCACCGATTGAGAAATTGTCCAAGACATCAATAAATTTAGATTAGATAGTACTTTATTTATTCCTTCAGGAGAGTAAATGCCTTGGCAGAAGACACCTCCTGATTAAATTTAAAACTACAAAGAGCAGACTGCCAAAGATGCCAAAGACTCTTATACCGCAGGATTTTTTATTTTCAAATAATCATCAAATGTCGCCGTTGACATCAGTGATGCTATTTGGAACAGAAATTATATATTAAGTAAGTAGAGAGATAAAACAATGGTCTGCCGGGCAGCTCATGCATGCTGTGCCCTCCTGGGCAACAGCAGCGAGGGTCTGCCCGGCCGCAGACTGGCCTCATAGTCATTATAGCTGTTCAACCAATCTTTTTAAGTTACGGTTGAGTAGTTAACATGGGCGCCATGTTGCATCGTACCTTGGTAGCTGTTCAGCCAACCCTTTTAAGTTACGGTTTTAAGAAGTCAATGTTCTAATAACAGTCGAATCCTTGGGTCTTGAAAGCTGTATCGTGTTGAAAAACGTGGATGGAGTAGTTGTTTCGGAAAACTGGAATTCTGGAAAATCCTGTACTTAATTTGAAATAGGAAAATGGGAAGTTTGAATTTCCAGAATGGTGCAATGTGTGAAGGTGGAATGGTTTGAATAGGTTAAAACATGTGGAAATATTGTATTGTTGTATCTTTTTTTGTATTTTTTTCCCCTTTAATTTTATTAGACAATTAAAACTAGATGAGGTAATTCCTGAAGGTATTGCGTGTGAATGCTCCAATGCTGAAGATGAACTGAAATGTATATATTAATGTGTATATATGTGTGTGTATATATATGTGTGGGTGTAGATATATGTATAAATATGTGTGTGTATAAATTTGTATATGTATATATATATATATATATGTTTACATGTATTTATATGTGTGTGTGTATTTATATATAAATATGTGTGTGTGTATATATATATATATTTAGTATATGGATAAGCGATAGAAAATAGATGGATGGATGTGTGTGTGTGTGTGTGTATATATATATATATATATATATATATATATATATATATATATATATATATATATATGCAATAGTGTGATGTTGTTGCGCTGTATTATGAACGAGACAGGGTGTTATGTTTTATTTTGAAGTATTGCTTTTATTTTGAAGAACCGGATGTCTGGTGCAGGAAGTGACTGCGTTTTTTTCGGATACATTTTCGGACATTTGCTGACGAGGTAATAGTTCTTCATTGCTCTGTGTTTCTTGTGTAAATATTATTTCTAAACTTTCATAATACTTTAAAAGTTAAAATATTAATGTTGTAGGTATAAGTGATGTGTTGTTTTAAGTATTTTTTTATGCACAATTTTGTTAAGTAAGGATTAGAGCGTCGAATGTTTGAAATGTTTGGTCATAATTACACATGGTATTTAAGCAGGTATCACTCCGCCAGAAAAGTAGAGACCTGTGTATGTGTTTCATGTTTCCAAAACAGGTATGTGGATTTGTGTATTATTATTATTTTTTTTGTGATAAAAGATTTTTGTTAATGTAATTCAAATTAATATTTTTGTATAATTTTTGTTTATTTCCTCTTCTATCGGACTTTTGATGATGAGGTATCACTCCGCCAGAAAAGTAGAGACCTGTGTATGTGTTTCATGTTTCCAACAAAGGTGGCCAATAAATGATGAAACGACAGAATGGTGTTACCATTTAGTGGTCAATCAATCAATCAATGTTTATTTATATAGCCCCAAATCACAAATGTCTCAAAGGACTGCACAAATCATTACGACTACAACATCCTCGGAAGAACCCACAAAAGGGCAAGGAAAACTCACACCCAGTGGGCAGGGAGAATTCACATCCAGTGGGACGCCAGTGACAATGCTGACTATGAGAAACCTTGGAGAGGACCTCAGATGTGGGCAACCCCCCCCCCTCTAGGGGACCGAAAGCAATGGATGTCGAGCGGGTCTAACATGATACTGTGAAAGTTCAATCCATAGTGGCTCCAAGACAGCAGTGAGAGTCCCGTCCACAGGAAACCATCTCAAGCGGATCAGCAGCGTAGAGATGTCCCCAACCGATACAGGCGAGCGGTCCATCCTGGGTCCCGACGAGCGGTCCATCCTGGGTCTCGACTCTGGACAGTCAGTACTTCATCCATGGTCATCGGACCGGACCCCCTCCACAAGGGAGGGGGGGACATAGGAGAAAGAAAAGAAGCGGCAGATCAACTGGTCTAAAAAGGAGGTCTATTTAAAGGCTAGAGTATACAGATGAGTTTTAAGATGAGACTTAAATGCTTCTACTGAGGTAGCATCTCGAACTGTTACCGGGAGGGCATTCCAGAGTACTGGAGCCCGAACGGAAAACGCTCTATAGCCCGCAGACTTTTTTTGAGCTCTAGGAATCACTAATAAGCCGGAGTCTTTTGAACGCAGATTTCTTGCCGGGACATATGGTACAATACAATCGGCAAGATAGGCTGGAGCTAGACCGTGTAGTATTTTATACGTAAGTAGTAAAACCTTAAAGTCACATCTTAAGTGCACAGGAAGCCAGTGCAGGTGAGCCAGTACAGCCGTAATATGATCAAACTTTCTTGTTCTTGTCAAAAGTCTAGCAGCCGCATTTTGTACCAACTGTAATCTTTTAATACTAGACATGGGGAGACCCGAAAATAATACGTTACAGTAATCGAGACGAGACGTAACAAACGCATGGATAATGATCTCGGCGTCTTTAGTGGACAAAATGGAGCGAATTTTAGCGATATTACGGAGATGAAAGAAGGCCGTTTTAGTAACGCTTTTAATGTGTGACTCAAAGGAGAGAGTTGGGTCGAAGATAATACCCAGATTTTTTACAGAGTCACCTTGTTTTATTATTTGGTTGTCAAATGTTAAAGTTGTATTATTAAATAGAGGTCGGTGTCTAGCAGGACCGATAATCAGCATTTCCGTTTTTTTGGCATTAAGTTGCAAAAAGTTAGCGGACATCCATTGTTTAATTTCATTAAGACACGCTTCCAACTGACTACAGTCCGGCGTGTTGGTCAGCTTTAGGGGCATGTAAAGTTGGGTGTCATCAGCATAACAGTGAAAGCTAATACCGTATTTGCGTATGACGTCACCTAGCGGCAGCATGTAGATGCTGAAGAGTACAGGGCCAAGGACCGAACCCTGGGGAACTCCACACGTTACCTTAACATAGTCCGAGGTCACACTGTTATAGGAGACGCACTGCATCCTATCAGTAAGATAAGAGTTAAACCATGACAGGGCTGAGTCTGACATACCAATTCGTATTTTGATACGCTCTAATAAAATATTATGATCGACGGTATCGAAAGCAGCGCTAAGATCGAGGAGCAGCAACATAGATGACGCATCAGAGTCCATCGTTAGCAATAGATCATTAGTCAATTTTGCGAGGGCTGTCTCAGTCGAGTGATTTGCCCTGAAACCGGATTGAAAGGCTTCACATAGATTGTTAAACGCTAAGTGCTCATTTAGCTGCTCTGCAACAATTTTTTCGAGGATTTTCGAAATAAAGGGAAGGTGAGACACCGGTCGGTAGTTTACCATGAGGTCAGGATCGAGGTTAGGTCTTTTAAGGAGAGGATGAATAACCGCTTTTTTGAATGCAACGGGAACAGTGCCCGAGGAAAGTGATAAGGTCAATTGTACAGAATATGTACTGAACTCTGCAATCTACTAATACAAGTTTCAGTCAATCAATCAATAGTGCGTATTCAGAGCGCATGTGTAAAAAAAAAATCCCAGTCCACAAGTATCCTCATTCACAACACATTCTCTTAGATTTCCATGTTATGATACATGTTCACATTATTTATTGACTGTATCTAAAAAAGATTTTGAAAAAATATATTTTTATTTAAATGAAGATATGAAATAATCCTAAATGAAATACAATGACTTGGTTTATATTATTGTATATACTAGGTCATAAAATCAGTGTCAGTTGAGTCGGTCCATAGGTTGCCTGTAGGGATTTTTAATGTCCAGCAGATGTCAGTATTTAGTGACACAGTATCAATACAGTTTTGCAATGTGTCAAAAGGCTATACGACACCTCATCAACCTATCACTAATGATCACACAAGTCAGGAAATTTCAAGGCTTTTATCTGCACTGAACATTGTCAGTCTTCTTTACTATCAAAGACTTTTTGAATAGTCAATCAATCATAACCACCAGTCAAATGACAAAATCGGTATGCAGTGTTACCTTTCAACAGAACTTTGTTTAATCTTGTTGTTTGTTATCTGGAAGATTGACACAGGCATTTAACTTTTCCACAAACCATCCTGAATCACAGATTCAATCGTAGTCCATGTTAACTACCAAACCGTGACTTAAAAGAGTTGGCTGAACAAGTATAAGGACTAGCAGGTCATTGCTATTGTTACTGGAAGGCACAGTACTCATTGACCAACTTTTTGGGAAATTTCTGTTGGAATCAATGGGACATCCTTCAAAGTTCCACATTTTCTATCTGATTCTTACTATTCCAACTTCAAAGTATTCAGCCTGTTTAGGAATTGTGTGCTTAACTTCAACAATGTTAAAAATATTTGAGGATTTCAGTTTGTCTTCGGCATTGGAGCATTTACACGCAATTCCTTCAGGAATTGCCTCATCTAGTTTTAAACGTGTAATAAAAAAAGGAAAATACAACATTTCCACATGTTTTAACCTATTCAAACCATTCCACTTTCGACACATCGCACCATTCTGGAAATTCAAACTTCCCATTTTTGTAGTTCAAAAAAAGTTCAGGACTTTCCAGAATTCCTGCTCTTCTGAAGCCCTGTTTCCACCTTTTTTCTGGTGACTACGATTTCCACATTTTTCAACGCGTTTTAACTGTTCCACCGTCGAAGCTTTCCTCTTAATCAGAACTGGAAAAATTCTTGTTTTTTCCGAAATTCCGTATTACCATTTGTCATTTCAACATGTTATAACTTCAACAATTCTCCACCGATTGAGAAATTGTCCAAGACATCAATAAATTTAGATTAGATAGTACTTCATTTATTCCTTCAGAAGAGTAAATGCCTTGGCAGAAGACACCACCTGATTAAATGTAGAACTACAAAGAGCAGACTGCCAAAGATGCCAAAGACTCTTATACCGCAGGATTTTTTATTTTTTCAAATAATCATCAAATTAATGAGACCGGGCAACAGCAGCGAAGGTCTGCCCGGCCGCCGGGCAGCCCATGCGTGCTGTGCTCGGAGGCCAAACTATGTAAGGCCTCCGAGATGTCAAGGAGCGGACACTTGTTGCTGTCAAACCAGACGACGTCCAGCGTCGCCTTGTGAGACAGATCATTCGTCATACATACGTCGTAGAGGAGCAAAGTAAACTCACCGAGGCTTATCTTGTCATCTTTCAGTTGAATGTGTATGTACTGTATGTAGGGAGCACTCTGGAGTTTTAACTTTTATTTTACTTTTTTTTGCTTTTACACACACGATCCTGACCTACGGTTTCAACATTTGGTACTTCTTAAAACCGAAACTTAAAAGGGTTGGCTAAACAGCTACCAAGGTACAAGGCAATTGGCGCCAATGTTAACTACCCAACCGTAACTTAAAAAGGTTGGTTGAACAGCTATAAGGACTACGCAGCCAGTCTGCGGCCGGGCAGACTTCCGGGCAACAGCAGCGAAGGTCTGCCTGGCCGCAGACTGGCTGCGGCCGGGTTTTAAGAAGTACCAAATGTTGAAACCGTAGGTCAGGATCGTGTGTGTAAAAGCAAAATGCCTGTGTCAGTCTCCCAGCATTGGAGCAATTATACGTAATTCCTTCAGGAATTGCCTCATCTACTTTTAAATGATTAATAAAAACGGAAAATAACTACAAAAAAAGATACAACATTTCCACATTTTTCAACCTATTAAACCATTCTGGAAAGTCCAGGATTTTCCAAAAATCTTGCTTCTACAAAGCCTTCTTTGCAGCAACTACTCCTTTCACATTTTTCAACATCTTACACCTTTCAAAGTCCAATGGTTTTGCTGTCAATAGAACATTAACAGGCTGCTTCACTGTCCGACACTTTTTTGGCAGCATATCAAAATTACCAGTTGATGGTAAAACCAATATCGAATGTCACATTTTAACAGCGCCTTCGTCAAAAAGTTTGCATTCACCATTTTAATGTCAGGGAGACTGACACGGGCATGAACCTTTCCACACACCATCCTGACTCACGGTTTCAACATTTGGTACTTGTTAAAACCGTAACTTAAAATGATTTGCTGAACAGCTATCAAGGTACGATGCAACCGGCGCCCATGTTAACTACCCAACCGTAACTTAAAAAGGTTGGTTGAACAGCTATAACGACTATGCGGCCAGACTTCACGGTGACTGGGTATTACATTGATTCTGTTGCCCAGAGGGCACAGTGTGAATGGACTGCCCGTGCAATATTTCAATTCAATTATTTCGAATGATTATTAGTGAGAGACCAGACAACAACGATACATCGATGAATGCGTCGAGCTCAATGAACGAAACCCTGTATCCTTGTGCAGTAACAGTTAATCCTTTCGGCAGCTCAGTTGGTAGAATGGAAAGCTGCATTTGCTTATGCTGAGTTTTTTAGGGCACTGGTTCGAATCCAGTTCGGTGGATCACTCATTACGTTTTTACCATGAATTGATTAACGTGGAACCCGACCCTGATTTAAGTTGAAAATCTTATTCGGGTGTTACCATTTAGTGATCAATTGTACAGAATATGTACTGAACTGTGCAATCAACTAATAAAAGTTTCAATCAATCAATCAATAGTGCGTATTCAGAGCGCATGTGTAAAAAAAAAAAAGAAAAATTCCCAGTCCACAAGTATCCTCATTCACAACACGTTCTCTTAGATTTCCATGTTATGATACATGTTCACATTATTTATTGACTGTATCTTAAAAATATTTGAAAAAATAGATTTTTATCTAAATGAAGATATGAAATAATCCTAGGTCATAAAATCAGTGTCAGTTGAGTCGGTCCATAGGTCACCTGCAGGGATTTTTAATGTCCAGCAGATGTCAGTATTTAGTGACACAGTATCAATACAGTTTTGCAATGTGTCTAAAGCAGGGGTCGGGAACCTTTTTGGCCGAGAGAGCCATGAAAGCCAAATATTTTAAAATGTATTTCCGTGAGAGCCATTTAATATTTTTTAACACTGACTACAATTAAATGCGTGCATTTGTAAGTAAGACTAACATTTTTAGAGAATAATGAGTCTTTTATTCTTTTTAATAACGTTGTTATTGGGGCGGTACATCTTGGATGGTAGAGTGGCCGTGCCAGCAACTTGAGGGTTCCAGGTTCAATCCCCTCCGTTGTGTCCTTGGGCAAGACTTTTTACCCACCTGCTTCCAGTGCCACCCACACTGGTTTAAATGTAACTTAGATATTGGGTTTCACTATGTAAAGCTCTTTGAGTCACTAGAGAAAAAGTCCTATATATAATGTATAATACACATTACACAATATAATTCACTTATTCTAAAGCTAACCAATAATAAATATAATACTTCTTACCATTAATGCGACTTTTTTAACAGGTGCGATAGAAAATAGATGGTTGGATTAAAATGCATGAGAATGTCTTATCTTTTGAACGTTATTTTTAACACTGTGATTATCAGCGGAATTATTCATTAAGCAATGCCAGCTAAGATTCATCTGAGAGCCAGATGCAGTCATCAAAAGAGCCACATCTGGCTCTAGAGCCATAGGTTCCCTACCCCTGGTCTAAAGGCTATACGACGCCTCATCAACCTATCACTAATGATCACACAAGTCTAGAAATTCCAAGGCTTTTATCTGCCCTGAACATTGTCAGTCTTCTTTACTATCAAAGACTTTTTGAATAATCAATCAATCAATCAATCAATCAATCAATCAATCAAAACCACCAGTCAAATGACAAAATCGGTATGTGGTGTTACCTTTCAAAAGAACTTTGTTTAATCTTGTTGTTTGTTATCTGGAAGATTGACACAGGCATTTAACTTTTCCACAAACCATCCTGAATCACAGTTTCAATCGTAGTCCATGTTAACTACCAAACCGTAACTTAAAAGGGTTGGTTGAACAACTATAAGGACTAGCAGGTCATTGTTAATGTTGCTGTAAAGCACAGTACTCATGGACTAAATTTTGGGGAAATTCCTGTTGAAATCAATGGGAAATCCTTCGAAGTTCCACATATGCCATCTGATTCCAACTGTTCCAACTTTAAAATTTTCAGACTGTTCAGGAATTGTGTGCTTGATTTCAACAATGCTAAAATAATTCCAGGATTGCAGTTCATAATCAGTAATGGAGCAATCACACGCAATTCCTTCAGGAATTGCCTCATCTAGTTTTTAATGTTTGATAAAAGAGCAAAACAAAATAATGACAAAAAAGATACAACAATTCCACGTTTTAACCTATTCAAACCATTCCACCTTCGACACATTGCACCATTCTGGAAATTCAAACTTCCCCTTTTCATAGTTCAAAAAAAGTTCAGGATTTTCCAGAATTCCTGCTTTTCCAAAGCCCTATTTCCACCCTTTTTCTGGCGACTACTCCTTTCACATTTTTCAACGCGTTTTAACTGTTCCACCGTCGAAGCCTTCCTCTTTATCAGAACTGGAAAAATTATTGGTTTACCCGAAATTCCGTATTACCATTTGTCATTTCAACATGTTATTACTTCAACAATTCTCCACCGATTGAGAAATTGTCCAAGACATCAATAAATTTAGATCAGATAGTACTTTATTTATTCCTTCAGGAGAGTGAATGCCTTGGCAGAAGACACCACCTGATTAAATGTAAAACTACAAAGAGCAGACTGCCAAAGATGCCAAAGACTTATACTTTTTCTTATTTTTTCAAATAATCATCAAATGTCGCCGTTGACGTCAGTGATGCTATTTGGAACTGAAATAATATTTTTAATAAGTATAGAGAAAATACAAGGATTATTACTTCTATGACATCACCCAACTAGTTAAACTATATGAATTAGTATCAATAAGAGGAATACATTGAAGTGTGTGTGTGTGTGTGTGTGTGTGTGTGTGTGTGTGTGTGTGTGTGTGTGTGTGTGTGTGTGTGTGTGTGTACAAACAATCCTATATGCAATTTGAGTAATACTAATATTCTGTAAATGTAAAAACAAATATGAATTCTGACTAAAGAATTGGTGCCGATGGAAACTAAGAAAAGGGATTTGGGTACACTATCTGGAGTACAGGGCAGGCGAGTGGGGGATCTTATGTTTGTGGATAACTCCTCTGACAGGGGGCTCCCCTCGTCTCTTTTAATGCACAGCATAGGACACATAGCAAGAGTGGTCCTCAGGTCCTGTTGATCAGGGGCATTAGCTCCACAGCCACAGATCCACTTTTAACCACTAATATCACGGTCAAAATGAAAGCTTGTTCCCATAGGCACCATAAATTGTTAATTATGTTTAGACAAAAGTGTATATTATATATACTATTATATATATAGTATTTATATAGGTGTGTGTGTGTGTGTATGATGGATATGTGTGTATGTATGTGATTGTGTGTGTATGTGTATATATGTATGTATATGTATATATAAATTGTATATATATGTGTGTGTACATATGTATATATGTAAGTATGTGTGAATTTAAATGTATTATATATAGATAATATATAGCATCTACGCAGCAACCACTGAACTGAATTATATTACATATATTATCGTATTATATATTGTATATATATATATATATATATATATTGTATATGTATAGGGGTGGGACCTAATAAGTTTACTTCTTCCCACTCCCTTTTGAGACAATCTTGACATCTACAAAAGATAAGTCACATGTAATGTTTTCAATGTAGGTGTAAAAATAATTTCTTTTGTATTTCATGTCGTTCTTTTGTTTTGTTTGCATGGCTCAAAATAAACCATTCATTCATTTATTCTTAGATTTCCATGGTATGATACATGTTCACATTATTTATTGACTGTATCTAAAAAAGATTTTAAAAAATAAATTTTTATTTAAATGAAGACATGAAATAATCCTAAATGAAATACACTGACTTGGTTTATATTATTGTATATACTAGGTCATAAAATCAGTGTCAGTTGAGTCGGTCCATAGGTCGCCTGTAGGGATTTTTAATGTCCAGCAGATGTCAGTATTTAGTCACACAGTATCAATACAGTTTTGCAATGTGTCAAAAGGCTATACGACACCTCATCAACCTATTACTAATGATCACATAAGTCAGGAAATTTCAAAGCTTTTATCTGCACTAAACATTGTCAGTCTTCTTTACTGTCAAAGACTTTTTGAATAGTCAATCAATCATAACCACCTATCAAATGACAAATTCGGTATGCAGTGTTACCTTTCAACAGAACTTTGTTTAATCTTGTTGTTTGTTATCTGAATGATTGACACAGGCATTTAACTTTTCCACACACCATCCTGAATCACAGTTTCAATCGTAGTCCATGTTAACTACTGAACCGTGACTTAAAAGGGTTGGCTGAACAACTATAAGGACTAGCAGGTCATTGCTTGTGTTGCTGGAAGGCACAGTACTCATGGACTAAATTTTTGGGAAATTTCTGTTGGAATCAACGGGACATCCTTCAAAGTTCCACATTTTCCATCTAATTCTAACTGTTCCAACTTCAAAGTATTCAGCCTGTTCAGGAATTGTGTGCGTGACTTCAACAATGTTAAAAATATTTGAGGATTTCAGTTTGTCTTCAGCATTTGATCATTTACATGCAATTCCTTCAGGAATTGCCTCATCTAGTTTTAAATGTGTAATAAAAAAAGGAAAATACATTTCCACGTTTAACCTTTTTAAACCATTCCACCTTCGACACATTGCACCATTCTGGAAATTCAAACTTCCCATTTACGTAGTTCAAAAAAAGTTCAGGAATTTCCAGAATTCCTGCTCTTCTGAAGCCCTATTTCCACCCTTTTTCTGGCGACTACTCCTTCCACATTTTTCAACGCGTTTTAACTGTTCCACCGTCGAAGCTTTCCTCTTAATCAGAACTGGAAAAATTCTCGATTTTTACGAAATTCCGTATTACCATTTGTCATTTGAACAATTCTCCACCGATTGTGAAATTGTCCAAGACATCAATACATTTCAATTAGATAGTACTTTATTTATTCCTTCAAGAGAGTGAATGCCTTGGCAGAAGAAACCACCTGATTAAATGTAAAACTACAAAGAGCAGACTGCCAAAGATGCCAAAGACTCTTATGCCGCAGGATTTTTTATTTTTTCAAATAATCATCAAATGTCGCCGTTGACATCAGTGATGCTATTTGGAACAGAAATTATATATTCAGTAAGTAGAGAGAAAAATGAATGAGACCGGGCAACAGCAGCGAAGGTCTGCCCGGCCGCAGACTGGGCTCATAGTCCTTATAGCTGTTCAACTAATCTTTTTAAGTTACGGTTGAGTAGTTAACATGGGCGCCATGTTGCGTCGTACCTTGGTAGCTGTTCAGCCAACCCTTCTAAGTTACGGTTTTAAGAAGTCAATGTTCTAATAACAGTCAAAGCCTTGGGTCTTGAAAGCTGTATCGTGTTGAAAAACGTGGATGGAGTAGTTGTTTCGGAAAACTGGAATTCTGGAAAATCCTGTACTTAATTTGAACTTGGAAAATGGGAAGTTTGAATTTCCAGAATGGTGCAATGTGTGAAGGTGGAATGGTTTGAATAGGTTAAAACATGTGGAAATATTGTATTGTTGTATCTTTTTTTGTATTTATTTTTCCTTTTTTTTTATTAGACAGTTAAAACTAGATGAGGTAATTCCTGAAGGTATTGCGTGTGAATGCTCCAATGCTGAAGATGAACTGAAATGTATATATTAATGTGTATATATGTGTGTGTATATATTTGTGTGGGTGTATATATATATATATACATCTTGACTGGATTATCCAGAGAATAGTGCTCGATACCGTGGTAGAGCGCAATATGTAGGTGTGGGAAAAAAATCACAAGACTACTTCATCTCTACAGAACTGTTTCATGAGGGGTTCCCTCAATCATCAGGAGATTTTAATGGAAGCATTCACATACAATGGTTTATATAGGGCACAGAGTGGGTGGGTACAAGCAGGCGTAGGGTGTGGTGATTGGCTCATGTGTTACCTAGGAGGTGTTCCGCCACAGACGGAAACACCTCCTAGGTAACACATGAGCCAATCACCACACCCTACGCCTGCTTGTACCCACCCACTCTGTGCCCTATATAAACCATTGTATGTGAATGCTTCCATTAAAATCTCCTGATGATTGAGGGAACCCCTCATGAAACAGTTCTGTGGAGATGAAGTAGTCTTGTGATTTATATATATATATATATATATATATATATATATATATATATGTATATATATATGTATATAATAATGTGATGTTGTTGCGCTGTATTATGAACGAGACAGGGTGTTATGTTTTATTTTGAAGTATTAGTTTTATTTTGAAGAACCGGATGTCTGGTGCAGGAAGTGACTGCGTTTTTTTCGGATAATTTTTCGGACTTTTGCTGATGAGGTAATAGTTCTTCATTGCTCTGTGTTTCTTGTGTAAATATTATTTCTAAACTTTCATAATAGTTTAAAAGTAACAATATTAATGTTGTAGGAATAAGTGATGTGTTGTTTTAAGTATTTTTTTATGCACAATTTTGTTAAGTAAGGATTAGAGCGTTGAATGTTTGAAATGTTTGGTCATAATTACACATGGTATTTACGCAGGTATCACTCCGCCAGAAAAGTAGAGACTTGTGTATGTGTTTCATGTTTCCAAAACAGGTATGTGGATTTGTGTATTATTATTATTTTTTTTGTGATAAAACGTTTTTGTTAATGTAATTTAAATTATTATTTTTGTATAATGAATGTTGTTTATTTCCTCTTCTATCGGATTTTTGATGATGAGGTATCACTCCGCCAGAAAAGTAGAGACCTGTGTATGTGTTTCATGTTTCCAACAAAGGTGGCCAATAAATGATGAAACGACAGAATGGTGTTACCATTTAGTGGTCAATTGTACAGAATATGTACTGAACTGTGCAATCTACTAATACAAGTTCCAGTCAATCAATCAATAGTGTGTATTCAAAGTGCATGTGTAAAAAAAAAATCCCAGTCCACAAGTATCCTCATTCACAACACATTCTCTTAGATTTCCATGTTATGATAAATGTTCACATTATTTATTGACTGTATCTAAAAAAGTTTTTTAAAAATAGATTTTTATTTAAATGAGAATATTAAATAATCCTTAATGAAATATAATGACTTGGTTTATATTATTGTATATACTAGGTCATAAAATCAGTGTCAGTTGAGTCTGTCCATAGGTTACCCGTAGGGATTTTTAATGTCCAGCAGATGTCAGTATTTAGTGACACAGTATCAATAGGTATGCAATGTGTCAAAAGGCTATACAACACCTCATCAATCCATCACTAATGATCGCACAAGTCAGGAAATTTCAAGGGTTTTATCTGCACTGAACATTATCAGTCTTCTTTACTATGAAAGACTTTGCAGAATCAATCAATGAGAACCACCAGTCAAATGACTAATTCAGCATGCAGTAATACTTTTAAACAGAAATGTGTTAAATATTGTTGTTTGTTATCTGGAAGGGTGACACAGGCATTTAACTTTTCCACACACCATCCTGAATCACGGTTTCAATCGTAGTACCGTAACTTAAAATGGTTGGTTAAAATATTAATGTTGTAGGTATAAGTGATGTGTTGTTTTAAATATTTTTTTATGCACAATTTTGTTAAGTAAGGATTAGAGCGTCGAATGTTTGAAATGTTTGGTCATAATTATACATGATATTTACGCAGGTATCACTCCGCCAGAAAAGTAGAGACCTGTGTATGTGTTTCATGTTTCCAAAACAGGTATGTGGATTTGTGTATTATTTTTTTTTTTTGTGATAAAACATTTTTGTTAATGTAATTTAAATTATTATTTTTGTATAATGAATGTTGTTTATTTCCTCTTCTATCGGACTTTTGATGATGAGGTATCACTCCGCCAGAAAAGTAGAGACCTGTGTATGTGTTTCATGTTTCCAACAAAGGTGGCCAATAAATGATGAAACGACAGAATGGTGGAGTGTCTCCTACTTAAAAAACTACACAACGCAGAATAAGACTCACTACATATATATATATATATATATATATATATATATATATATATATATATATATATATATATATATATATATATATATATATATATATATATATATATATATATATATATATATATATATTGTTTGTGTTGTGGTTTGTGCAGCCCTTTGCGACACTAGTGATTTAGGGCTATAGAAGTAAACATTGATTGATTGATTGATAGATTGATTGATTGATATATGTGTGTGTATATTTATTTGTATGTCTGTGTGTAAATATGTACTGTATTAATAAATGTGTGTGTGTTTATATATACATATATACATGTACTATATATATGTATATATGTACTATATTTATATATATGTATATGTTGTGTGTGTATATATATATATGTGTGTGTGTGTATATATATATTTATATATATATATACATATACATATATATGTGTGTGTGTGTGTATATGTATATAGACTAGAAATTGTCTGTAAAAAAGGCATTATCGACAAGAGAGGGTAAGAAAGCATGGTTAGTAGTGAGGGGTCCAAGACTAGAAATAGTCTGTAAACCAAAATAGCGCTTAAACCCAAATTCTGTATGAGGTTTTTACAGTTGGATTTTTCGTGAAGGCGGAGGTAGAAGAGTAGATGGGAGAGTGAACCAGAGCCCTAAGATATACTGGTTTTGTTGAGTTTGCCTTCCATAAGCAGCCATAACGGAGGGGGGTTAAATGCTTCATATTGCAGCCAATATTGAAGAATTCAAATTTTGGTGACTCAGTAGTGAAACCTCAAGTTTTGCAGGGAAACATTTCATTGGTTGGACAATCGCGCTGCTAGGACTAATTCAACTCATGACATAATTCCATCCATCCATTTTCTTCCGCTTATCCGAGGTCGGGTCGCGGGGGCAGCAGCCTAAGCAGGGAAGCCCAGACATCCCTCTCCCCAGCCACTTCATCCAGCTCCTCCCGAGGCATCCCAGGTAATAAATTTAAAGTAGCGATGATAGTCACAAACACACTAGGTGTGGCGAAATTATTCTCTGCATTTGACCCATCACCCTTGATCATTCCCCCTGGGAGGTGAATAATGACATGTGTGTGAGTGCATTTACAGGGTGCAGTCATTGCCTTTATCTTTTTCTAACAGAATGAAGGACAACTTTGGATTTTTATTTTTTTTTATTTTGTATTATTCAACTCTGTATTTTCCCCTAAGATGTTTATTTTGGGAGGATTTATTGGTGGTTAACTTACCACAGGGGCAAGGCCGCCCCTGGCTATATTGAGGCCCTCTGCAGAAAATTACATCACAAAACTTTTTTCTCACATTTCTATTTCTGTGAAACAATTTTCATACAGAATTTTATTTTATTCATGTTTGATACTAAAACAAATTCAAGGGCAATATATTGCAAAATAACACATTTGACATCATTAACACATTTTAATATTTACGTATCTCAGCCAATCGCCAGTCAGGACACATTCACAAAGTCAGTGGCACCCCCCGCGCCCAAGTCGAAGTCACGTCGTAACATTGCTGGTTTACGAGCATGTTCGGCAGCGCACAATCATAGAGTACTTACAAGCAGACACGGTGTGTGGAAAGAAAAGAGTATAGAGTTTTGTGTATTGTACAGGATTGCTTATTATTTTTAGTGGCCTGTTTATTTCAATTCTTAACTACGCCCATCTTAACTACCGAACCAGAGCTTAAAAGGGCTGGCTGAACAGGTATTAAGTTACGCAACATTTTAACTCTGACCAATTAGTCTGAATGATAAAACAAAAACTCATGAACTTTCAAAGTCCAGGGCTTTTATTTTTTAAGAGTACATTGACAGCCTTATTTACCGTCAGAGACTTTTTGGTGCTGGTCAAAATCACCAGTTAATGGCAAATCCAGTAAGCATTGTCACCTTCTAGCAGAACTTGTTTTCAAATTTTTTGCATTATCATTTTTGTTATCTGGGAGTCATTTTAAGTGGCCCTCCATGTCATTTTTAGTGGCCCTTTATGTCATTTTAGTGGCCCCCCATGTCATTTTTATTGGCCCTCCATGTCATTTTATGTGGCCCTCCATTTTATTTTATGTAGCACTCCATGTCATTTTTAGTGGCCCTCCATGTCATTTTTTGTGGCCCTTTATGTCATTTTAGTGGCCCTCCATGTTATTTTTAGTGGCCCTCCATGTTATTTTATGTAGCCCTCCATGTCATTTTTAGTGACCCTGCATGTCCTTTTATTGGCCCTCCATGTCATTTTATGTGGCCCTCCATGTTATTTTATGTAGCCCTCCATGTAATTTTTAGTGGCCCTCCATGTCATTTTAATTGGCCCTCCATGTCATTTTTAGTGGCCCTCCATGTCATTTTATTTGGCCCTCCATGACATTTTTAGTGGCCCTTTATGTCATTTTAGTGGCCCCCCATGTCATTTTTATTGGCCCTCCATGTCATTTTATGTGGCCCTCCATTTTATTTTATGTAGCCCTCCATGTCATTTTTAGTGGCCCTCCATGTCATTTTTATTGGCCCTCCATGTCATTTTTAGTGGCCCTCCATGTCATTTTATGTGGCCCTCCATGTTATTTTATGTAGCCCTCCATGTAATTTTTAGTGGCCCTCCATGTCATTTTAAGTGTTCCTCCATGTCATTTTTAGTGGCCCTCCATGTCATTTTATGCAGCCCTCCATGTCATTTTTAGTGGCCCTTTATGTCATTTTAGTGGCCGTCCATGTCATTTTTAGTGGCCCTCCATGTTATTTTATGTAGCCCTCCATGTCATTTTTAGTGACCCTCCATGTCATTTTTATTGGCCCTCCATGTCATTTTATGTGGCCCTTTATGTCATTTTAGTGGCCCTCCATGTCATTTTTAGTGACCCTCCATGTCATTTTTATTGGCCCTCCATTTCATTTTACGTGGCCCTCCATGATATTTTATGTAGCCCTCCATGTAATTTTTAGTGGCCCTCCATGTCATTTTAAGTGGCCCTCCATGTCATTTTTAGTGGCCCTCCATGTCATTTTATGTAGCCCTCCATGTCATTTTTAGTGGCCCTTTATGTCATTTTAGTGGCCCTCCATGTCATTTTAGGTGGCCCTTTATGTCATTTTAGTGGCCCTCCATGTCATTTTTAGTGACCCTCCATGTCATTTTTATTGGCCCTCCATTTCATTTTACGTGGCCCTCCATGTTATTTTATGTAGCCCTCCATGTAATTTTTAGTGGCCCTCCATGTCATTTTAAGTGGCCCTCCATGTCATTTTTAGTGGCCCTCCATGTCATTTTATGTAGCCCTCCATGTCATTTTTAGTGGCCCTTTATGTCATTTCATGTGGCCTGCGAAAGATTGGAACTAATATAATGTAATGCATTTGTTTATTTTTAATTTAGAAAGAAACATGTAATGCATGAAATTGAATATGTTGTACATTTTTTTATTATCTGATCAGGCAACAAGAAGTTCCACGCATTTTTGGGTTATCAAAAAAGATTACTAAAAAATCCAAAATCTGCAAGTCTCCTTGACTTAATATCTCACAGCAAGTTATCCATCCATCCATCCATCCATTTTCTACCGCTTATTCCCTTTGGGGTCGCTAGTGCGTATGTGAGCAGGTTATCCATATGTTACTAAATCATACACAATTTAAAAACACTTGCTTATGCAAATTGTGTAATCAGGTTATTCGTCGATAGATCACTGTTACAAATGGCCCTCTAAGGGCAGCCAAGTTTGTGATGTGGCCCTCAATAAAAACAAGTTTGACACCTCTGATACAAGATTAAACCAAATAATAACTTAGCATTTAACAATGTTTACTATGATGGATCCTATTTGCCACATGTTGAAAGTGTCGCATCAGGAGACATGTTTGACTTGACGGACAGGAGTGATCTTGAAGTCAACTCAGTAAAATGCGGCTGTGCAGGGATAGCCGTTGAAAGCGAGGGGGTTACAGAGCAGAGAGATCTTAGTGGCTGTGCAGTACAGTCGGCCTAAGATCCCAG
Organism: Nerophis ophidion; assembly: GCF_033978795.1. NCBI lineage: Eukaryota > Metazoa > Chordata > Actinopteri > Syngnathiformes > Syngnathidae > Nerophis > Nerophis ophidion. The sequence continues at coordinate 28,070,703 of NC_084638.1, read as the reverse complement.
ACGTTTTCTCTTTCACTTGGGGGTGTGTTGCCGCCTTCCACAGGTCGTGGAGATCCTCCGTGTGGCCGTGGGAGGTCATCATCCGGTCGTAGATGCACAGGTGGCGGGGAGCCTTGCCCTCCCCTGAGAAGTAAACGTGGGCCTGTGGGGACACACCCACAGCCATGGCGCAGATGCCCATGAACACGTCGTCTATGTAGAGCGAGGCGTTCAGCGTCAGCGTGGCCTGGTAGATCTTGCCGGCCACGTCGCTGGACATCACATAGCCCCCTCCTGCTGTGTAGTCGGGGTAAGACCACCATTGGTACATCTCAAAAGGCACGTAGTACTTACTGTTCTTACTACGGATGGGCGGAGCTCCCCAGTGCACCCGGCCCACCCAAAAGCCGGTGGCGCCCGCCGTGCTCTTGTCCCGCAGGTACCCCACAAGGTTTGGCATGTGGATGAAGACGTCGTCGTCGCTGATCATTAGGAAGCGAGCGTGAGCGCAGCAGCGGTGCATCCAGTGGAACTGCATGATCAGCTTAAGGGTCAGATTGTGGAAGGAGTCCATGAAATCCTGTTGGATCAAATCGGCATGGCGGCTGTTCTCTTGGACGAGGTGCCTTTGAACAGCGGTCGCGTCCACGGCAGGGGCTCCTAAGGCGAACACCACCTTCACAGTCACTCCCAGCGTGCGCTGGATGTAGGTCTCGCTGCCCCAAGTGGACCTGATGGCGTCACGCCTGGCCCGGTTCCCAGGAGACGTTTTGACAAAGACCAGCAGGAGGACGTCCTTCCCGGCGCATTTGTCCGGGTGGTCCAGCAGGCTGCGGAAGTTGCTGAAGCTCCGGGCCTGTTCCCGGGTGATGGTGAGGCTCTTGTTGACGTCCCTGAAGCGGTCGACCAGGAAGCGGCATGAATAGGACTTGAAGTGGTTGAACACGCTTTTGTCCCAACACACCATGATCAGAGACAGAACCAGGCAGGTAACTATCAGACGGACGCACTGGCACTTGTGGAGCTGGCGGAATTTCCAAAACATCCTGGAAATCTATCAGCGGGGGGTTAAACAGCCGGAGGAAAAGGGCCGAAGGTTCGAAGAGTTACTGGGGCCCCTCAGTGCAGCACTGAGCGGGTCTCCCATCCTCCACGGTGATGGGAGTCACAGGGTCTGCTGAGAAACATGCTCCAACACCGCAGAATCACTCACACACCCTCCAAGTCACTTAGCACACCGTCGTTCATCTTCATCTGAGGAAGGAAGAAGAGCACATTCACTGAGGTGACAAACACTTGTTAGTTTCAGTGTCACTTTCACTGTGCTTCTATCGCCCCTGTGCCTGAGACCTTAAAAGGCAAGATTTCAGGTTCCGATCTCAAGACTGAGGGAGCTGCGCCTCGCTTGACATTCAGGAGTTACTTTGCGAGAAATCAAACTGCACGTACCTCACTCACCCGCATGTAGCAGTCAAAGTACAGTGTGTGTGGTTGGAGCTCACGGGGTGGGCTGCCGGAGGGGGCGTGGTCCGCTATCTGAATTCAAACGCTGACATGGCAAGGGACACAATACGAGGTGGGTTTACCTTGTGAAAGGACTGAGAACTGTGGAAAGCGTGGCCGGCACAATGCAGGATGAGAATAGCTGCTTCTGTTGGGGAGGGTGTGTGTGTGTGTGTGTGTGTGTGTGTGTGTGTGTGTGTGTGTGTGTGTGTGTTGGGGGGGATCATGATGGGCCTCAGGGGCTGGGACTCCCACCGCCCCCTAAGAGCTTTTTAAACCTCATCATCACTGAATGCATGCTGCCTAATGGGGTCCCTCGCCCATCCCTGTCTTGTACCACTCACCTTACCAACTAAGTGAGCTCTCTAGTCGCGTTTCCCTTCCCCAAGTCTGTCCAAGACAAGAAGGAAGCATTTCCATTTTTATTTAAATGGGAACATTATCACAATTTCAAAAGGGTTAAAAACAATAAAAATCAGTCCCCAGTGGCTAGTTGTATTTTTGGAAGTTTTTTTCAAAATTTTACCGGTCCCGGAATATCCCTCAATCAATCAATCAATCAATGTTTATTTATATAGCCCCAAATCACAAATGTCTCAAAGGACTGCACAAATCATTACGACTACAACATCCTCGGAAGAACCCACAAAAGGGCAAGGAAAACTCACACCCATGGGGCAGGGAGAATTCACATTCAGTGGGACGCCAGTGACAATGCTGACTATGAGAAACCTTGGAGAGGACCTCAGATGTGGGCAACCCCCCCCCTCTAGGGGACCGAAAGCAATGGATGTCGAGCGGGTCTAACATGATACTGTGAAAGTTCAATCCATAGTGGCTCCAAGACAGCAGTGAGAGTCCCGTCCACAGGAAACCATCTCAAGCGGATCAGCAGCGTAGAGATGTCCCCAACCGATACAGGCGAGCGGTCCATCCTGGGTCCCGACGAGCGGTCCATCCTGGGTCTCGACTCTGGACAGTCAGTACTTCATCCATGGTCATCGGACCGGACCCCCTCCACAAGGGAGGGGGGGACATAGGAGAAAGAAAAGAAGCGGCAGATCAACTGGTCTAAAAAGGAGGTCTATTTAAAGGCTAGAGTATACAGATGAGTTTTAAGATGAGACTTAAATGCTTCTACTGAGGTAGCATCTCGAACTGTTACCGGGAGGGCATTCCAGAGTACTGTAGCCCGAACGGAAAACGCTCTATAGCCCGCAGACTTTTTTTGAGCTCTAGGAATCACTAATAAGCCGGAGTCTTTTGAACGCAGATTTCTTGCCGGGACATATGGTACAATACAATCGGCAAGATAGGCTGGAGCTAGACCGTGTAGTATTTTATACGTAAGTAGTAAAACCTTAAAGTCACATCTTAAGTGCACAGGAAGCCAGTGCAGGTGAGCCAGTACAGGCGTAATATGATCAAACTTTCTTGTTCTTGTCAAAAGTCTAGCAGCCGCATTTTGTACCAACTGTAATCTTTTAATGCTAGACATGGGGAGACCCGAAAATAATACGTTACAGTAATCGAGACGAGACGTAACAAACGCATGGATAATGATCTCGGCGTCTTTAGTGGACAAAATGGAGCGAATTTTAGCGATATTACGGAGATGAAAGAAGGCCGTTTTAGTAACGCTTTTAATGTGTGACTCAAAGGAGAGAGTTGGGTCGAAGATAATACCCAGATTTTTTACAGAGTCACCTTGTTTTATTATTTGGTTGTCAAATGTTAAAGTTGTATTATTAAATAGAGGTCGGTGTCTAGCAGGACCGATAATCAGCATTTCCGTTTTTTTGGCATTAAGTTGCAAAAAGTTAGCGGACATCCATTGTTTAATTTCATTAAGACACGCTTCCAACTGACTACAGTCCGGCGTGTTGGTCAGCTTTAGGGGCATGTAAAGTTGGGTGTCATCAGCATAACAGTGAAAGCTAACACCGTATTTGCGTATGACGTCACCTAGCGGCAGCATGTAGATGCTGAAGAGTACAGGGCCAAGGACCGAACCCTGGGGAACTCCACACGTTACCTTAACATAGTCCGAGGTCACACTGTTATAGGAGACGCACTGCATCCTATCAGTAAGATAAGAGTTAAACCATGACAGGGCTGAGTCTGACATACCAATTCGTATTTTGATACGCTCTAATAAAATATTATGATCGACGGTATCGAAAGCAGCGCTAAGATCGAGGAGCAGCAACATAGATGACGCATCAGAGTCCATCGTTAGCAATAGATCATTAGTCAGTTTTGCGAGGGCTGTCTCAGTCGAGTGATTTGCCCTGAAACCGGATTGAAAGGTTTCACATAGATTGTTAAACGCTAAGTGCTCATTTAGCTGCTCTGCAACAATTTTTTCGAGGATTTTCGAAATAAAGGGAAGGTGAGACACCGGTCGGTAGTTTACCATGAGGTCAGGATCGAGGTTAGGTCTTTTAAGGAGAGGATGAATAACCGCTTTTTTGAATGCAACGGGAACAGTGCCCGAGGAAAGTGATAAGTTTATAATATTTAGCACTGATGGACCTAATAATACAAAAAGCTCCTTGATAAGTTTCCCAGGAAGTGGGTCAAGTAAACATGTTGTTTGTTTTATTCCATTTACACGTTGTAACAATCCTTCTAATGTTATTTCATCAAAACGAGAGAAACTATTTTGGATATTTGCAGTACCCGCCGTGTATACAATCGTATCTGTGTTACTATAACCCCGTTGTAGCTGGGACGCATTGTCTTTAATCTCCTTTCTAATAAGTTCAATTTTCTTATTAAAGAACTTCATAAAGTCATCTGCCGAATGGGTGGAGCTACTGGAAGGAATCCCTTGTTGGGTTAGCGATGCTACTGTACTAAACAAAAATTTTGGATCGATTTTATTAATGCGGATGAGATTTGAGTAATAATTAGTTTTAGCTAAGGTAAGCATGCGTTTATAAGTTATTAAACTATCACTCCATGCTTGATGGTGCACCTCAAGTTTAGTCGTGCGCCATTTGCGTTCCAGCTTTCTACATAATAATTTCTGAGCTCTAGTTTCTTCAGTAAACCATGGCGTACGCCTTTTTGGAGCCTTTTTTAACTTCAGCGGTGCTATACTATCAATGGTTTCGCGCAGGGCGTTGTTAAAGTTGTTAGTGAGGTTATCAATAGAGCCCACATACTTTGGGAACGGTGCCATTACCGAGGGCAGTAGGTCCGCAAGAGTCGTCGTTGTGGCAGCATTAATGTTGCGGCTGCTATAGCAGTTATTATTATTATTAGCTTGCCGAACATGAGTCTGAACTTCGAATTTTATAAGGTAATGATCGGACATTACTTTAGTATACGGGAGTATCATAACTTTGGAGACGGTGATACCTCTGACAAGCACTAGGTCTATCGTATTACCGCTGCGATGCGTCGGTTCATTTATTATTTGTGTAAGACCACAGCTATCAATTATAGTCTGGAGCGCCACGCACGGTGGGTCCAATGGGGTATTCATATGGATATTAAAATCCCCATTATAATTATATTATCGGCGTGCGTCACTAGATCAGCAACAAACTCTGAGAATTCACTAATAAAGTCCGAATAGGGCCCTGGGGGGCGGTAGATAACGGCCAGGCACAGAGGCAGAGGTGTGGCAGACTTCATAGAAAGCACCTCAAACGATTTATATTTATTATTTAAGTTAGGACTAAAGTTAAAGTTTTCGTTGTATATTAGTGCGACACCCCCTCCCCTTTTGAGGTGACGGGCAATATGCGCATTCGTATAGTTAGGAGGGGATGCCTCATTTATAGCAAAAAAGTCGTCTGGTTTAAGCCAGGTTTCGCTAAGACCGATGACGTTAAGGTTGTTGTCTCTAATGACCTCATTGACTAATAACGTTTTGGGAGACAAAGATCTGATGTTTAGAAAGCCCATATTATAGGTAGTGGGCTGTTTTAAGGAGTTGTTGATAAAATTATCCGTAGTAGCAATATTAATAATGTTGCGTTTATTATGCGCAGTGTACTTAAAATAATTACGACCATATCTAGGAATTGATATGACGGGAATTTTCAGATTGTCTACTTGGCGCTGCGATAAACTGAACGCATCATAATTTGCCACCTCAGTAGAACGCATGTCTAACTCTGACGTAGTCATAGACACAGTAGAAAAAACATTTTGTGAGTTGTGTATTATTCTACGAAAATTGCTATGTGTACAGGGATCATCCAGCCTGGCGCTGGCTAGTTCTAACTTAACTGACTCCATACCCAGGCTAGCAGGCTCTGTAATTGCCTGTGACCGGGCATGCTCTAGTGTAGTTATTCAAATGTGGCTCAATGCGAAGTCTATGTTCCGAGACAAGAGGATAGCGCCTTCCTGGTTAGGGTGAAGGCCGTCTCTCCTCAGCAAGCCAGGTTTGCCCCAGAAAGAGGGCCAATTATCAATAAACGTAAATCCCTGTTGTCTGCAGAAGCTATCCAGCCACCTGTTAAGAGAGACTAATCTGCTATATCTCTCATCATTGCCTCTCCCAGGCAGGGGGCCAGAGACAATTACTCGATGCCTGGACATCTTTCTGGCGAGATTACAAGCCCTGGCTATGTTTCTCTTTGTAATCTCTGATTGTCTCATCCTAACGTCATTGGAGCCAACGTGTATTACTATATTCGCATAACTAGTGGTGCGGTTAGCCTGCCGTACGTGTTTACTAGACCTGTTGCGAGTTAGCTCCCTAAGATTAGCTTCAATGTCAGGTGCTCTGCCCCCGGGAATACACTTAATTGTGGCTGGTTTGCTAAGCTTTATGTTTCGGGTGATGGTGTCCCCTATGACTAAAGTGTGGTGCCCGGTAGACTGGGGTGTAGGACTAGCTAAAGGGCTAAATCTATTATGCGTCTCAACCGGTACACCGTAGCTTGTAGGCCGATTAGGGCTGCTACAAGCTGGGCTAGTTAGCTCGCTACAGCTAACGCTAGCAGATGTGTCCGCAACATCTAAAGTTACGAAATTACACTGCTCTAAATGGCGGACACGGCTCTCTAGCAAAGCCAACCTATCCATGAGTAAAGTGCACGAAGCGCAGGAAGCCATACTCACAGAAACTTTCCGTCGCCGAGTGGGGTGCCAGCTGTCTTCGGGAAGTGGTGGTCACGGTGGCGGGGGAGAAGCTTCCTTCAGACCGGCGCTGCCTTTCTCCGCTAGCCTCGTTAGCTTAGCAGCTAGCTAGCTGAGGGCGAAGTGGTGAGACAGAGATCGGGTGATTTGCAAGTTAAATTGAACTATTAAATATGTTCGATAAGTTGTAAATAAAGCTGCAAAACAGTTAAAATCACACAGATAGAACGATACTTAGCTTTTTTGCAACAAGAGCAGTCAGCGAGCAGTCTGTTCAGCAGTCAGCTAAATAAAGCTTTAAAGTGCCTTATTTTCGCTGTCTTCGAAACCACTATCCATTTCCCTGTGACGTCATACAGTGCTGCCAATACAAACATGGTGGTTACCACAGCAAGATATAGCGACATTAGCTCGGATTCAGACTCGGATTTCAGCGGCTTAAGCGATTCAACTGATTACGCATGTATTGAAACAGATGGTCGGAGTATGGAGGCAGATAGCGAAAACGAAATTGAAGCTATTGAGCGAATAGCTATTGACGCTATTCATAGCCATAGCATGGCCGAATAGCTGCGTTAGCATTGCCGGTAAAATGTGCGGACCAAACGATCAGGACTTTCACATCTTGTGACACTGGAGCAACTTAAATCCTTCGATTGGTAAGTGTTTTTTTCTAATTAAATGTTGGTGGAAGGAAACGTAATATAATTGCAAATCCATCTGCAGGTTATCCACACATCTCTGTGCCATGTCTGCTTTAGCACCGCCGGTAAATAGCATGTTAGCATCGATTAGCGTAGCATGTTAGCATCGATTAGCTGGCAGTCAACATCAACAAAACTCACCTTTGTGATTGCTGTGACTTTATCGTTACAAATGCATCTGCAGGTTATCCATACATCTCTGTGCCATGTCTGCTTTAGCACCGCCGGTAAATAGCATGTTAGCGTCGATTAGCGTAGCATGTTAGCATCGATTAGCTGGCAGTCACGCCGCGACCAAATATGTCTGATTAGCAAATAAGTCAACATCAACAAAACTCACCTTTGTGATTTCGTTGAATTTATCGTTGCAAATGCATCTGCAGGTTATCCATACATCTCTGTGCCATGTCTGTCTTAGCATCGCCGGTCAAATGTGAAGACACTTTGGTACATTCAATGGGGGTCTGGCGGCAGACACTTTCGCATTTCCGGGCCAGTGGTGCAACTTGAATCCCTCCCTGTTAGTGTTGTTACACCCTCCGACAACACAGCGACGAGGCATGATGTCTCCAAGGTTCCAAAAAATAGTCGAAAAAACGGAAAATAACAGAGCTGAGACCCAATGTTTACAATGTGTTGAAAATGAAAATGGCGGCTGTATTACCTCGGCGACGTCACATTCTGACGTCATCGCCTCCAGACCGATAAACAGAAAGGCGTTTAATTCGCCAAAATTCGCCCATTTAGAGTTCGGAAATCGGTTAAAATAATACATGGTCTTTTTTCTGCACCATCAAGGTATATATTGACGCTTGCATAGGTCTGGTGATAATGTTCCCCTTTAAGCGAGTCTAGAGAGAACACAGTTTCTTTTCATTTTTCCTCTCAACTCCATGTTTTCACTGGTCAGTCGTTGCATCTCAATCCGCATCACTTCTATGGAATGTTTCTCACCCTCAATGGTGTTTGTTGGACATCCATCCATCCGTCATCTTCCGCTTATCCGAGGTCGGGTCGCGGGGGCAGCAGCCTAAGCAGGGAAGCCCAGACTTCCCTCTCCCCAGCCACTTCGTCCAGCTCTTCCCGGGGGATCCCGAGGCGTTCCCAGGCCAGCCGGGAGACATAGTCTTCCCAACGTGTCCTGGGTCTTCCCCGTGGCCTCCTACCGGTTGGATGTACCCTAAACACCTCCCTAGGGAGGCGTTTGGGTGGCATCCTGACCAGATGCCCGAACCACCTCATTTGGCTCTTCTCGATGTGAAGGAGCAGCGGCTTTACTTTGAGTTCCTCCCAGATGGCAGAGCTTCTCACCCTATCTCTAAGGGAGAGCCCCGCCACCCGGCGGAGGAAACTCATTTCGGCCGCTTGTACCCGTGATCTTATCCTTTCGGTCATGACCCAAAGCTCATGACCATAGGTGAGGATGGGAACGTAGATCGACCGGTAAATTGAGAGCTTTGCCTTCCGGCTCGGCTCCTTCTTCACCACAACGGATCCATACAACGTCCGCATTACTGAAGACGCCGCACCGATCCGCCTGTCAATCTCACGATCCACTCTTCCCCCACTCGTAAACAAGACTCCTAGGTACTTGAACTCCTCCACTTGGGGCAGGGTATCCTCCCCAACCCGGAGATGGCACTCCACCCTTTTCCGGGCGAGAACCATGGACTCTGACTTGGAAGTGCTGATTCTCATTCCGGTCGCTTCACACTAGGCTGCGAACCGATCCAGTGAGAACTGAAGATCCCGGCCAGATGAAGCCATCAGGACCACGTCATCTGCAAAAAGCAGAGACCTAATCCCGCGGCCACCAAACCGGAACCCCTCAACGCCTTGACTGCACCTAGAAATTCTGTCCATAAAAGTTATGAACAGAATCGGTGACAAAGGACAGCCTTGGCGGAGTCCAACCCTCACTGGAAACGTGTCCGACTTACTGCCAGCAATGCGGACCAAGCTCTGACACTGATCATACAGGGAGCGGACCGCCACAATAAGACAGTCCGATACCCCATACTCTCTGAGCACTCCCCACAGGACTTCCCGAGGGACACGGTCGAATGCCTTCTCCAAGTCCACAAAGCACATGTAGACTGGTTGGGCAAACTCCCATGCACCCTCAAGAACCCTGCCAAGAGTATAGATCTGGTCCAAAGTTCCACGACCAGGACGAAAACCACACTGTTCCTCCTGGATCCGAGGTTCGACTATCCGGCGTAGCCTCCTCTCCAGTACACCTTGTTTGTTGGACAGTTGGTGTTAATGTCATCATTGTCATTACTAGTCATTCTCTAGCTCCATTGGTTCTTTATCGTTAAGGGCACTCGCACCTCTCTGCAACTCCAGGAGACCTTCTGCTGCCTTAGAGTGTGTATATTTTTCGTGCCTGCCTTTTCCTCGTTGATATCTCTTTTTAGATGATTGTGGATCAACAGGTTGCGAGTTGGGTACTTCTGGTCCCATTTTTTAAGAATGGCGCCCATTCCGGGTTGGTAAAATCGTATAGAACTGCCCGTTTTCCTAAAATGAATAAACAACAATTGTATTGGGCTGATGTGGTAATATTATTATTAATACAGATTTCCAATCATTAATCACATAGACAGCCTTTTAGGGATTTTCTTGTCGTTTATATATAGGGATATGGAAGTTCTCGGGCAGGGGTAGGGAACCTATGGCTTTAGAGCCAGATGTGGCTCTTTTGATGACTACATATGGCTCTCAAATAATTATATTTATATAGCGCTTTTCTCTAGTGACTCAAAGCGCTTTACAAAGTGACACCCAATATCTAAGTTACATTTAAACCAGTGTGGGTGGCACTGGGGGCAGGTGGGTAAAGTGTCTTGCCCAAGGACACAACGGCAGTGACTAGGATGGCGGAAGCGGGAATCGAACCTGGAACCCTCAGGTTGCTAGCAAGGCCGCTCTACCAACCGAGCAATACTCTTCCATATCAGTAGGTGGCAGTCGGTAGCTAATTGCTTTGTAGATGTGGGAAACAGCGGGAGGCAGAGTGCAGGTAAAAATGTGTCTAATGCTTAAACCAGGGGTAGGGAACCTATGGCTCTAGACATAAATCTTAGCTGACATTGCTTAACAGGATAATTAATGAATAATTCCGCTGGTAATCACAGTTTCAAAAATAACGTTCAAATTATAAAACATTCTCGCACCTGTTCAAAATGCCGCATTAATGGTAAGAAGTATTATATGTATTATTGGTTAACTTTTATATTAACAATGTTGTTAAAAAGAACGAGAGACTTATTATACTCTACAAATGTTGGTCATACTTAAAAATGCACAAATTTAGTTGTATTTAGTGTTGAAAAATGTCATATGGCTCTTACGGAAATACATTGGGAAATATTTGGCTTTCATGGCTCTCTCAGCCAAAAAGGTTCCCGACCCCTGTTTTAGGGTATCTTGATTTAATTCAGTCAAATTTTAATGAAATCATCCAAAAATAAGCGGTGATTGCCTATATTATATATAGAAGGTTATATTTGGGCAACAACAACGTCAGACGTCGAGCGTTATCAAGCACAGAGGCACAGTAGTTCCTCCTAGGTTTTAATATCTATTCTAACCATAACACATTTTTATCATCGATACAGAGAGCAACATAATTCAAAGTACCTGTTACAAAATGATCAGAGCAAATTTTATAATGTCGTTTTGCTGGATCAGGGGTAAATCCCACTCGATTGATTCTAGCTAGCCACAGGTTGCGCCTTTCTGTCGACAGTCGCTCGGTTTCTTTTCCCTGTTTTACTATGACCTTGGGGATATCGTAGTACTTTGTTGTTCTTTGTCCTGAATTTGGTGCGGTTTACACAGACCCAAACGACACATGTGTGACCCATTCTCACAAAAATAACAACGGAGGCGTCCTTGGTTACGAGTGTTTGTTTTGACACACAAGATGGCGGACAAGGGAATTGTGGGACGGGTGTGTGTCAGGCTTGGACTTGGTCTTGGTTTGTTTTCCCGAGGTGCAAAGCGAATGGAGTGGAAACGGCGTGAAGGTAAAGACATCTTTATTTTAACACTAATAAACTAAAAACAGGAACAAACAAAAAGCGCTGACAATGGAGGTACAAAACTTGGGCTATGAAACAAAAGACTAGCACAAAGGCTATAAACTATAAACATGAAACAAAAATCAATCAATCAATCAATGTTTATTTATATAGCCCCAAATCACAAATGTCTCAAAGGACTGCACAAATCATTTCGACTACAACATCCTCGGAAGAACCCACAAAAGGGCAAGGAAAACTCACACCCAGTGGGCAGGGAGAATTCACATCCAGTGGGACGCCAGTGACAATGCTGACTATGAGAAACCTTGGAGAGGACCTCAGATGTGGGCAACCCCCCTCGCCCCCCTCTAGGGGACCGAAAGCAATGGATGCCGAGCGGGTCTAACATGATACTGTGAAAGTTCAATCCATAGTGGCTCCAACACAGTCGCGAGAGTTCAGTTCAAGCGGATCCAAGACAGCAGCGAGAGTCCCGTCCACAGGAGACCATCTCAAGCGGAGGCGGATCAGCCGCGTAGAGATGTCCCCAACCGATACAGGCGAGCGGTCCATCCTGGGTCTCGACTCTGGACAGCCAGTACTTCATCCATGGTCATCGGACCGGACCCCCTCCACAAGGGAGGGGGGGACATAGGAGAAAGAAAAGAAGCGGCAGATCAACTGGTCTAAAAAGGAGGTCTATTTAAAGGCTAGAGTATACAGATGAGTTTTAAGGTGAGACTTAAATGCTTCTACTGAGGTAGCATCTCGAACTGTTACCGGGAGGGCATTCCAGAGTACTGGAGCCCGAACGGAAAACGCTCTATAGCCCGCAGACTTTTTTTGGGCTCTAGGAATCACTAATAAGCCGGAGTCTTTTGAACGCAGATTTCTTGCCGGGACATACGGTACAATACAATCGGCAAGATAGGCTGGAGCTAGACCGTGTAGTATTTTATACGTAATTAGTAAAACCTTAAAGTCACATCTTAAGTGCACAGGAAGCCAGTGCAGGTGAGCCAGTACAGGCGTAATATGATCAAACTTTCTTGTTCTTGTCAAAAGTCTAGCAGCCGCATTTTGTACCAACTGTAATCTTTTAATGCTAGACATGGGGAGACCCGAAAATAATACGTTACAGTAATCGAGACGAGGCGTAACAAACGCATGGATGATGATCTCGGCGTCTTTAGTGGACAAAATGGAGCGAATTTTAGCGATATTACGGAGATGAAAGAAGGCCGTTTTAGTAACGCTTTTAATGTGGGACTCAAAGGAGAGAGTAGGGTCGAAGATAATACCCAGATTTTTTACCGAGTCACCTTGTTTTATTATTTGGTTGTCAAATGTCTTGACAAAAACTCTTGCACAGTTGCATGAATAACAAAAACTTACGTGGACAAAATGGACAGCATTGCAAGGCATGAAGCAGATAATCGAGGGCGTGAATGAGGTGGGAACTAATGCGTTGGCATGGAGACAAACAAAACCAGGAAGTGAAAAACGTGACTGAATGTCCAAAAACTAAACATAGCATGACCAAAACCAAAACATAACTTACAGGCGTGACAGTGTGATGTCATGGGAAACCCATCTATTGGACTCTTAAACAGAAAATAACAAAAAAACATGATTCAGACCATGTTTTTTAGATTTATATTCTTATTAAATGTAATATTGCCTGTCAAAAACTGATTCAACATATTAGTAAAGTGAATTGAAGTGAATTGTATTTATATAGCGCTTTTTCTCTAGTGACTCAAAGCGCTTTACATAGTGAAACCCAATATCTAAACTATATTTAAACCAGTGTGGGTGGCACTGGGCGCAGGTGGGTGAAGTCTCTTGCCCAAGGACAAAACGGCAGTGACTAGGATGGCAGATGCGGCCACTCTACCAACCAAGCTAAACCGCCTCAAAACTAAAATATTAATATTGACACATCTAATCCCTGCATAATGTATTACAACACCCTTATGAGCATGACATACAAATCAAAATCTAGTACCTACTGTACTGTTTACTTGATGAAATACCTTTTTTAGAGCTAAAGTCTACCCAAACGACCACTTTGCTGCTGCCAAAAACTGACTCCAAGTAATATTTTGCAATCAATACATCTTAACTCTGCATATTTTACTAGAATACCCTTCATGAGACGGACAAGATTCAACTGTTTATGGTGTCGGTCTGAAATATAAAATACATTATGTTGGCAGGACAACGTGTTGACTTCTGCACAAACACTCGCTTTTTGGATGAATAAAAATGTTGTTGCAGTTCTTGGAGGTTTCAAGTGTTGTGATCCATAATAATAAAAAAAGCCAGAGGCAAGAGAAGATCGGAGTCTACATAACAATGCTCGAGCAAGAGAGACTGGGAATCAGGTACAGAAAGAAAACTCATTACGCTGGCTTAAAGGTTTAAAACAGGGGTGTCAAACTTTTTATTTTATCATTTTGGCTTAAGGGCTACACGGAGGAAAATATATTCCTTAGTGCAGGGGTTCTCAAATGGGGGTACCTGAAGGTATGCCAAGGGGTACGTAAGATTTCTTAAAAAATATTTCAAAAATAGCAACAATTCAAAAATCCTTTATAAATATATTTATTGAATAATACTTCAACAATATATGAATGTAAGTTCATAAACTGTGAAAAAAAAATGCAACTATGCAATATTCAGTGTTGACAGCAAGATTTTTTTTGTGGACATGTTCCATAAATATTGATAACAGTGTTAGCTTTCACTGTTATGCTGATGACACCCAACTCTACATGCCCCTAAAGCTGACCAACACGCCGGATTGTAGTTAGCTAGAGGCGTGTCTTAATGAAATTAAACAATGGATGTCCGCTAATTTTTTGCAACTTAACGCCAAAAAAACGGAAATGTTGATTATCGGTCCTGCTAGACACCGACCTCTATTTAATAATACAACTTTAACATTTGACAACCAAATAATTAAAAAAGGTGACTCAGTAAAAAATCTGGGTATTATCTTCGACTCAACTCTCTCCTTTGAGTCACACATTAAAAGCGTTACTAAAACGGCCTTCTTTCATCTCCGTAATATTGCTAAAATTCGCTCCATTTTGTCCACTAACGACGCTGAGATAATTATCCATGCGTTTGTTACGCCTCGTCTCGATTACTCTAACGTATTATTTTCGGGTCTCCCCATGTCTGGCATTAAAAGATTACAGTTGGTACAAAATGCAGCTGCTAGACTTTTGACAAGAAGAAGAAAGTTTGATCATATTACGCCTGTACTGGCTCACCTGCACTGGCTTCCTGTGCACTTAAGATGTGACTTTAAGGTTTTACTACTTACGTTTAAAATACTACACAGTCTAGCTCCAGCCTATCTTGCCGATTGTATTGTACCATATGTCCCGGCAAGAAATCTGCGTTCCAAAGACTCCGGCTTATTAGTGATTTCTAAAGCCCAAAAAAAGTCTGCGGGCTATAGAGCGTTTTCCGTTCGGACTCCAGTACTCTGGAATGCCCTCCCGGTAACAGTTCGAGATGCTACCTCATAAGTCTCACCTTAAAACTCATTTGTATACTCTAGCCTTTAAATAGACCTCCTTCTTACCAGTTGATCTGCCGTTTCTTTTCTTTTTCTCCTATGTCCCCCCCTCCCTTGTGGAGGGGGTCCGGTCCGATGACCATGGATGAAATACTTGCTGTCCAGAGTCGGGACCCAGGATGGACCGCCCGCCTGTGTATCGGTTGGGGACATCTCTATGCTGCTGATCCGACTCCGCTTGGGATGGTTTCCTGTGGACGGGACTTGGATCCGCTCTGAACTGAACCTTCGCGGCTGTGTTGGATCCACTATGGATTGAACTTTCACGGTATCATGTTAGACCCGCTCAACATCCATTGCTTTCGGTCCCCTAGAGGTCCTGTCCAAGGTTTCTCACAGTCATCATTGTCACTGGCGTCCCACTGGGTGTGAGTTTTCCTTGCCCTTATGTGGGTTCTTCCGAGGATGTTGTGGTCGTAGTGATTTGTACAGTCCTTTGAGACATTTGTGATTTAGGGCTATATAAATAAACATTGATTGATTGATTGATGTTAAAGATTTATTTTTTTGTGAATAAATGTTTAGAATTTATTCACAAAAATCTCTATTACAATCCCCAAAGAGGGCACTTTAAGTTGATGATTACTTCTATGTGTAGAAATCTTTATTTATAACTGAACCACTTGTTTATTTTTCAACAAGTTTTTAGTTATTTTCTTATATTTTTTTACAAATAGTTCAAGAAAGACTACTACAAATGAGCAATATTTTGTTATACAATTCAATAAATCAGAAACTGATGACATAGTGCTGTATTTTACTTCTTTATTTCTTTTTTTCAACCAAAAAGGCTTTTCTCTAATTAGGGGGTACTTGAATTAAAAAAATGTTCACAGGGGGTACATCACTGAAAAAAGGTTGAGAACCACTGCCTTAGTGGGTCGGACTGGTAAAATCCTGGCATGGTTGTTTTCTCTGTTTGAAATAGACCAAACACAATACAAATAATTGTTGTTTTTCTTACACAAATACAGACCTTGGCAAATTAAGGCACAGGGGCCACATGCGGCCTGTTACGCTTTTCAATCTGGCCCGCCGGACATTGCCAAATATTTTTTATAGATCTTTAAGATGAAAAGTGTAGCTGCTATTATGATGTGTAGTGATGTTTTTTAACTATACAACATATTTCAATGGTTGGAATATGCGCTTCTGCATGATATTTTAGTGACTAGTGTTGTCCTGATACCAATATTATTTAGATAATTTTCGGTACTTTTCGATACTTTTTTTTAAATACATGGGACTAGAAAAAATTGCAGTATTGGCTTTATTTTAACAAGTGTGCCATGTTGTTCCAGACCACAGCAAATTTTACCATGTTGTTCCAGACCACAGCAAACGTTACCCAGCTTGCAAAGATTGTAATAAATCCATTAGAAGAAGACAGACTGTCCTTTCCTTTAACTTGGGCACACACATCCATACCTTTGGCAGTATTAAGTCAGTAATTTCCGGAAGTTATCTAACCCTCTGAGACACTAACTTCATGTGTTGCCTTCATTATAACACTTACATAAGGCTTTTAACTTGTTGTGGCTCCAGACAGATTTGTTTTTGTATTTTTGGTCCAATATGGGTCTCTCTGTTACGGCGCACGCGCAGTCTGCGTCTCCCTCCTCTGCGGGAGCACCCGGAGAATCTGCCGACAGCACAGTCACGCAAATACAAGCCTGCAGGCGATCAGACAATCTGCACACCTGGGACTGATGAAGGCGAGCTGAATAAAAGACCAGTGGACCCAAAGATCGGCGCGAGAACTTAGTTTTCAATTGGTGTACCCAGTGTTTTCCTTCCATTGCCCTGGATCTCGACTGCCTCCCTCGTTCCTCGACTCCTCGCTCACCCCTGGATTCTGACGCATCTCTCTCGCTCCGGATAACCTGCCTGCCCCCTGGACTTCCTTGTATCTCGTTCAACACTTTGGTAACACACACTTCAGTTAAATTCTACACATAGTCTTACACCATACACACCCTTGGATTTTGTCACACTTCATTTCCTTGGTTTAATAGTTAGAATTGTTTATTATTCTTATTATATATATATACTGACTATATATTAATACATTATTGTACATCACATCCTCTGGTGTCTGTTTGCCGTCACCTCCCCTTAGTGTAGACACAACACTTTCAACATGTTGGGTTGCCGACCCCTGGCTTAAGCGGTTCATCTACACTTCATCCAATGCAATTTGGTTTTCGTAAGTATCACTCTCAGAAACAGCTACCTGTTACTTTCTTGAGAATGTAAAAAACGCTTTTACATCAGGGTGGTTATGTAGGTATTGTCTTTTTGGATTTTTAAAACATGGTTTTGATACAATACATCATGGATTGCTTCTTTCTAAATGAATTAACTTCAACTTCTCCAGTAGTGCCCTCTGCTGGATGATATTATATCATGCAGATAGTCAGAGGTGGGTAGTAACGCGCTACATTTACTCCGTTACATCTACTTGAGTAACTTTTGGGATAAATTGTACTTCTAAGAGTAGTTTTTATGCAACATACTTTTACTTTTACTTGAGTATATTTATAAAGACGAAACGCTACTTTTACTCCGCTCCATTTATCTACAATCAGCTCGTTACTCGCTACTTTTTTTTTAATCGATCTGTTAATGCACGTTTTGTTTGTTTTGATTTTGTCAGACACGCATTCAAAGTAGGAACCACACATGCCTGCGTTTCACCAATCAAATGCAGTCACTGGTGACGTTGGACCAATCAAACAAAACCAGGCGGTCACGTGACCGTCACACGTCGAATCCGACCTAAAAAAGTTGAAAAACTTATGGGGTTGTTACCATTTAGTGGTCAATTGTGCAGAATATGTACTGTACTGTGCAATCTACTAATAAAAGTTTCAATCAATCAATCAAAAGTGTAAAGGAAAAAAGACACTTTTTATTTCAACCGTACTTCCCGTCACAAGCCTAAAGACTGATCGCACAGTTCCTGTCTTCACAATAAAAGCGCCGCTCCATCGCGCCTGCGCTAACAAAATAAGAGTCTCCGAAAGCCAGCGCAAACAAGCTAGCAAGCTACGGAGTTTGTCACCAATGTAGTTCTTGTAAAGTGTATAAAAACGAATATGGAAGCTGGACAAATAAGATGCCAAAAACCAACGACTTTCATGTGGTATTAGACAGAAAAGAGGAACTTTTTTTCTCCTCCATTTGAAAACGTGGACGTTATCAGCACTATACTGTCTGATTCCAATCAATGCAAGTCATCAGAATCAGGTAATACACCAATTTATATTCTTGTCTTCATGAAAGATAGGAATCTATATGTTAAACATGCATGTATATTCATTAAAACACCTTTAACATTTCAACAAAAACGGCAAAATAAAAAACTATAAATTATATACTGTATATATATATATATATATATATGATATGTGTGTGTATGTATATATGAGGTAGATCACCTCGACTTGGTCATTTATTAAGTAATTGATTAACGTTGAAAAACTTATTGGGGTGTTACCATTTAGTGGTCAATTGTAGGGAATATGTACTGTACTGTGCAATCTACTAATACAAGTTTCAATCAATCAATGCTACTGAGGTTATGGTGCCGTTAAGTTATTGTGGCTCAATTTGCCTTAATTTTTTTATTTTAATGTATTATTGTTTAATATATATTATTGTTGTAGTTGCTTAAGAGATATTCCTGGCTCTGAATTTGCTCATTGCTATTTTTATGTTTTTGTGCATTATTTGTTGCCGTAATCATTAAACAAACAGGTTACTCATCAGTTACTCAGTACTTGAGTAGTTTTTTCCACAACATACTTTTTACTTTTACTCAAGTAAATATTTGGATGACTACTCCTTACTTTTACTTGAGTAATAAATCTCTAAAGTAACAGTACTCTTACTTGAGTACAATTTCTGGCTACTCTACCCACCTCTGTATACACACATATATATATATATATATATATATATATATATATATATATATATATATATATATATATATATATATATATATATATATATATATATATATATATATATATATATATATATATATATATATATAAATCTCCTGATGATTGAGGGAACCCCTCATGAAACAGTTCTGTAGAGATGAAGTAGTCTTGTGATTTTTCCCACACCTACATATTGCGCTCTACCACGGTATCGAGCACTATTCTCTGGATAATCCAATCAAGACATATATATATATATATATATATATATATATACACACATATATATATTGGGGCTGCAACTAACGATTAATTTGATAATCGATTAATCTGTGGATTATTACTTCGATTAATCGATTAATAATCGGATAAAAGAGACGTACATTTCTAACATTTCCAATACTTTATTTAAAAAAACTGCATACTGGCACCATGTCCTTTCCACTTGCCAAATAAAACAAGGCAACTGTTACAAAAATGTTTTTTTTTTTTTATAAAGTGCACCATTGTCCTGCACAATAGCAATAATTTTGCTTAGGGGAATTTCAAACCTGGCTACTACCACCTCTAGTGGCATGGTGGGAAGGGAGATTGACTTCATATTTGAGTCTCCAATGTAGTGGCATGTGTTCCCAAGGTAGGCTACACTTGTCCAAACATCAGTAGTGAGAGCAATTTAACTCTGGGTGGGATTTCTGTCGGTCTACACTGCATGGAATGTCTGCTAGTACTTCCTCTCCATTAGTTTTGGTAAAATGAGAGAGAAAGAAGTCCCTGATTACATTTGTCATTCACAGCCTAATAAGACCCAGGACAGCTGAGTGGTTAACACTGTTGACCATCAAGCAAGGGGAACTGGGTTCAAATCTCAGTAAGTACTCAGTGTTTCTTTTTCAGTAGTGAGACAGGTGCTCAATTAAATATGTCATTGGGGCCCGAAATCTTCCTCTAAGAAGACCAAGGGTAGCTGAGTGGTTACAGTGGGTAGCTCTCAATCAAAGAGTGCAAGGATCAAATCCCTGCCAGGTTCACCTTTAACTATGAAAACTCCAGCAGTAAGTGTAAATGTTTTATATTATATCTCACTGAGACAGGTTCGCGATTAAATATGTCATTGGGGCCCCGAAATCTTGTCTAAAGAAGACCAGGGATAGCTGAATGGTTAAAGCTCCTAACTCCCAATCAAAGGGCACTGGGTTCAAATCCCAGGCAAGTTGATTGGTAACTAGGAAACCTATTGTTTTGTATCATGGTTTACTGAGACAGGTTATCAATTGAATATGTCATTGGGGCCCGAAATCTGTCGTTAAGAAGACCAAGAATAGCTGAATGGTTAAACAGCTAGCTCCCAATCAAAGGGTCCTTGGTTCAATCCCAGTCAGGTCGATTGGCTTGCCAAGCCGAAGAGAGGGAACGCCGGAAAATGTGGGGGTGCATCACCTCCCCCACACAAAGTAAAGCTAATATTATTCATATGTGGATAATGCTGTATAATAGACTGTTTTTTATATTATTCACATGTGAATAATGCTGTGTAATAGACTGTATTAATGTTATTCACATGTGAATAATGCTGTATAATAGACTGTATTTATATCATTCACATGTGAATAATGCTGTATAATAGACTGTATTATTATTATTCACATACAAAACATGCTCTATAATAGACTTTATAATAGAATTTTTATTCATATGTCAATAATGCTGTAAATAAACTGTATTTATATTATTCACAGGTGAATAATTATGCTGTATAATAGACTGTATATATTATTCACATCTGAATAATGCTGTATAATAGACTGTATTTATATTATTCACATGTGAATAATGATGTATATTTGACTGTATTAATGTTATTCACATGTGAATAATGCTGTATAATAGACTATGTTAATATTATTATCATGTGAATAATGCTCCTATCCTGTATAAATATTATTCACATGAATAACGCTCCTATATATTAAGGCTCCTATCCTGTATTATTATTATTCACATGTGAATAATGATATATAATAGACTGTATTTATATTATTCACAGGTGAATAATGCTGTATAATAGACTGTATTAATATTATTCACATGTGAATAATGCTCCTATAATTGACTGTATTAATATTATTCACATGTGAATAATGCTATATAACAGCTATTGTTTTGTATCATAGTTTACTGAGACAGGTTATCAATTGAATATGTCATTGGGGCCCGAAATCTGTCCTTTAAAAGACCAAGAATAGCTGAATGGTTAAACAGATAGCTCCCAATCAAAGGGTCCTGGGTTCAATCCCAGTCAGGTCGATCGGCTTGCCAAGCCAAAGAGAGGGAACGCCGGAAAATGTGGGGGTGGATCACATCCCCCACACAAAGTAAAGCTAAGTGGTAGCTGGTTAACTAACCTATAGTTAAAAAGTATGGGTAAAAATAATAACAAATAGTCCAAATGTCTAAGGGTAACCTCGGGGGTTAGCTCCTCCTGTGTGCTGAGGCTAAAGTTGGTAAGTGTACCATCGGTAATTGATGGGTGGGAATAGGAACATGAATAATTAATCAGTGTGAGTGTTGACCAATCAGCTCTCCTCGGTCTGACCAACAAATAGTCAATTAGTTAACAACAAAAAAAAGTACCAATAAGTACAACAAATTGGAATAATTGAAGAGAGAAAAAATTTCAATTGGATAATGAAAAAGAAAAAAAAAGATTGGATGAATAAAAAGAAGGATGGATAATATTAAAAACACTGTTAAGAAAAGTTAATTGCATATCATTTATTAAAATAATGCTTTATCTTTTTTTAATCATCCAATTATTCATCATTTATATTTTTTATTATTCAATTGGATTCGTCCACCCATTTATTTTTCTTTTGTTTTTCATTATCAAATTAGAAGTTTTTCTCTCTTCAATCATTCCAATTTGTTGTATTTATTGTTATTAACTAATTGACTATTTGTTGGTCAGACCGAGGAGAGCTGATTGGTCAACACTCACAATGATTAATTATTCATGTTCCTATTCCCACCCATCCCAGCCAGGAATTACCGATGGTACACTTACCAACTTTAGCCTCAGGAGGCGCTAACCCCCGAGGTTACCCTTAGACTTTTGGACTATTTGTCATTATTTTTACCCATACTTTTTAACTATAGGTTAGTTAACCGGCTACCACTTAGCTTTACTTTGTGTGGGGGAGGTGATGCACCCCCACATTTTCCGGCGTTCCCTCTCTTTGGCTTGGCAAGCCGATCGACCTGACCGGGATTGAACCCAGGACCCTTTGATTGGGAGCTAGCTGTTTAACCATTCAGCTATTCTTGGTTTTAAGGACAGATTTCGGGCCCCAATGACATATTCAATTGATAACCTGTCTCAGTAAACTATGATACAAAACAAAAGCTTTCCTAGTTACCGATCAGCTTGCCTGGGATTTGAACCCAGTGTCCTTTGATTGAGAGTTAGGAGCTTTAACCATTCAGCTATCCCTGGTCTTCTTTAGACAAGATTTCAGGCCCCAATGACATATTTAATCGCGAACCTGTCTCAGTGAGCTATAATATAAAACATTTACTCTTGCTGCCGGAGTTTTCATAGTTACCAGTGAACCTGGCAGGGATTTGATCCTTGCACTCTTAGATTGGGAGTTAGCTGCTTTACCATTCAGCTATCCTTGGATGTCTTAAGGATAGATTTCGGGCCCCAATGACATATTTATTTGCGAATCTGTCTCAGTAAACAATTAGATAAAATATTTATTCTTGCCGCTGGAGCTTTCATAGTTACCAATGGACCTAGGTGGGATTTGAACCCAGACCCCTGTGATTTGTAGTTGGCTGCTTGAACTACTCAGCTACCCTTGTACTTCATACAGACAAATTTCGGACCCCAATGACATATTTAATTGCGAACCTGTCTTGGTAATCTATGATATAAAATACAACCTCATCCGGCTGGAGCTTTCATAGTTATGGATGGTCATGACTGGGATTTGTACCCTGTACCCTTTGATTGGGAGGTAGCTGCTTCCACTACTTAGCTATCTTTGGCCTGCTGAAAGTGAGATTTCAGGCCCCAATAACATATTTAATTGCGAACCGTTCACGGTAAACTATGATATAAAACTGTGACTGGAGATTTCCAAGTTACGGATGGATGGACCTGACCGATGAACTCCCTTCCCTTTGATTGGAAGATAGCTGCTTTAACCACTCGGCTTGAGAACCGCTTACACTAAACAAAAATGATAGTGAAACAAACCACTTACTCTTTACCAGAGGTGGGTAGTAACGCGCTACATTTACTCCGTTACATTTACTTGAGTAACTTTTGGGATAAATTGTACTTCTACGAGTAGTTTTTATGCAACATACTTTTACTTTTACTTGAGTATATTTATAGAGCAGAAACGCTACTTTTACTGCGTTCCATTTATCTACATTCAGCTCGTTACTCGCTACTTTTTTTAATGGATCTATTAATGTTTGTTTTGGTTAATGACAGAGCTTCAAAGTAGAATCTACGCATGCCTGCGTTTCACCAATCACATGCAGGCACTGGTGACGTTGGACCAATCAAACAGAGCCAGGCGGTCACATGACCCAACTTAAACAAGTTGAAAAACGTATTGGGGTGTTACCATTTAGTGGTCAATTGTACGGAATATGTACTGTATTGTGCAATCTAATTATAAAAGTTTCAATCAATCAATCAATCAATCAAAAGTGTAAAGGAAAAAAGACACTTTTTATTTCAACGGTACTTCCCGTCAAAAGCCTAAAGACTGATCGCACAGTTCCTGTCTTCACAATAAAAGTGACGCTCCATCGCCCCTGCGTTAACAAAATAAGAGTCTCCGAAAGCCAGCGCAAACAAGCGAGCAAGCCACGGAGTTTGCCGCCAATGTATTTCTTGTAAAGTGTATAAAAACGAATATGGAAGCTGGACAAATAAGATGCCAAAAACCATCGACTTTCATGTGGTATTAGACAGAAGAGAGGAACTTTTTTTCTCCACCATTTGAAAACGTGGACGTCTGATTCCAATCAATGCAAGTCATCAGAATCAGGTAATACACCAACTTATATTCTTCATGAAAGATTGGAATCTATATGTTAAACATGCATGTATATTCATTAAAACACCTTCAATATGTCAACAAAAACGGCAAAATAAATACATATAAATTATATACTGTATATATAAATGTATGTATATATATATACATATATATAATATAATATGTGTGTGTGTATGTATATATGAGGTAGATCACCTCGACTTGGTCATTTATTAAGTAATTGATAAACGTTGAAAAACTTATTGGGGTGTTACCATTTAGTGGTCAATTGTACGGAATATGTACTGTACTGTACAATCTACTAATACAAGTTTCAATCAATCAATCAAATCAATGAATGCCTACTGAAGCTATGGTGCTGTTAAGTTATTGTGGCTCAATGTGCCATTTTTTTTAATGTTGTTTTAATGTACTATTATTTAATATATATTATTGTTGTAGATGCTTAAGAGATATTCCCGGCTCTGAATTTGCTCATTGCTATTTTTATGTTTTTGTGCATTATTTGTTGCCGTAATCAGGTTACTCATCAGTTACTCAGTAATTGAGTAGTTTTTTCACAACATACTTTTTACTTTCACTCAAGTAAATATTTGGGTGACTACTCCTTACTTTTACTTGAGTAATAAATCTCTAAAGTAACAGTACTCTTACTTGAGTACAATTTCTGGCTACTCTACCCACCTCTGCAGATAGTCAACAAGCTGGAAACATGGGAAATTCAGTCCTCTTTGTCAAAGTTTGTTGTTGTCGAACCCCAAGATGCAGAGATGGAGGCAGGCATTGGATAAGAAAACATGGTTTAATTTAAAATACTACAACTAGAACAAACAAAGGGTACAAAAAAAAAGCACGCACGTGAGCGGATAACAAACTAAGGGAGCTAGCACTGGAGCTAGAAAACAAAAAGGGGCCTAGCGTGGAAGCTAGCCGGTAGCAAACAGAAAAACTGGAAACAGCTAATGGCTAACAAGAACAGCTTACCGCTACGACGACAAGGACAAAATGTAGTAGCTGTAACGATGCCAGACACGACAGGTAGCAACGACACAAGAGCGAAATGTGGCATGACAATACAATAATCCAGCACTTGTCAGGCTTTCCCCTGACAGTTTGTGTATGTTTTAGTTTTTTCCTCAGCATTTGTCTGTTTCCTCTGTTTTTAGTATCTCCTGTCTTTAGTTCCTGTCTAGTGCTCTTATTTTGTCAGCTTCCTGTCTTGTTCCCTGAGTGCTGTGTTCCTCCTTAGTAGCGGCTGAGTGGCACCTGGCCACACCTGTTGCCAATCAGCCTGCTCCCATTTGTACCTGCCATGTCTTGTGTCAGTTGCTTGATCATTGTATTGTCCTTCGGACTTGTCGTTGCCATATGTTGCTCTTGTCGTGTCTGTGATTCTTTTCAGCTATTACCTGTCGTGCTACATTTTGTCCTGGTCGTCGTAGCGGTAAGCTGTTCTTGTTAGCCATTAGTTATTTCCAGTTTTTTCCGTTTGCTATCCACTAGCTTCCTTACTAAAGTTCCTTTTTGTTTTCTAGCTTCCAGTGTTAGCTCCCTTAGTTTGTTATTCCGCCCACGTGCATGCTTGTTGTTTGTTCTTGTTTAGTTTTAATTCAATCATGTTTTCATATTCTATGCCTGCCTCCGTCTCTGCATCTTGGGGTTCAACAACAAATAACTGTGACAGCACTGACTGGAGGACAAAAACAGACTCAAATAGAAGCGGGCTGATTGACAACAGGTGTGGCCAGGTGCCAATCAGCCACAGCTGAGGGGAAAAAGCGCTCAGGGAGAAACACAGGAAACCGACAAAATAAGAGCGCTGACAGGAACTAAAAACAGGAAATACTAAACACAGAGGAAACAAAGACAAATGCAGAGGAAAAAAAACTAAAACACAAACAAACTGTCAGGGGAAAGCCTGACACTACTTATCTTACTTGATTTGATTGATTGAAATGGATTGAAACTTTTATTAGTAGATTGCCCAGTTCAGGCGGGTAGCAAACAGAAACACTGGAAACAGCTAATGGCTAACAAGAACAGCTTACAGCTACGACGACAAGGACAAAATGTAGTAGCTGTAACGATGCCAGACACGACAGGTAGCAACGACACAAGAGCGAAATGTGGCATGACGATACAATAATCCAGCACTGACTGGAGGACAAAAACAGACTCAAATAGAAGCGGGCTGATTGAAAACAGGTGTGGCCAGGTGCCAATCAGCCACAGCTGAGGGGAAAAAAGCGCTCAGGGAGAAACACAGGAAACCGACAAAATAAGAGCGCCGACAGGAACTAAAAACAGGAAATACTAAACACAGAGGAAACAAAGACAAATGCAGAGGAAAAAAAACTAAAACACAAACAAACTGTCAGGGCAAAGCTTGACACTGACACTACTTATCTTACTTGATTTGATTGATTGAAATGGATTGAAGCTTTTATTAGTAGATTGACCACTCAACGATAACACCCAAATACGTTTTTCAACTTGTTTAAGTCGGGATCCACGTTAACCAATTCATGGTACAAATATATACTATCAGCATAATACAGTCATCGGAGTTGAATTATTTACATTTACAATCCGCGGGGGCTGGGGCGCGTGGGGGAGGGAGGGTGGTTTGTTGTTAAGTTCGGTTGCTATCAGCATACTTCATCCATCAATCCATCCATTTTCTACCGCTTATTCCCTTCTGGGGTCGCGGCGGGCGCTGGCGCCTATCTCGGCTACAATCGGGTGGAAGGCGGGGTACACCCTGGACAAGTCGCCACCTCATTGCAGGGCCAACACAGATAGACAGACAACATTCACACACTAGGGCCAATTTAGTGTTGCCTATCAACCTATCCCCAGGTGCATGTCTTTGGAAGTGGGAGGCCGGGAACCCATCCTCTTTAGATCTTATTACAAATGAAAACTTAGTTTTTTTATACGGCAGAGATCTAAAGATCCACAACCATCTGTTTTAGTCATGAATAAATGTTTAGATGTAGTGGACTATGTAGGGCAGGGGTAGGGAACCTATGGCTCTCGAGCCAGATGTGGCTCTTTTGATGACCGCATCTGGCTCTCGGATAAATCTTAGCTGACTTTGCTTAACACGATAAGTAGTTAATAATTCCGCTTGTAATCACAGTGCTAAAAATAACGTTCAAAATATCCATCTGTCCGTTTCCATCGCGCCTGTTCAAGGAGTCGCATTAATGGTCAAAAGTTTTTTTACTTATTATCGGTTACCTTCAGAATAAAAATGTTATTAAAAAGAATAAGAGATGCACGCATAAAGTTGTTGAAATAAAGGAAAGTCCAAATGAAAGAGGCGGCGTAGAATTCTCTTGTCAGAGCGTGGGACGACACTGTACAAGGGTACAGGTCTACGGGTTTCTCCCAATTGAGCTAAATTGAATCCTGTCTCTATGTTTAATTCCTTGCTTCTTGTCTGTTTAATACATGTCATCAGTGTTTGAACCTGACAGTTGTATTCAGTGTTAAAAATATTATACGGTGTGGAGAGGCGGGGTTGGCGGTCCGACGGCGGGGTAGGGCACGCCGTAGCCCGGCCCAAGATGGCGGGGCGTGCCGTTAGCGACGCAGCAATGGAGATCAGGTGCGTGGATTGCGCACTTGTACATGATTAATGAATCTCCTCTTGCTGTATAAAAGGGCAGCAGCAGCACGAGAGGGATGACAGACAGAACAAGCAGCACATGCAACGCGGAAGAGAGCGAGAGTGAGAGGCTGAAAAGCAACCCGCAAAATACTTTTCTTAATGGAAAATAAATGGGTCTACAACTGCTCGAAAATGTCCTGGGAACTTACGTGACGACATGAGACCGTCACAACGGCTCTCACGGAAATACATTTGAAAATATTTGGTTTTCATGGCTCTCAGCCAAAAAGGTTCCCGACCCTCTGATGTAGGGGATAGTGTGGTTATAGGCTGCAAGCTCCCATCCATTCAGGACCTGTTCTCCTCCAAGACCAGGAGACGTGTGGGTCGGTTCACAGCTGACTCTTCTCACCCTGGACACAAACTATTCTCCCCTCTCCCCTCAGGCAGGAGACTACGGTCCATCCAGACCCACACCTCCCGCCAACTGAACAGTTTTTTCCCCTCGGCCATCAGGCATATGAACAATAACAAGATCTAATAGCTCAATTACAGCTCATTTTATTACCTATTCTGTGTTATAAGTGTTTTATGTTGCACAATTGTACCGGTATAGCTCGGTTGGTAGATCGGCCGTCCCAGCTACTTGAGGGTTCCAGGTTCGCTCTCCGCTTTTGCCAACCTAATCACTGCCGTTGTGTCCTTGGGCGAGACACTTTAGCCACCTGCTCTCAGTGCCACCCACACTGGTTTAAAAGGAAAATGTAATTTAGATATTGGGTTTCACTATGTAAAGCAAGTCCGAGTCCATGGTTCTCGCCCGGAAAAGGGTGGAATGCCATCTCGGGTTGGGGAGGAGACCCTGACCCAAGTGGAGGAGTTCAAGTACCTAGGAGTCTTGTTCACGAGTGAGGGAAGAGTGGATCGTGAGATCGACAGGCGGATCGGTGCGGCGTCTTCAGTAATGCGGACGTTGTACCGATCCGTTGTGGTGAAGAAGGAGCTGAGCCGGAAGGCAAAGCTCTCAATTTACCGGTCGATCTACGTTCCCATCCACACCTATGGTCATGAGCTTTGGGTCATGACCGAAAGGATAAGATCACGGGTACAAGCGGCCGAAATGAGTTTCCTCCGCCGTGTGGCGGGGCTCTCCCTTAGAGATAGGGTGAGAAGCTCTGCCATCCGGGAGGAACTCAAAGTAAAGCCGCTGCTCCTCCACATCGAGAGGAGCCAGATGAGGTGGTTCGGGCATCTGGTCAGGATGCCACCCGAACGCCTCCCTAGGGAGGTGTTTAGGGCACGTCCAACCGGTAGGAGGCCACGGGGAAGACACAGGACACGTTGGGAAGACTATGTCTCCCGGCTGGCCTGGGAACGCCTCGGGATCCCCCGGGAAGAGCTGGACGAAGTGGCTGGGAAGAGGGAAGTCTGGGCTTCCCTGCTTAGGCTGCTGCCCCCGCGACCCGACCTCGGATAAGCGGAAGAAGATGGATGGATGGATATGTAAAGCATTTTGAGTTGCTAGAGAAAAAGCGCTATATAAATATAATTCACTTCACACTTCACTACCAAAAAAAATTCCTAGTTTGTGAACCCGTTCTCAAACTATTCTCAAACCTAACTTTTAAAGGCCTACTGAAAGCCACTACTACCCACCACGCAGTCTGATAGTTTATATATCAATGATGAAATATTAACATTGCAACACATGCCAATACGGCCTTTTTAGTTTACTAAATTACAATTTTGAATTTCCCGGGAGTTTCGTCTTGAAAACGTCGTATAATGATGACGTGTACGCAAGATGTCGCGGGTTAATGTCGTCTGCTTTAACGGCATAATTATACAGTTTTTTGGACATCTGTGTTGCTGAATCTTTTGCAATTTGTTCAATTAATATTGGAGAAGTCAAAGTAGAAAGATGGAGTTGGGAAGCTTTAGCCTTTAGCCACACAAACACACGGTGATTCCTTGTTTCAAATTCCTGGAGGTGAAGCTTTACTATGAATCACAGCGGACATGGATCCAGACCGAATGTCAACTAGCAGGTTTCGGTGACAAAATTGTAGTTAAAAAGTCTGTTCTTACCGGAGAAAAGCTGAGCTTGTGTCGTCCATAGCTGCCGTCGACTCCCCTGAGACACTGCGCGTCAAGACACCCTTCCGACTATCAGGTACTATAAAACTCACAAACACTAGCAACACAATAGAAAGATAAGGGATTTCCCAGAATGAACCTAGTAAATGTGTCTAAAAACATCGGAATCCGTCCCAATGCAATCGTGTTTTTTTCTTCTAGTGCGTCGCTATCAATATCCTCAAACACGAATCTTTATCATTCGCTCAAATTAATGGGGAAATTGTCGTTTTCTCGGTCCGAATAGCACTTTTTGTTGGAGGCTCCCAATAAAAACAATGTGAATATGTGAGGAGCCATCAAACATGCGACGTCATCGTCTGCGACTTCCAGTAGAAGCAGGGCTTTTCTCTTAGCACCGAAAGTTGCGAACTTTATCGTGGATGTTCTCTACTAAATCCTTTCAGCAAAAATATGGCAGTATCGCGAAATGATCAAGTATGACACATAGAATGGACCTGCTATCCCCGTTTAAATAAGAAAATCTCATTTCAGTAGGCCTTTAAGAAGAGTCTTAAAGTCTCTTCACTATCATTATTTAAATATTCTTAGCAAGTGTAGTATTCTACAATTGGACAACTATCAGACATTTTTGGATGTATGTTTTTGTTTTCAGGGTTTTGAATGAGCTTGCCCCTCCACCGCTACGTTTTTATATAAAGAAAAAAACCTGCAATTGAGTCAATACTAAAACACTAACCAAGGGTGATTGTACCCATGTGAAATGAGCATGCTCAGCTGTTCGTCTTATGTTGATTGTTTCAATTTATACCAATACTAATATGTTTTTAAATATCTACAATAATAATGGTAAATGGGTTGTACTTGTATAGCACTTTTCCACCCCTTTTTAAAAGCACTTTGACAGTATTTCCACATTCGCCCATTCACACACTGACAGCGGGAGCTGCCATGCAAGGCACTCACCAGGGCCCATCAGGAGCAAGGGTGAAGTGTCTTGCCCAAGGACACAAGACGTGACTAGGATGGTAGGTGGGGATTGAACCAATAACCCTCAGATTGCTGGCACAGCCACTTTACCAACTTCGCCACGCCGTCCCCATAATAGGTTGCTTTGTTGGGTCTGCTCTCCCCTGGGGGGGCGGGGGGGTTGCCCACATATGCGGTCCTCTCCCAAGGTTTGTCATAGTCATCATTGTCACTGGCACCGACGTCCCACTGGGATGCGTTTTCCTTGCCCTTATGTGGGCTCTACCGAGGATGTCGGTTTGTGCAGCCCTTTGAGACACTAGTGATTTAGGGCTATATAAATAAACATTGATAATTTGTATCTGTATGTAGAAATGGCTGGTTGCGTCAGCTTTGCTTTTTAATGTCTTTAATGTCCTTTGTGTGTTTGATGTTCCCCTCTTACACGCATGCTTATGTGTGCTATGGCTATGAGGTTTTTTTCACTTTTGCCTCTGTCTGGACCCCCTCTCTCGGGACCCAGGCTTATCAATCAATATTTATTTATATAGCCCTAAATCACAAGTCTCAAAGGGCTGCAGACTGAATATTCACCCCCCCCCCCCCGGCCCCCAGCCCTTTCCCAAGGTTTCTTCTTTCCCCATCTTAAGACTTTTGAAGTTTTTCTTTACCCGGATGTGGGTTGTGGTATGTGAAGCCCTTTGAGGCACTTGTGATTAAGCGCTATATAAATAAATGCGGAAACATGTATCCATACATCCATATATTTCATTATCTGATCATGCAACACAAAGTTATCAAAAATAAATGCTTATATCTGCTTATGCCCTTGACTTATATCAATCTTTCTGTGACGTTGTGTTTCCATGGGGTTTTTCCTGTCAGCGCTCTTATTTTGGTTCCATTTCCTGTTTGTCTCCCTGAGTGCTGTTACCCCTCACTTGCCTGGCCACCCACACCTGTTGTCAATCAGCTGGCTGCTATTTATGCCTGCCTCGCCCTCCAGTCAGGGCTCGATGAATGGTTTCCTGGTATTCTGTTTCCTGTTATCTTATTAAAGTCGTGATTTCCTGCGCTACGACTGCCATCTCTGCTCTTGGGGTTCACCACCAATGGATTATGACACTTTATATTTTTTTCATTTGACATTTAATAATCAAAACAAATTGTGACACAGGCTATTAAACATTTATATTCATTCTTGTTTGTGTTGGCCCTGTGATGATTTGGCGACTTGTCCAGGGTGCACTTTGCCTTCTGGGTGCAGCCAAGGTTGCGGCGGGGCCGCTGCTATACAAGGATAAAAGGGGCCTATTGTGCAAAACTCACTTTTCTTTTGTTATTGGTACCTCTTTTTGTGTATTTTGGTCCTGCCGAAAACCTGCAAATGTGAAATCAAACAAGGCATGGTAGGGTTGTATTGATCCGTCACAACGATTCGATTTGATTCGATATTTGTGGTTGCCGATACGATTCAGGAACATTTTTTTTTTTTTAACATATCGATCCAAAACGATTCAGTAACAGTTTAGCAAACAAATCAAGCATTATGATTGTGAAATAAATAGTAGTTGTTTTGTCAGTTGCTTCTTTTGGGGCTAAAAGCTGTGTTGCGGCTTTAAATTGTTGTGTTGTGTCAATTGTAGTTGTGGCATTTGCACTTCTGCTGTAAATTGTTGTGTTGTAATTAATGTCGCCGACGAGAAGTGTGCCTGCATGATCTCCTTGATGGACAAGCTCTGTAGCTTGAGCGCGGCATGGGCTGGTTCCTCGGCTCCCTCCCACCGTCCCTGTCGTCTGTTCCAGGGGGGCGGCCAGAGTCGGCAGGACCCGAGACGCCCCAGGTCCCTCCCCGCTCTTTCAGTCTTTCTTTGGAAGTCTGGAATCCGTCCCTTGAGGGGGGGCTAAGGTCACTCTACAAGTGAGGACATCGCAGACGCCAGCTGTGGACACGCCGACAGCCCGGCCGCCTGCTCTGGAAACACAATCGTTGTCTCTGGTGGCCCGTCCCACGGCATCACCATAGTCTTCGTCTCTTGATGGTGGTCTCCGGCTGGCCGTCCCATAGGGTCGTTCATCATCACGCCGTCATCATCCTTGTCTCCGGCGAGCCGTCATCTTCGTCTTTGGTGGGCCGTCCCACGTCACGTCCGCCATGCTCGTCGCCTCCACGGCCTCCTGCTTTCCTGCTTCACGGATGGCCATCAGAAGCCCACAAGCCTCCTCCCGATCTGTCACATTCACGTCGGGTTGTGTTTCCTTGGTAAGGTGTTTATTTCCTGTCAGTGCTCTTATTTCGGTTCCATTTTGTGCTTGTCTCCCTGAGCTGGTAGCCTGGCCACACTTGTTGTCAATCAGCTGGCTGCTATTTATGCCTGCCTCGCCCTCCAGTCAGGGCTCGATGATTTCCTAGTATCCTGTTTCCTGTCTCCTGTCATGTTTTCCTGTGCTAGGGTTGCCATCTCTGCATCTTCGGATTCACCACCGACAGATTATGACACGTTCACATTTTTTCATCATACATTTAATAATCAAAGACAGTCGTCTATGCAAATTGTTTAACAGGCTATTATACATGTATATTCATTCTTGTTTGTGTTGGGCCTGTGAGGGGATGGCGACTGGTGGCCCGAGTGTGGCTTTGATAGGCTGCAGCCCCCCCGCGACCCTGAGATGAAAAAGCCCTAGAAGATGGATGAATGGATGGATGGATTCACTGTTGCAAACCGCCCCTTGGGTGCAGCCAAGGTTGCGATTGGGCCCTATAAGTTTGACATTGCTGCTATACAAGAATAAAACTCACTTTTCTTATTGGTACCTCTTTTTGTGTAATTGGGATCTGCCTAAGTCCGGAAAATTTTAAATCAAACAAGGCACGGTGGTAGGGGTGTAACAATTTGTCACAAAGATTCGATATTTGTGGTTGCCGATACGATTCGGGAACGATCTCTTTTTCTTTTCTTTTTAGAACAATTCGATCCAAAACGATTCAATGATTTTAAATATAATCAGTAAGATTCTAGCAAAAAATCAAGCAGTGGGACTATGAAATAAATAGTGGATATTGGACACTGTAGGTGAACTTGCTCCGCTGTCACTTTCGTTTTGTCAGTTGTATCTTTTGTGACGAAAAGTTGTGTTGCGGCTTTAAATGATTGTGTTGTGTCAATTGTAGTTATTGTCGCTGTATTCAAAAGTGTGTTGTAATTAACGACATTTTCTGTTGGCGTTTGTGTGGCCTGTCTCAGTCACCGTAGTTTTTCGCCAGTTTTCTTTTGATGACGTAAGGGACGGGCGAAACAGACTTAACGTTTACACTACTTTTAAAAGTGCTGAACTTCATATAAAGTCCGCCGTTCTTAAACCCAATGTTTTCTTTTTCCAGTATTGATTAATGGGATCGATTCTTTTTTTAAACTTATTGATACCTATCTTCCAGAAGTCATACTTGCCGAGCACAGATGGATAAACTCGAAATTTAGGAATAGAAATCGATCTATTGAAAGACCGATCAGTCGTTACACCCGTACATGGCGTGGATGTTTTTGGCGGAGGTTGTATTTTGCCCGATTTTTGACGTTTTTCCCCATTTGTTCACCCAAAGAGCTTTGACAGAGTTCACCATCGTAGTCTAAGGCTGTAGTCAATAAGCTCCTTCTTCTCTATCCTTTTGTTGTGTGTTTCTCACACAGTTTCTGTCATGAGTCTGGTGTTGAAAGTGTCAAATCAGGAGACATGTTTGACTTGACGGACAGCAGTGATCACGAAGTCAACTCAGTAAAACGCGGCTGTGCAGGGATAGCCGTTGAAAGTGAGGGGGTTACAGAGCAGACAGATCTTAGTGGCTGTGCAGTACAGTCGGCCTAAGATCCCAGATGTCTTCTCTTTCACGCGGGGGTGACTGGCTGCCTTCCACAGGTCGTGTAGATCCTCCGTGTGGCCGTGGGAGGTCATCATCTGGTCGTAGATGCACAGGTGGCGGGGAGTCTTGCCCTCCCCTGAGAAGTACACATGGGCCTGTGGGGACACACCCACAGCCATGGCGCAGATGCCCATGAACACGTCGTCTATGTAGAGCGAGGCGTTCAGCGTCAGCGTGGCCTGGTAGATCTTGCCGGCCACGTCACCGGACATCACAGAGCCCCCTCCTGCTGTGTAGTCGGGGTAAGACCGCCATTGGTACATCTCAAAAGGCACGTAATACTTACTGTTCTTTCTACGAATGGGCGGAGCCCCCGAGTGCACCCGGCCCACCCAAAAGTCAGTGGTGCCTAACGTGCTCTTGTCCTGGAGGTACACCACTAAGTTTGGCATGTGGATGAAGATGTCGTCATCGGTGATCATTAGGAAATGAGCGTGAGCGCAGCAGCGATGCATCCAGTGGAACTGCATGATTAACTTAAGGGTCAGATTGTGGAAGGAGTCCATGAAGTCCTGCTGGATCAAATCGGCATTGCGACGGTTCTCTTGGACGAGCTGCCTTTGAACAGCAGCTGCATCCACGGCAGGGGCTCCTAAGGCGAACACCACCTTCACAGTCACTCCCAGCGTGCGCTGGATGTAGGTTTCGCTGCCCCAAGTGGACCTGATGGCGTCACGCCTGGCACGGTTCCCAGGAGATGTTTTGACAAAGACCAGGAGGAGGACATCCTCACCGGTGCATTTGTCCGGGTGGTCCAGCAGGCTGCGGAAGTTGCTGAAGCTCCGGGCCTGTTCCCGGGTGATGGTGAGGCTCTTGTTGACGTCCCTGAAGCGGTCGACCAGGGAGGGGCAGGAATTGGACTTGAGGTGGTTGACGCTTTTGTCCCAACACACCATGATCAGCGACAGAACCAGGCAGGTAAGAATCAGACGGACGCACTGGCATTTGTGGAGCCGGCAGTAACTCCAGAACATCCTTGAAATCTGTCTTCTGGGTGTGAAGCAACGGGAGGAAAAGGGGCGAAGGTTTGATCGGCAGAATCACTCACACACCCTGGGTCACTTCGCACGCTGTCGTTAATCATCTGAGGAAGGAAGAAGAGCACTTTTACTATGGTGACAAAGGCTTGCTATTTCATATTCGTTCAGCCTTGGCATGCAAAAATGGGAAGTCACCACAGTTTCACAGAAACTACTACGCCATGACCGCCCCTTTTCGGAGCTGCTCCAATCCCCTAGACTTTAAAAGGCAAGATTTCAGGTTCACGAGGAAGACTAAGGGAGCTGTGCCTTGCTTAACTTCTCATTCAGCAGGTACCTCACTCACTTGCATGTCGCAGTCCAAGTATAGTGTGTGGTAGAAAAGTTATGGGGAGGGCGGCCTGAAGGGGCGGGGCCTGCTATCCCAATTCAAACGCTGACCCAGCAAGTGACATTTATGACTGTCCTTGTCCGGACCAATTTAAATGATGTGACAGGCCACTTTGAATGACAAAGCGGGCCATATTGAATTAATTACATAGCAGTGTCATAGTGTGACAGACCACATTAAATGACAATAAAAGATGTGATGGATATAACAACAAATGGCGTGACGGACTACATTAAATTAAATAATGGGCCACCATAAATCATATGACGGACTATTTTAAACGATATGGCGAGTTAAAATACAAGATGTGATGGGCCATTGTAAAAACGCGGCGGACCACATTGAATAATGTGGCTCCACACACAAACGACGCGACCGGCCACATGGGCTAAAATTAAAGACCTGACGAACCAACATTAAATGATGTGGCGGGCAACAGTAAATGGTGTGACGGACCACATTGGCGGTTGACAGTATGATGTGAAGGACCATATTCAAAAACGTGGCGGACCACATTGAACGATGTGGCGCCCCACAGAAACGACGTTACGGGCCAGGTTAAATGATATGGTGGGCTAAAATAAAAGACCTGACGAACCAACATTAAATGACGTGGAGGGCCACAATAATTGGCGTGACGGACCACATTGGCGGTTCACAGTATGACGTGACGGACCATGTCAAATGACACGACAGGCCACAATAAACATGAAGAACCATATTAAATAACATGACAAACCACATTGAATGACAAGGCAGGCCACCTTCAATGACAAGGCGGGCTAAAATAAAAGACCTGACGAACCAACATTAAATGATGTGGTGGGCCGCAATAAATGGCGTGATGGACCACATTGGCGGTTCACAGTATGACGGGACGAACCATATCAAATGACACGGCGGACCACAATAAATGGCGTGACGGACCACATTGGCGGTTCACAGTATGACGTGACGGACCTTATCAAATGACACGGCGGCCCACTATAAACGATAAGGACCATATTAAATAACATGACAAACCACATTGAATGACAAGGCAGGCCAAATTAAATGACAAGGCGGGCTAAAATAAAAGACCTGACGAACCAACATTGAATGATGTGGCGGGCCACGATAAATGGCGTGACGGACCACATTGGTGGTTCACAGTATGACGTGACGAACCATATCAAATGAAACGGCAGGCCACAATAAACATGAAGGACCATATTAAATAACATGACAAACCACATTGAATGACAATGCAGGCCACCTTCAATGACAAGGCGGGCTAAAATAAAAGACCTGACAAACTGACATTAAATGATGTGGCGGGCCACGATAAATTGTGTGACGGACCACAATAAATTGTGTGACGGACCACATTGGCGGTTCACAGTATGACGTGAAGGACCATATTTAAAAATGTGGCGGACCACATTGAATGATGTGGTGCCCCACAGAAATGACGCGACGGGTCACATTAAATGATATGGTGGGCTAAAATAAAAGACCTGACGAACCAACATTAAACGACGTGGCAGGCCACAATAAATGGCGTGACGGACCACATTGGCGGTTCACACTATGACGTGACGGACCTTATCAAATGACACGGCAGGCCACAATAAACACGAAGGACCATATTAAATAACATGACAAACCACATTGAATGACAAGGCAGGCCACTTTAAATGACAATGCGGGCTAAAATAAAAGACCTGACGAACCAACATTGAATGATGTGGCGGGCCACCATAAATTGTGTGACGGACCACATTGGCGGTTGACAGTATGATGTGAAGGACCATATTTAAAAACGTGGCGGACCACATTGAACGATGTGGCGCCCCACAGAAACGACGCGACGGGCCAGGTTAAATGATATGGTGGGCTAAAATAAAAGACCTGACGAACCAACATTAAATGACGTGGCGGGCCACAATAATTGGCGTGACGGACCACAATAATTGGCGTGACGGACCACATTGGCAGTTCACAGTATGACGTGACGGACCATATCAAATGACACGACAGGCCACTATAAACATGAAGGACCATATTAAATAACATGACAAACCACATTGAATGACAAGGCAGGCCACTTTCAATGACAAGGCGGGCTAAAATAAAAGACCTGACGAACCAACATTGAATGATGTGGTGGGCCACAATAAAAGGTGTGATGGACCACATTGGCGGTTCACAGTATGACGTGACGAACCATATCAAATGAAACGGCAGGCGACAATAAACATGAAGGACCATATTAAATAACATGACAAACCACATTGAATGACAATGCAGGCCACATTCAATGACAAGGCGGGCTAAAATAAAAGACCTGACAAACTGACATTAAATGATGTGGCGGGCCACAATAAATTGTGTGACGGACCACATTGGCGGTTCACGGTATGACGTGAAGGACCATATTAAATAACGTGACAAACCACATTGAATGATGTGGCGAGCCACAGAAATGACTCGACCGGCCACTTAAAATGACATGCGGGCTAAAATAAACTACCTAACAAACCAACATTGAATGACGTGGCGGGCCACAATAAATGGCGTGACGGACCACATTGGCAGTTCACAGTAGTGACGTGACGGACCAAATCAAATGATACGGCGGGCCACAATAAACGTGAACGAGCATATTAAATAACGTGACAAACCACTTTGAATGACAATGGCAGGCCACTTTAAATGATTTGACGGATCCTATTAAACAACGTGGTGGTCCACTCTAAATGATGTGACGGACCCAATTAAACGTGATGGGCAACAATAAATAAAAAGGCGGGCCACAATAAATAGCGTGACTGACCACATTACTGTTACCACAAGTGTTGTGAAAATTAATTTCAAAACGTAATGAATTTAGTTACTCGTTACTTAACTAAAAAGTAATTTATTACAATGGAATTACTCTTTAATAAATTAATTGCTAGGGAAAGTAATAATGCATTACTTAAAAAAAACTTTAGGACCATGTTAAATAACCTGACAAACCACAATAAATGATAAGGCAGGCCACTTTAAATGTTTAGACGAATCACATCAAACACCGTAGTGAGTCATATTATATGGCGTGATGGACCCCATTAAATGATGTAACGGGCCACTATAAATTATGTGACAGACCATTTCAAAAGACATGGCGGACTAAAATAAAAGACGTGACGGACCATAGTAAATAATAAGGCGAACCACGCTGAATGATGTGGCGAGCCACATAAATGACGCGACCGGCCACATTATGGACAAGGCGGGCCACTATATATGGCGTAACAAATCACATTAAATGATGTGGCACACCACGTTGAATGACAGTGCGGGCCACAATAATGGCGTGACGGCCCACATTAAATGACACGACGAGCCACAATGAATGTGGAGGACCATATTAAATAATGTGAAAAAACACGTTGAATGACAAGGCAGGCCACATTTAAATGAAATGACAGATCACATCAAACAAGGTGGTGGGTCAATCTAAGGCGGGTCACAGTATGACGTCATGGACCATATGAAATGATACGACGGGCCACTCTGAACGTGGAGGACCATATTAGATAACGTTAAAAACCAAGTTGGATTACAAGGCAGGCCATATTAAATGAGTTGACGGATCACATCAAACAACGTGGTTGGTCAATCTAAATGGCGTGGCGGACCCCATTAAATGATGTGACGGGCCAATATAAATTATGTGACGGACCACAATAAATGATGTGACGGGCCATGAGATTGCGGGCCGGGGTTAATTATGTGACGGACTACATTAAATGATGTGTCGGGCCACAATAAATTATGTGATGGACCATGTTAAACGACATGGCGGGCTAAGGTAAAAAAGCTGATGATCCAACATTGAATGATGTGGCGGGCCACGATGAATCCATGACGGATGACATTGAATGACAATGCAGGCCACAATAAATAATGTGATGGACTATATTAAACGACATGGGGGGCTAAGATAAAAGAGCTGACGAACCAACATAGAATGATGTGGCGGGCCACGATGAATCCATGACGGGTCACATTGAATGACAATACGGGCCACAATAAATTATGTGATGGACCATATTAAACAACTTGGCAGGCTAAGATAAAAGAGCAGACGAACCATCATTGAATGACGTGGCGGGCCACAATAAACCCATGACGGATCACATTGAATGACAATGCGGGCCACAATAAATTATGTGATGGACTATATTAAACGACATGACGGGCTAAGATAAAAGAGCTGACGAACCAACACTGAATGATGTGGCGGGCCACGATGAATCCATGACGGATCACATTGAATGAAAATGCGGGCCACTAAAAATTATGTGATGGACCATGGTAAACGACATGACGGGATAAGATAAAAGAGCTGACGAACCAACATTCAATGATGTGGCGGGCCAGTATGAATCCATGACGGATCACATTGAATGACAATGCAGGCCACAATAAATTATGTGATGGACTATATTAAACGATATGGCAGGCTAAGATAAAAGAGCTGACGAACCAACACTGAATGATGTGGCGGGCCACATTTAATCCATGACGGATCACATTGAATGAAAATGGGGGCCACTATAAATTATGTGATGGACCATGGTAAACGACATGACGGGATAAGATAAAAGAGCTGACGAACCAACATTAAATGATGTGGCGGGCCACAATAAATCCATGACGGATCACATTGAATGACAGTGCGGGCCACAATAAAAGGCGTTGCGGGCCACATTAGCGGTTCACAGTATGACATGATGGACCATATTAAATGACACTGCAGGCCACAAGAAACGTGAAGGACCATGTTAAATAACTTGGCAAACCACATTGAATGACAAGACAGGCCAATTTAAATGATTAGACGAATCAGATCAAACACCGTGGTGGGTCACAATATATGGCATGATGAACCACATTAAATGATGTGACGGGCCACTATGAATTATGTGACAGACCAAATGTATGTACATATTGCATCAATATGTCTCATTTATAGCTATATTTGCATCCAGCCTTTCCCTCCACCCACATTTTATGCCAAACAAACACATACCAATCATCGGGTTTAAGTTGCACCTGTGTCAAAAGATGCGAAAGTCCCTCGTTTGGTCTGCACATTTTACCGGCAATGCTACGACAGAGATGTGTGGATATCCTGCGACACTCAAAGCAGATGCATTCTCAACAATAAAGTCAACAAAACCACAAAGGTGAGTTTTGTTGATGTTATTGACTTATGTGCTAAACAGATGTGGTCGCGGCATGACTGCCAGCTAATCGATGCTAACATGCTATTTAGGCTGGCTGTATGTTAATTTGTAGCTATATTTGCATCCAGTCTTTCCCTCCACCCACATTTAATGCCAAACAAACACTTACCAATCGACGGATTTAAGTTGCTCCAGTGATCAAAAGATGCAATCGTTGGTTAGAAGGCGATCGCCGAATAGCTTCAGTTTATTCTTCAATTTCGTTTTCGCTATCTGCCTCTATACTCCAACCATCCGTTTCAATACATGCTTATCCGTTGAATCGCTTAAACCGCTGAAAATCCCAGTCTGAATCCGAGCTAATGTTGCTATATCTTGCTGTGCTATCCTCCATGTTTGTTTGTATCGGCGTCACTATGTGACGTCACAGGAAAATGGACGGCTGGATTTACAGATAGCGAAAATCAGGCACTTTAAAGCCTTTTTTCGGGATATTCCATGATGGGTAAAATTTTTAAAAAAACTTTGAAAAATAAAATAAGCCACTGGGAACTGATTTTTATTGGTTTTAACCCTTCTGAAATTGTGATAATGTTCCCTTTTAAATAACGTGACAAACCACATTGAATGACAAGGCAGGCCACTTTAAATGATTTGACGGATCACATTAAACAAGGAATGTCCGATAATAGCGGTCGGACGATTTTCTGCCCAAATCTTTGGTAAAAAAAAATGTTAGTATAGTTGCTATGCCTTTTAATGGCCCCCAGGGGACAAATTAAGTTTTTTTTAATGGAATTGAATAATATTGGCATGCCGTATCAAACTGTGCTACCAGTATGTCCACAATTTTAGATTATGAAAATATATTTTGCACAACAGGAAGGGGTGTTAAAGTTTTGGTTATGTTCAAGGATTCAAGGAACTTTATTGTCATACTAGCACGCATGAGATGGCACAAAATGTTGTACCCATGGCACAAAATGTTGTAGCCAAGGTCCTAGAGGTATAACATGTGCTTATGTCAGGGGTGGAGGGCTTTTAAATTCAATGTCAAATTGTATGTTTTGACACTGTTGAGTTCTCCAAGAGACTTCAGCTTGCTTAAAAAGATGCTCAATTTGTTTTTGTTGTGCTCTCATTTTTGTTTTTACACCGCTAATATTTGTTATTTTGTTGGATTCTAAATTACCATGAGATAATTAACTAGGTTTAAAGCTATTGTACGTATACATACATATATACAAATATACAGTGGGGCAAAAAAGTAGTCAGCCAGCGATTGTGCAAGTTCTCCCACTTAAAATGATGACAGAGGTCTGTAATTTTCATCATAGGTACACTTCAGCTGTGAGACAGAATGTGAAAAAAAAAAAATCCAGGAATTTTAAAGAATTTATTTCTAAATTATGGTGGGAAATAAGTAGTTTGGTCAACCATTCAAATGTCTC
Source organism: Nerophis ophidion (assembly GCF_033978795.1). NCBI lineage: Eukaryota > Metazoa > Chordata > Actinopteri > Syngnathiformes > Syngnathidae > Nerophis > Nerophis ophidion. The sequence continues at coordinate 28,028,115 of NC_084638.1, read as the reverse complement.
ACTGATGGAAGGAGGTTTTGGCTCAAAATCTCACTATACATGGCCCCATTCATTCTTTCCTTAAAGGGGAACATTATCACAATTTCAAAAGGGTTAAAAACAATAAAAAATCAGTTCCCAGTGGCTTGTTGTATTTTTTGAAGTTTTTTTCAAAATTTTACCGGTCCCCGAATATCCCTAAAAAAAGCTTTGAAGTGCTTGATTTTCGCTATTTGCGATACCACTGTCCATTTCCCTGTGACGTCATACAGTGCTGCCAATGTAAATAAACAATGACGAAGATATAGCGACGTTAGCTCGGATTCAGACTCGGATTTCAGCGGCTTAAGCGATTCAACAGATTACGCATGTATTGAAACGGATGGTTGGAGTATGAAATTGAAGAAGAAACTGAAGCTATTGAGCGAAGATCTATTGGCGCTATTCATAGCCATAGCATGGCCGAATAGCTGCGTTAGCATCGCCGGTAAAATATGCGGACCAAACGATCAGGACTTTTGCATCTCGTGACACTGGAGCAACTCAAATCCTTCGATTGGTGTTTTTTTCGCATTAAATGTGGGTGGAAGGAAACGTAATATAGTTGCAAATGCACCTACAGGTTATCCATACATCTCTGTGCCATGTCTGCTTTAGCACCGCCGGTAAATAGCATGTTAGCATCGATTAGCATAGCATGTTAGCATCGATTAGCTGGCAGTCAACATCAACAAAACTCACCTTTGTGATTTAGTTGACTTTATAGTTGCAAATGCATCTGCAGGTTATCCATACATCTCTGTGCCATGTCTGCTTTAGGACCGCCGGTAAATAGCATGTTAGCATCAATTAGCATAGCATGTTAGCATCGATTAGCTGGCAGTCACGCCGCGACCAAATATGTCTGATTAGCACATAAGTCAACATCAACAAAACTCACCTTTGTGATTTCGTTGACTTTATTGTTGCAAATGCATCTGCAGGTTATCCATACATCTCTGTGCCATGTCTGCTTTAGCACCGCCGGTAAATAGCATGTTAGCATCGATTAGCATAGCATGTTAGCATCGATTAGCTGGCAGTCAACATCAACAAAACTCACCTTTGTGAATTTGTTGACTTTATAGTTGCAAATGCATCTGCGGGTTATCCATACATATCTGTGCCATGTCTGCTTTAGCACTGCCGGTAAATAGCATGTTAGCATCGATTAGCATAGCATGTTAGCATCGATTAGCTGGCAGTCAACATCAACAAAACTCACCTTTGTGATTTCGTTGACTTTATTGTTGCAAATGCATCTGCAGGTTATCCATACATCTCTGTGCCATGTCTGTCATCGCCGGTAAAATGTGGAGACACTTTGGCACATTCAATGGGGGTCTGGCGGAAGACACTTTGGCATCTTCGGGCCAGTGGTGCAACTTGAATCCCTCCCTGTTAGTGTTGTTACACCATCCGACAACACACAGACGAGGCATGATGTCTCCAAGGTTCCAAAAAATAGTCAAAAAAACGGAAAATAACAGAGCTGAGACCCGGTTTTTGTAATGTGTTGAAAATGAAAATGGCGGCTGTATTTCCTCGGTGACGTCACGTTCTGACGTCATCGCAAAAAGAGCGATAAACAGAAAGGCGTTTAATTCGCCAAAATTCACCCATTTAGAGTTCGGAAATCGGTTAAAAAAACATATGGTCTTTTTTCTGCGCCCTCAAGGTATATATTGACGCTTACATAGGTCTGGTGATAATGTGCCCCTTTAACACGGATCAATCGTCCTGTCCCCTTAGCAGCAAAACAGCCCCAAAGCATTATGTTTCCACCCCCATGCTTCACAGTAGGTCTGGTGTTCTTGGGATGCAACTCGGTATTCTTCCTCCAAACACTCGTCATGTTTGGAGGAATATTAGAAATATACTGCACATACATGTATTATTATTTGCAGTATTGTTAAAACTAGTGTTGAAAAAACCATGACATATTCTATTGTTGGTATAACGTATGTGTGCCGTGTTTAAAAACAGGACAGTGTTCAAAAGCAAAGAACGCTTATCTCTACAGTAACTTCCTTCCTTGTTGGTTTTATTTTAGATAGTAGTTAAATAGTTACAAGAGGAACTTTTACTGTCACGAACGGGTGTGCAAACCCCCTAGAATAATTAATTTATTCAATAATGAAAAGTAGGATACACACAGCTCTTAAGGCATACATCATATTAATACCAATGAATAATACAAATTTAAAAATTGTAATTGTGAAATAAGAAACATCTTAAACCGTCCAAGTGTATGCACGTACAAATCAAGTTTGTAATATTGTTTTAGGAAAACTTTAAAACACTGAAAATAGTGAGTGAATGCATGACAAAGTACATAAAGCACATACATTATTTACATGCACATCCATGGTTTGCAGTCGTTAAAAGTACAAGTAAAATGATATAACTTATCCGTGACGTGCACATAAATATGTTGCTGTAAGAGTTTAATGCTGTTTTGTGGTGTCTGTTGTATAACATTATACACCTTCGTTCCGACAGCCTGTACAATGCATATGTTCCTTTTTGACTGTACTTAAATGTATAATAGACAGTATTTATATTATTCGCATGTGAATAATGCTGTATAATAGACAGTATTTATATTATTCACATGTGAATAATGCTGTATAATAGACTGTGTTTATATTATCCACATGTGAATAATGTTGTATAATAGACTGTCGTTATATTATTTACATGTGAATAATGCTGTATAATAGACTGTATTTATATTATTCACATGTGAATAATGCTGTATAATATAGGCTGTCGTTATATTATTCACATGTGAATAATGCTGTATAATAGACTATATTCATATTATTCACATGTGAATAATGCTGTATAACAGACTGTATTCATATTATTCACATGTGAATAATGCTGTATAATATAGACTGTCGTTATATTATTCACATGTGAATAATGCTGTATAATAGACTATATTCATATTATTCACATGTGAATAATGCTGTATAATAGACTGTATTAATATTATTCACATGTGAATAATGCTGTATAACAGACTGTATTCATATTATTCACATGTGAATAATGCTGTATAATAGACTGTATGTATATTATTCACATGTGAATAATGTCGTATAATAGACTGTCGTTATATTATTTACATGTGAATAATGTTGTATAATAGACTGTATTTATATTATTCACATGTGAATAATGCTGTATAATAGACTGTATTTATATTATTCACATGTGAATAATGCTGTATAACAGACTGTATTCATATTATTCACATGTGAATAATGCTGTATAATAGACTGTATTTGTATTATTCACATGTGAATAATGTTGTATAATAGACTGTATTCATATTATTCACGTGAATAATGCTGTATAATAGACTGTATTCATATTATTCACATGTGAATAATGCTGTACAACAGACTGTATTCATATTATTCACATGTGAATAATGCTGTATAATAGATTGTATTTATATTATTCACATGTGAATAATGTTGTATAATAGACTGTCGTTATATTATTTACATGTGAATAATGTTGTATAATAGACTGTATTTATATTATTCACATGTGAATAAAGTTGTATAATAGACTGTCGTTATATTATTTACATGTGAATAATGTTGTCTAATAGACTGTATTTATATTATTCACATGTGAATAATGCTGTATAATAGACTGTATTTATATTATTCACATGTGAATAATGCTGTATAAAATAGACTGTCGTTATATTATTCACATGTAAATAATGCTGTATAACAGACTGTATTCATATTATTCACATGTGAATAATGCTGTATAATAGACTGTATTTATATTACTCACATGTAAAAACATACCTAAGTGTATTAGAGGAATGGCATTAAAATACTCCTGGCGTTGAACAATATTTAGTGATTGGTAAATAACAATCAGTATTCACATCTTTTACTTTCATTTCAGTGTATTGCATATTTACAGAAGTTGGAGAAACCTATTGCACAATACAGAGAACATGAAATAAGGAACAAAAGTGTACAAGAGGGAGGGGGATGTTGTGTGTAAACTGACCAAAACCATCAAACAGCTCTGGAGAAGTAAAAGGAAAAATAGTGATTGATAACGATAGTCAGTAAGATATCCATACTTCAGACTAAGGTGCACTTAAAATCCTTTCATGTTCTCAAAAATCGACAGGGCGCCCTTATTGTGCGCCTAATGTACGTATTAATTCTGGTTGTACTTACTAACCTCAAAGCCATTTTATTTGGCACAAGGAGATGGCAGTCACACATAAGAAATACCTTTGGACTGCAGGTTGACGCCTTTTAATAATAATAAATGATGCTAGCAAGAACCAGAGGTGCGACCAAGTCATTGTTTTGCAAGTCATAAATAAGTGTCAAGTCTTTGCCCTCAAGTCCCGAATCAATACCATGAATTACCATGAATTGATTAACGTGGACCCCGACTTAAACAAGTTGAAAAACTTATTCGGGTGTTACCATTTAGTGGTCAATTGTACGGAATATGTACTGAACTGTGCAATCTACTAATAAAAGTATCAATCAATCAATCAAAGACAGGCAAGGCCCGAGTCAAGTACAAAGTACAGACTGGAAAGTCTCAAATCAAGTCCCAAGTCCTGCATTTTGAGTTTCGAGTCCTGTCAAGTCCTTTTAACCACAAACTAATATATTTACACAGATTGTGTATGCTTTTAAGACGCTGTATTTATTTATTAAAACAAGTGCATTTGAAATTGCAGGAAAGAAAATAGTGCACTTCATCATAGCACTATTAACCAGTCATTTTAAACATTTAACTCATTCCTTTACAGAATAAACACATTTGAATAACAAGTGCAAATGTACTTATTTGCACAAAATGTACACATATTCTTAATATAGTATACATTTTAACTGACCTTTATGTGACTATGTTTGTCTTTTTGTAGGTGGCTAAATTACGCGGTGCTGCTGACCACCGTCTAACGTTACATTCCTGTGTGTGATACATTGACTAACGTAACGTTATGTGTAGGTACCTCATGCAACCCTGCAAAAAAAATAAAAAAAAAATAAAAAAATCACTTGACAAAAAGTATGAAAAAGGTAGCAAACTGCAGTGGACGCAGAAGGATTGCCGTGTTTGCGATGGCTGCTGCGACGCGAGGAATTCGGACGCCATTTTGAAGTGGTGATGAGGAGCCGGCGAGCAGCCTAAACTGACAGTTGACAGGTATAAAACAAAGATGGTGTTCAGCGTTTTACTGTTCAAA